>NC_137983.1:10994678-11412098 GCF_963924665.1 Micromys minutus
TTTCTGCACAGCTTAGCACTTCAGAGTCTCTGAAGGTGCTTTAGTTTCCTTGATTAAATTCTGTTCCAGTCATAAGGGTGTGGGTACACTGTGACAGATGGAGTCTGAGCTGGGACTGGAGCTTGGACAGGCTTGCCTTTACTCACCTGGAGACTGTCACCTTAGAGTCCTCAGTGTTGCATTCTTTGCTGTGGCAGGACCTTTCCTCACGGCTTTTTTCAGTAAGGATATTGTGCCTCGTGGTTCTTTTGGTGCTCTACTCAAGGTAGTCTCATGCATTTTACAAGGAGGCAACAAACTAATGTGATGTATCTGTCTGTCTGAGATTTCTAGACAACTGTGGATGACAAAAGTTCTTGTAGGGAGTCTACCTATTCCTCCTATAGTGTACACATCTTTCTCTAATACATTCATTGAACTGCTTACTAGGTAATGTCAATCTGTATCCACCCTTCAGAATCTTCTTTTCTAACTAAATCATATCTGTCAATATTAAAATTAAGCGACACTGAAACCCAAGATGATACCTGAGTTCATATGAGTACACACACACACACACACACACACACACACACACACACACACACACCTTAAATAAAGTTGATATTAATCTTTAGGCTTTGTATATAGTGAGTGTTTTCATGGTTTGTAGGATTTTAAGGTTAAAGGGAGAGAAATTCTGATCTTTGCATCAAGGGTGAGAGGAAATAAAATAGAATGCAAAGTGATCAATTCTGTTAAGAATGAAAAAATTGTGACTCCAGACTTCAAGCATAGCCACGTGCAAGCAGTTTCATTTTCTTGAGTGTTGCGCAGGCATGAAGCATCTCTGATTCATCAAGGTTGGAAATGAAAAGCTAGTCAAGTAGCTGGAGTTCAATTTCTTTGAGGGAAAATTAGGAAATAGAGCTCACAGCAGAGGGGAAGACTTTGCATGTTTGGAAGTAACACAGGAAAAGGTACATTGTTCATTGTTCATTGGTATTACTCATCACAACAAAAGATGGGTCACTGGAAGGGATTTAACACTTTAGCCTGACAGCTCCTTGAATATGAAGAGAAGAGGGTTCTGAAAGCTCACACTGCCTATATCTCACTCTTTTTTATTTCCTGGTCCTACACTTTTTGCTGTGTATTAAGTGAATTAAGAAGATGTGAATTAAGCCACATCTTCTTGTTCTTAAAGTGCCACTGTAGCTAAGGCTTCTGCTCTGGTGTTCACCTAAACTTGTCATCTTTCTTTTGACTTGTCTGAGTCATAATTCAAACATTCCCATTGAAGACAGCTCCAGCCAACTTCATGTTTTATGGTCCTGTTTTGTGAAGCACTCTAGATTTTTTTTTTCTTGCACTTCAAAAGATTTAAAACATGATGAAGAGTTTGGAAGATGGTGATAATCTATGGACCGATACAGATCTGTCAAGAGGAAGCAGTTGCTTCTGTGCTGACAATGAAGACAGGGCTGTATCCTCCCATCTCTGAGCAGTGTCTAATGGCAACTTGACACTTAACAAAAGGCTTCAGCTTTGTACTTGGCTGTGTTTATGTTCAGCCATCTTGAAACCTGGACATTTATAGCAGATTTCAACAGCAGTAGCTCTAAGCAATGTGATAGTAACTATTAATCCAGGCAGAGCCTTGGGTAGTCCTGGTATGAAATTGCACAAAACACCTTCAACATCATATAGAGTTAATTGAGGACTAGGTGATACTTGGGATTCTTACTGGAATAAACCTAAGAAGCCCAGAGTCTATAATTTCAGAATTACCAACAGGGTGAATAATTAATTGTCAATTTATAGCATTCTGTGCCCTAATTTTCTTTCTCCTTTTCTAGTTTTAGGAACGACTTTTCAAAAAAAAAAAATGTTTTGTTTATTGCTGACTCCAGAAATTTCTGTATGCCTATAAATACAAAAAAAATATACTTTAAGAAATGGTTAAGTTTATCTTAAAAGTGGAGTTCTGTGTGACAAAACACGAGATACAAGAGGTTAAAGGTACAATTTGCAAGAAACACAGACTAGTGGTAAAGGCAGACACATTAGGAAATATATGTAAAGCATATATGAGAGACAGAAGTGCATCCACCTAAGGGAAGGAGAAAAGAAAGTGTTCACAGAGGAAGTGACACTTGTTGTGCTTGCCAGCCTTACAGAGTCCTCAGAATGTAAAATCATGCAAACTCTGATATTGAACCCTACTATGAAAGTATAAGAAAGGCTGTGTGACTTATATGGTAGAGGGAGCTTAAGACTTTCAAATTCCATTTGCTCTCCAGTTGCATTTGATGGTTATAAGACAGATAATACAGAGAGAAAACTCACTTTGAAATAGGAAACCTATTAGATCATTTTTTCTTTATGGAGGAGACATTAGTGAAATGTTATCAAGAAAACAAGAGGCAGGCTGGGGTGACAAGTTAGTGGGTAAATGCTTGCCTTGCTAGGAGGAGGTCCTGATTTTGATTTCCCAGATCTCAAGCTAAAACAGCCAGACAAGCAAACAAATAAACAAAAAAACAACATCAGCAAAACCAGAGAACAGCTGAGTTCAGTGGCACATACTTGAAATACCAGCCCTAGGCAAGTGGAGACATAAAGAACTCTAGGGCTTGCTGGTCTACCTTACTTGGCAAGTACCAAGCCAATGGGTGATTTATAAGGCTTCCTAAGTGTTCAAGTGAAAAGTAGAGTGGCACACATTTTACTTTAAATCAAAAGCTAGAAATGGTGGAGTGAGGAAGATAAACTAAAAGCTGAGGTAAGCTGAAACTAGGTTCTTATAAGAATCATGTCTGTTTGAGCTCACAGACACAAAAAATGTTCCAGGAAGCAGGACAGGGGTGATGTGGAAATAAAGCAGCCTCGTCGCTGATTCGAATGATATAGTGGTCTGGACAGAAGGCCCGAGAAACCCACTATTCTCTTAGGTGATTTTTGGGTTGTGGTTAAAAATAGTTTTTTTTTTCATAACATATATTCTGATCATGATTTTCCCTCCCCTGACTCCCAGCCTCCTCACACATCCCAAATAACACACTTTCTTTCTTTCACTAAATAGAAAACAGGAAGGCAACTAAAAAGTAATACAAAACAAAAACCACAAATGAACCAAAGTAGTATAAAACAAACAAACAAACAAAAGAGACAAAGGAAAAGCACAATAAACACATAAGCATATGGGTGTTTGTGCATGTGTGTGGGTCTGCACGTATGTGGAGGTCAGAGAGTCATCCGATGTGCTTATAGTAACAGCCGTGAGAATGTAAGGACAATATGGTCATATGGAGATTTCCAGTGGAGGAGCATAGTTCTTTTACTGCTTTGGATCTGTGGGAAACTTCTCTTTCTGCAGAGTTCTGTGTAGGCATTGCTCAGGTAGAATATTAGTTGTGCAACACAAGGTCAGCTTCATATTGACAGTACATTTGGATGCTTATGTAGAACTCAGGGGTGGGACAATGACAACAGTATATTCATATGACATACTGCTCACCATGTTTCTTTTTAATACCTGATGCTGCCATTGTTAATCTAAGATGTGGTGTGTGTGTGTGTAAGTATGACATAGATAGATAGATAGATAGATAGATAGATAGATAGATAGATAGATGATAGATAAATTCGTGGTGTTTAAGAAAAAGTAATTGTTCATAAAGACATTCTATGAACATTGTGGTGCATATATCTTTGTTGTGTATTAAAGTGTCTCTGGAGTATATGCCCAGAAGTGGAATAGCTGGGTCTTCAGGTAGTACTATATCCAATTTTCTGAGGTATCGCCAGACTAATTTCCAGAGTGGTTGTATTAGTTTGCAACCCCACCAACAGTGGAGAAGTGTTCCTCTTTCTCCACAACCTCACCAGCATCTGCTGTCATCTGAGTTTTGGATCTTGGCCAATCTGACTGGTGTGAGGTGGAATCTCAGGGTTGTTTTGATTTGCATTTCCCTGATGGCTAAGGATGTCAAGCACTTCCTCAGATGTTTCTCAGCCATTCGATGTTCCTCAACTGAGAACGTTTTGTTTATCTCTGTACCCCATTTTTTAATAGGGTTATTTGATTCTCTGGTGTCTAGCTTTTTGAGTTCTTTAAGAAAACTTTGACTATTTCCAGGTTGCATCTTGTTTTACATGTACTTTATGCTCATTGTTAACTGGTGGGATCTTCATCACACTATCAAACCTTTAAAAAAAAAGCACTGACAAAAATGTATTGTATAATTTTATGCAAAAATGCTTAAAATCTGTACATTTATCTTTGTTTTGTAAAATAAAGTTGTTAAAAAAAAGACATTCTAAATCTCATGTTAGAAAGCATCTCTGATGCCTTAAAGGCTTTTATTTTCTCCAGTTATTTGTATAGAGAATGTTTATACATTACATTTTGACTCATTGGATACTTGAGTAATTGAAAATTTCTTTTTATTTAAGATGCATTTATTTTAAATTGTGCATACCTGTGCAAAGAGTGTCACTCTCTGCAGAAGCCAGAAGAAGATGTCACATTCTGTTTTGCATGTCTGGAGTTAAGAGTTGGTTTAGTTGCTCATTGTAGGGTGCTGGGAACCAAACTGGGTCCTCTGCAAAAATAGTATGTATTCTTAACTGCTGAGCCATTTTTCCAGATCCTGTAGTTGATAATATTTAGACTTCATTCTCTAAGAATTCATCTGACAACCATTTATGCTAGGTATGATAAAAGATTTTTTTCTTCACACATTTCACAAGTAAAAAAATTATAATTACACACATTTTTATAAAATTTTTAATCTGGTTTTTATATACATATATCTTGTGAAACAAACTAAAATAATTACTGTGTTTACTATTTTATATAATTATGCTTGATATGGGGTAAGGGTACCTATAATCTTCTCTTTGAATTTTCATGAATATAATACACTATTATTAACAGTGGCCACATTGAATAGATGACAAACGTATACATCTCTCTAACTTCAGTTATATTGTTTTCCTATTCTCTATTGCCCCCACCTCATAGCACCCTGGTACCCATCACCCATGTAGACTTTCTCACTTTAGTTTTTTAATGGTCTAAATAGTAACAAAATTATGTTTATTTTAATAAATGTGTTTTCGTCTTTCTATGTAATTCAGGCTGGCCGAAAACTCACAATCTTCTTGCCTCATCTTCCTGAGATCTGGCTTTGTAGGCACACATCATTACTGCAAATACAGCATTATCAGTATATGACAGTATGTGACAGTTTTCAAACTACAGTCTCAACTGAAAAGTTGTGACCATATGTTCCGGAAAGCCAAAAATAGAAACTGTCTGGATTTAGAAGAACAATTTACTAACCCCTGCTGGCAACATATCAACTTTTAAGAAGACTGAGGCTCACTGTAACAATTAATCCCTCAGTAGAATATTTCAGGATGAATGCTGCTTTGATAATACTGCCTTCAGAATCATAACTGAAAATACGGAAAGCTCTTATGGATGAGGAGATTAAGAATCGGACATTCATGTTATTGATTTACTTTTGCTACAAAGTTCCTCCCATGCTCTTGAAGATCCCTATTTCCTTCTCTCATTTGTCTTCCTTTTCTTTTCTTTTTCAGTGATTTTTATTGGACATTATCTGTATGTACATTTCAAGTGTTATCCCCTTTTCTACCTCTACCCCTTCTTCTTCCCCTTGCTTCCATGAAGATACACCCACTCACACCCACTGACTCCAACCTCAGTGCCTTGGCATTCCCCTACACTAGAAAAACAAGCCTTCACTAGACCAAAGGCCTATTCTCCCAATGATGTCAGACAATGTCATCCTCTGCTACATATGCAACTGAAACCATGGGTTTCTCCATATGTATGCATTGGTTGGTGTTTAGTCCTGGAGAGCTCAGGGGCGTGGGGGGTGGCGGTTAGTTGACTGATATTGTTCTTCACATGAGTTTGCAAACCATTTCAGCTCCTTCTGTCCTTTCTCTAGTTTTTCCACTGTGTTCAGTCCAATGTAAGCATCCTCTAGCAGAGCCTCTGAGGATTTTTTTCTTCAGTTACTGCTCCTCTATTTGTCCCTGTATTTCCTCCAGTGAGTATTTTGTTTTCCCTTCTAAGAAGGACTGAAGCATTCACATTTTGGCCTTCTTTCTTTTTTGGTTTCATAAGGTCTGGGAACTGTTTCTTGGGTATTTTGAGCTTTTGGGCTAGTATCTGCTTATCAGTGAGTGCATACCATGCATGTTGTTTTGTGACTGAGTTACCTCACTCAAGATATTTTCTAGTTCCATCCATTTGTCTAAGAATTGTATGAAGTCATTGTTTCTAATAGCTGAGAAGTACTTCATTGTGTAAATGTACCACAATCTCTGTTGGAAGACAACTGGTTTCTTTCCAGCTTCTAGGTATTATAAATAAGGCTGCTATGAACATAGTGGAGCATATGTTCTTGTTATATATTGGAGCATCTTTTGGGTCCTGAGGTAGTATTATGTCCAATTTTCTGAGGGACTACCAGACTGATTTCCAGAGTGGTACCAGTTTACAGTCCCACCAGCAGTGGAGGAGTGTTCCTTTCTCTACATCCTTGCCAGCATCTGCTGTCACATGAGATTATGATCTTAGCCATTCTGACTGGTGTGAGGTAGAATCTCAGAGTTTTTTTGATATGCATTTCCCTGATGACTAAGGATGTTGAACATTTATTTAGGTGCTTCTAACCCATTCAGTATTCCTCAGTTGAGAATTCTTTGTTTAGCTCTGTACCCCATTTTATAATAGGATTATTTGATTCTCTGGCGTCTAACTTCTTGAGTTCTTTGTATATTTCGGATAGTAGTCCTCTATCAGATGTATGGTTGGTAAATATCTTTTTCTAATTTATTGTTTGTTATTTTGTCCTTTTCACTTTCCTTTGTCCTAGAGAAGCTTTGCAATTTTATGAGGCCTAATTTGTTGATTCTTGAGCTTTGAGTATAAGCCATTGGTGTTTTGTTCAGTAAAATTTCTCATGTGCTTATGTGTTCTAAGATCTTCCCCACTTTCTGTTCTATTGGATTCAGTGTACCTGGTTATAAGTGGAGGTCTTTGATCCACTTGGACTTGAGCTTTATATAAGGAGACAAGAATGGATTGACTGCCTGTTGAACCAGCACCATTTGTTGCAGATGCTGTGTTCTTTTCCATTGAATGTTTTTAGCTTCTTTGTCAAAAATCAAGTGACCATACTTGTGTGGGTTAATTTCTGGGTCTTAAATTATGTTTCACTAATCTACTTGCCTGTATTCTGTAACAATACCACATAGTTTTTCTTATCAGGATTGATCTGTAATATAGCTTGAGATCAGGGATGGTGATTCCCATAGAAGTTCTTTGTTGTTGAGGATAATTTTTGCTGTTCTGTTTTTTTGCTATTGTTATTCTAAATGAAATTACAGATTTCTCTTTCTAACTTTATGAAGAATTGGGTTGGAATTTGATGTGAATTACATTGAATCTGTAGATTACTTTTGGCAAGATGGTCATTTTTCCTATGTTGATCCTTCCAATCCATGAGCATGGGAGCTCTTTCTATCTTCTGGGGTCTTCAATTTCCTTCTTCAGAGACATGAAATTCTTGTACAGATCTTTCTCTTGCTTGGTTAGGGTCACACCAAGGTATTTTATATTGTTTGTGATTATTGTGAAGAATGTCTTTTGTCTGATTTCTGTCTCAGACAATTTATTCTTTGAGGAGAGGAAGGCTTCTGATTTGTTTGAGTTAATTTTATATCCAGCCACTTTCCTGAAGTTATTTATCAGCTGTAAGAGTACTCTGTCGAAATTTTTGGGGTCACTTAAGTTTACAATCCTATCATCTGCAAATAGTGATATTTTTGACTTTTTCCTTTCCAACTTATATCCCTTTGACTTCCTTTTGTTGTCTAATTGCTCGGGCCAGGACTTCCAGTAATATATTGAATAGATGGGGAGAGAGTGGGCAGCCTTGTCTAGTCCTTGATTTTATTGAAATTGCTTCAAGTTTGTCACCACTTAGTTTGATGTTGGCTACTGGTTTGCAGTATATTGCTTTTACTATGTGTAGCTATGGGCCTTAAATCTCTGGTTTTTTCCAAGACTTTTATCATGAAGGGGTGTTTAATTTTGTTAAATGCTTTCTCAGCATCTAATGAGATGATCATGTGCTTTTTAAATAGTTTGTTTATTTAGTGGATTACATTAATACATTTCTTTATATTGAACCATCCGTACATCCCTGGGATTAAACCTACTTGATCATGGTGAAAAATTGTTTTAATGTGTCCTTGGATTTGGTTTGTAAAAATTTTTTTTGAGTATATTTCCATTAATGTTCATGAGGGAAATTTTTTCTGAAGTTCTCTTTTTTTTTAAGGTCTTTGTGTGGTTTAGGTATGACTATAATTGTCACTTCAAAGCATGAATTGGGTAGTGTTCCTTATGTTTCTATTTTGTGAAATAGTTTGGAGAGCATTGGTATTGGTCTTCTATGAAGGTCTGATAGAATTTTGTACTAAACCCATCTGGTTCTGGGGTATTTTAGTTGGGAGACTTTTGATGACTTCCTCTATTTCTTTAGTGTTTTTGGACAGTTTAGATGGTTTATCTGGTCCAGATTTAACTTTGGTATCTAGTATTTGTGTAGAAAATTGTGCATTTCTTCCAAATTTTTCAGGTCTGTTGATTATAGGCTTTTGTAGCAGGATCTGATAATTCTTTGAATTTTCTCAGTTTCTGTTTTTAATGTCTCCCTCTTCATTTCTGCTTTTGTTAATTTGAATACTGTCTCAGTGCCCCCTAGTAAGTCTGGTTAAAAGTTAATCAATCTTGTTGATTTTCTCCAAGACAGCTGCTGGTTTTGTTGATTCTCTGTAGAGTATTTCTTTTTTGTTCGTCCTTGGTTGCTTTTTTGCTCTGAATTTGATTATTTCCTGCTACTTCAGCTTCTTCTTGGAACTATTTGCTTGGAAAAAAATTTTCCCAGCCTTCCTTTGTCACTAAGATGAGTTTCCTTTATGTAGCCTAATGCTGGGTCCTGTTTATGTATCTAGTCTGTTAGTCTGGGGAATTGAGTCCATTGATGTTAAGAAATATTAAGGATTGCTGGTTTTTTTTTCTCATTTTTGTTGTTAGAAGTAGAATTATGTTTGTGTGGCTCTCGTCTCTTGAGTTTGTTGGAAGAAGATTACTTTTCCTAATGTGTAGTTTTTCTTCTTGTGTTGGAATTTTCCATCTACTTTTCTTTGTGGAACTAGATTTGTAGAACAATATTGTGTAAATTTTTTAATGAAAAACCTTGGTTTCTATATCTATGGTTATTGATAGTTTTGCTGGATATAGTAGTCTGGGATGACATCTGTGTTCTCTTAGGGTCTGTATAATATCTGTTTATTCTCTGTTGAGAAGTTTGGTGTAATTCTGATAGGTTTGCCTTTATACGTTACTTGACCTTTTTCTCTTACTTCTTTCAATATTATTTCTTTGTTTTTTTGCATTTGTTATTTTGACTCTTAGGTGATGGGAGGGATTTCTTTTCTGGTGCAATCTATTTGGAGTTCTGTAGGCTTTTTGCATGTTTATGGACATCTCTTTTTTTTAGGTTAGGAAAGTTATTTTTTTCCCTATAATTTTGTTGAAGATATTTATTGGGTTTTTAAGTTGAGAATTTTCTCTCTCTTCTAATCTATCATCCTTATATTTATTCTTTTCAATTTGTTCTGGAATTCCTGAATGTTTTGAGTTAGGAGCTTTTTGCATTTTTTGATTGTTCTGTCCTTGTTTTCTATACTATCTTCTGCAGCTTAGATTCTCTCTTCTATCTCTTTTATTCTGTTGGTGATGCTTGCATCTATGACTCCTGATTTCTTTCCTAGGTATTCTATCACCAGGGTTGTGTCTTTTTGTGATTTCTTTATTGTTTCTATTTCCATTTTTAGATCCTGGATGGTTTTGTTTAATTCCTTCACCTGTTTTGTTGTGTTTTCCTGTAGTTCTTTAAGGGATTTTTGTCTTTCTTCTTTAAGGTCTTCTACTTGTTTATTTTTGTTCTCCTGTATTTCTTTAAGAAAGTGATTCATGTCTTTCTTAAAGTCCTCTATCATCATCATTAGGTATGATTTTAAGTCCAAATCTTCTTTTTCTGGTATGTTGGGAGCCAGGTTGTCTTGGTTTCTGTTACTTTGTTGTTGTGCTTACCTCTTGCCATCCTGTTATCTGTGAAGTTAGTTGGTCTTGTTGTCTGTGACTAGGGTTTGTACTTCCTGTGAGTCTGTGGGCCTAGGAGTGAGAGTCTCCTGGTAATCAACTGTCTGTAGGCAGATTGTAGGACCCAATGGAAGTGGGAATGCCCTATCTCTTGCACCAATAGAGATCTGAAGGGTCCAGTCCCAGGTTGGCTCTTTTTTTTTTTTTTTTTGATCAGCATCTTCACAGGGATACATTCTGTATGCTGCACTGTGCAAATTTAGTCTGCTTGTTCACATGATCATGCCTGGGTGCTCCATATTTCCCACCTCCATGACTCAGTGTTAGTCTTAGATGATAATCTCTTTTGTGTTTATGCCATTATATGCCTGTTTGGTTAGTTTCCTTAAAATAGCACTCTTACCACTATCATAAAAAACTTTCAGACAACAAAGGCATTGCAGTGGAAATTGTGGAAACACTTAACAAATCCAAGTTTTGATACCTTAGCACTTATATACCCAGGTTAGTGTGAAGATAGTCAACTCTATAAACTCCTCAGATATCTATTAATCCCATGGTACAAGAGAAAAAAAAGCCATTACCTAAAGTCTTTGGTCAGATTAACCAAGTTCTATTTAATTTAGACAGAGTTATCTACCCAAAAATATGAATGTAGGATATAGCATAAGATAGGAGAGGAGCAAAAACTTCAAGACTAGGAGGTTTCCAAAGATTGAGCTATTTCCAGGAGGATTTTGGTTTTGTAGAAATTTGACAGACATTTCAAAATTATCTGGCAGAACACCTTATCAGGATGGGAAGTCAAATCCAGAAAGAGGTTAAAGCATGGTCAACTTCATTTTGCAAAAAACAGAAATGAACTTATTTTGACCTTATAACAAAATTGCTTGCATTTTAAAGATGGAGTTAGGCTGGTCCATCAATGTCTTCATTGCAGAAAGCAGAAGAAAATTAATGTTACACACACACACACACACACACACACACACACACACACACACACATATATATATATATATATATATATATATATATATGCAGAAGTTAGCCTCTGGTGCTTTTCTGAAAGAAACTGACTTTTAAAAATTCTGCTTATCCAGGTCTTTTATAAAGTTGCTTTCTTTTAAAATAATTTTTCATTGAAAAAGTATTTTTCATACAATATATTCCATTGACACTTTCTCCTCCCGTATCTCCTCCCAAAGCACCTCCCTCTTCCCCTTATCCAACTCTATGCCTTCTTTCTCCCTTTCTTTAAAAAAACAAATATGCAAATTGAAAAAAGACAAAAGCCCCCAAAACATAGACATGTATTTAGCCAGACAGACAGACATACAATGCATACACACACACACACACACACACACACACACACACACACACACACACACCAAAAACAAAACCCATAAAACATAAAACAGTAACTCTAATATTAAAGCAAATAACCAGTAATGTTAAAAAAACAGAAACAACTGATGCCACTTCTTCATAAAGTGCGCATGAAGGGCCTTTTACAAAACTATAAAGCAGGGGGGAAATTTGTTGTCTGTCAGTATTAATCCAAGAAGAACAACACAGACAGTTTCAGTAGTTGATAAACAATCCAGAGAACTGAGCAGGTCCAAGTTTCCTGTCTTAATTATAGCATTACAAGTGTGCAGAGTAACACTTGCATTACCTTGATGAGTATTTTTATGAGGATTCCATAATGTAATTTTAACAGCAAGCAGATTGCTATCAGCAACAGTGTCACTTCTCCTAGGAAATGTAACACAGTTGTGTGGAGAAAGACATCAATACTAACACCACACAAGATTTGCACATTTTCTATAGCCCATGTTTTAAACACATTTCTTTATGGTGTTTTGAAGACACAGTCAAAAGGAAGGTGTTCAGCTCTGTCAGTTTTCAATGTTTCTGGTCTTCTCTAGATGGCAGTCAAGCTACAGAGATTCATGATGTGCTCTTGAATGCCACCCTGAGCAAGCTCCAGCATTTCCATGCCAGCTGTCTGCTTGTCGGTGTCTTCAAATAATGGTGAAGGGAATATTGAACTCAGAACAGCAATGTAGCTGTGATCCAATGGAAGGACTAGAGCAAAGGATGCTGATCATATGGCTGCACTCTGGGACAAGTAGGTAAAGGACATGCAGGGCCTAGGGAAGGTGACAGAAAATCAGACTCAGGCATAAATCTGGCCTTATTCTATGTTGACAGCTATCACAAGGTTATGTATTCAGCCCAGACTTAGAAACATGGGTCAGTTCCTATGTGAAGAGGAATAGATATTTGGAAGCATGTGAACACAGATTTTATATGAGAACAAAATGCAAACACTAGGATTCTTTATTAAAAGCACCTGATTGCTTCTAAAATATAATTAAAAGAAAAATCTCACTAATGCATCAATTTCAGAAAACCCCAGTGCAATGCCAGATTACATGAAATCTGGAATTCCTGCTCTTCAACTAAAAAAAAAACTGATCATGCTTTAAAATAAGAAATTTTAAGGCTCAGATTTAAAACAAAGTTTTATTTGTCTTGAGGAAAATCAATTCTATATCATGTACTTAACAGATCTTCGTTTATAGTTTCTGAGACAGGGTCTCATCACAAAGCTCAGTCAAGCTTGAACTCTTGACTCTCTTGCCTCAGCATTTGTCATGTGTGGCGACAATTTGCATTGATGTGTATATATGTGCAACACCATGGTTTACCAGCCACATTCACAATCACAGCAAGGCCGACTTTAAAGGTCAGAGTGATTTTTATCCCTTACCCAGGACATGGCATTTATCTTTCACCAGAAGAGTGAAATTCCCACCTTTTTAGATTAAAGAATGAGATCTGAAGAAACTGACTATTTGGAAAAGCTAGCTGTATCATATTGAGGACATTTTTTTTAAATTTTATTTTTTGAAAAAGAGATATAGGAAGTTGGAAAAAGAAATTAAATAACAATGAATGTTGTTCTGTGGGAAATGTTACAGGCTTAGGTTGGAAGTTCTCTGAAAAATGAAAAAGGCAAACAAGAAATTGCACCCTGCTAATATAGGTGTCGTGCTTGAGGCGATGAAAATAAATCTGATATCGAGGAGAAAAACACCAAATAGCTACACATGATCATAATATTTGTTTTATTTCTACAGTTTGGAAAAACAAAGTTTGAGAAAGGAAGGTAGACTATAGTTTTTGTTGCTCTGCTCCCCGAGGAGCCATTACCAGGGAACACAATGATAGATGTTTGCCCCGGAATTTTCTCTGCACAGAAAGTATTGCAATGTTTGTTTACAATGGTGGTTCTGGAGCAGGTGAGATCTGCAGATACTTTTTCATGGCAATTATATCTTTATTCCATAGCAAGATGATTAAAACAGAGTTAACAGGGTCAGGTTTGAAAGGGCTAGGACCCGGGAAGACCGATTTGTGTGTGAATACATGTGAGCATGAAGGCTGGAGGTCAATTCAGGAAAGATCCACCTTGCCATTTTAAACAAGGTCTTTTTTTGGGGGGTGGGAGCCAGGGATCACAGGTTATTCTAGGCTGGCTCCTCTGCTGGTGCCAGAGAAACTTATGTTTCTGTGTTTCCAATGTTTAAAATTATAAGCATAGGCCAAGGCCAGCTTTTCATATGTGTGTTGTGGACAGATCTCATATCCTGATAGATTACTTGACTATGACTGAGTCATTGTCCCAGACCCCAAGGATCCAGTTTGAAATGACAGGAACTGTGACCCTACCAGCACTACTGAATACAAAGGAGGTGTTATGTGGTACGCTGGATAATAGCAGGTAAGAATTAATTGCGGGATAAAAGGTGAGAGGGGCAAATGGTGCTGCGAGTGAAGTGTGGGTAACTGGGGAAGAGGAGCATAGCTGTGTATGTGTTAGAATGACTCTCACCATGTCCTACCTAATGAGGTATCTAAATCAGAACGGCCTGCGAAAGGGAGAGTTCACTGTAGGGAGAAGGCACAGGTGTAGTTTGAAGCAGAATCAAAGTCTTACTGTTAATCTCTGTCTCTGCCTCATGCATAGGAGAGCAATGGTTCCCAGCACTGTCCAAGAGCTTATTTAAGTGGGATACCTGAAGGAAGATCCAACGAGAAATGGGAAGTTATAGCAAGAATAAATAGGACATTTTGGTTGATGCATGTAATTAGATATAATTTTTAAAATCACTCATAGGGGTTGTAATTAATTAAAGTTGATGTAGAGTTATAAACCTTCTTGCTTCCTTGTCAGTGGTTGAAGGATAGAAAAGTCTAAAAAAAAAATCCACTTAAATTAGATTGAAACATATATAGTTAATGTTTTCTATAGCAAAGCCATTGGAAAGAAAGATAGGAGAGGAAATCATCAAAAAGCAGAGGTCTCAATATAAATTTTAAAAATCAGTTTTCTTCCCATGTACTGACAACTTACTAAGACCAATCTTTAGCAAAAGTAAAATTAGAAATGATCTCAGAATAAAACACCTACTGGTTATTTAAGAAAGGTGTCTCATTGGCAAGATGTTTAAAAACCAAACCATTTCCCCAGCATGTGAATGAACTAATTTAATAAGGAAACAAAGTCAGTGAAAAACAGCAGTGAGCACGGCAGTCAAAGAAGTTAGAAGACAAGAAGGAAATTGTGTACAAAACAAGCCAGGGATCACAAGGACTTTCATTTGCTGGAGGAGAAATTGTTTGAAAAGTGTCAATCCTGACTTTCAGGTTTATTTTGAGTTTGGGCAAGTTATTTTTGTTTTATAAGCAAGAGTTGCTTATTAGCTAGGAATGCAATAGCCAGAAATTAAGTAGGAATGTATTGTAAAAAGTTGTGTCTTAGAATGATGTGTTAATCTGTAATTTTATAAACTGCCCACAAGTTTCGAGTAATGTAAAACAGTTTGAAAGTATTCTAAAAATCTTTAAGAGTATCTTGATACCTCTCCCTCTAGAGCAACTTAGTCTTGAATTTCACAATTCAACATGGGTCACTTTGACCATGGTTTTGCCTCCAGAGGGTTAGGACAAAAAGTTACACCTGGTGGGGGGAGGTGTCTCACAAACCTAGACTTGGACACACCCCTTGCCCCAAAAGATGGAGAAGTTGGTAATAAATCAAGAAAAAGAAATTTGATTTCTGAGTAGCCACAACTTGGAGGGCAAGTGTTATTCTCTGGGTGCTTGAGTTCATGCTGGGGAGAAAAACAAGGGGAAGAAGAGGTTTCCATGGCACATAGAGGGCCACACTGGTGTAGGGAAGTTGCTGTGACTATGGGGAGTGGACATTCACAAGATCCTTAGTCATCAGGCCTCTGATCCTGCAGCCGCAGGGTGATCTCCATTAGCCTTACAGGATGCTTATAATCTTTCAGATCTGTGTTCTGGGAATTTTATATAAACTGAGGGGAAGAACTACTCAGAAAAACACAGGTCAGGGTGGGACAGGCTGAACTCAGCTAGGATAAAAAGTGCATCTTCCTTCCCTTTTGGGGTGAGTCATTTAAATAGGGTCAGGCAGAATGATTTTCTCAGATCAAGTTGGCAGCAGTGGGCTTTAGGATATAACTAAAAAATGGTCCTCCCCTCACATTTCTGGTGTCTTGTTGCCTCTAGTCTCTTTTACTCTTCATATGTCCCCAGAGAATCCATGTTGCCTGGTAACCTTATCTACCATGTTCTTAGGACAGTATTAGGATAATAGCTCAGGTGTTCAGAGAATTGAGATACAAAGTTCTCTTATAGCCTAAACCTGGAACTGGAGCTCATAGTTCTCTATTATTCTTGTCTGCCAGAAAGTCACCACATATGCTAGACTCAAAAGAAGGGAAACAGGTCCCCCATATCCATAGAAGTAAAAATAGGGGTTTAGAGATTTCTTTAGTCATAATGGATTTTTAACTTTCTTAGTTCATACAGCCTTCTAAGATTTTAATGGGAAAACTCAGTCTCAATGCATTTTGTATATAGTTTTGTTGAAAACAATTATCCTAAATATCTCATAGAGTTGTTTGACAAAGAGAATTCTAGGAATAGTATAAAAATAGTTCTTTTATTCTAATTTTAGTTAGTTATGTTCACTCTTAGATTACAAACTTAACTGTGTGTGTCTGTGTGTGTTGTCTAGTCTGATTGTCTATTGTTGTGACTGATACCACAACTAAAAGTAATTTTAAAAGAAGATGCATTTTATCTTACAGGTTGCGGTCTGTCAGTGAAGGAAACAGCCAAGACTGAAACTCAAGGCAGAATCTAGAAGCAGAGAGCATGGAAGAATGCTATTCACTGGATTGCTTTTAGGCTCATATTCAGCTTCTGTTCTTCTACATTCCAAGTCTACATGCCTAGGAATGGCAATACGGTTGACTGGGCTCTCCTTAGCAATCCTTAGCAAGTAATATTCCATAGACATGCATATAAGCCAATCCAATGGAGGAAATTCTTCCACTGAGGTTTCCTCTTCCCAGGTCTGTCAGTTGACCACCAAAATTAACCATATATAAGCGTGTATATGTTATCTCTATATATTCGTATATAGTCATGCATATACATGCACACACAAACATACACACACACCACACCACATACCACAAAAATTCACACATACCACACACACACACCCACACACACACACATACATACACACCACACACACACACACACACACACACACCACACCACACCACATACACATACACCACACCACACACCCCACACACATACCACACCACACAAACACACACACACACACACACACACACACACACACACACATGGGTGGCAACAAAAAAGGATAATGTGACCTTAGAGCATAAGGCAGCCTTACTGGAGGCAGAGAAGACAGCTGTTCCAGAAGAATGACTTCAGGTGTTTTATTATTACTTGGGTGGAGAGCCCCTGGAAAGAGGAGAGCCCTGCTACAGGGTGGAAGGTCCGGATAAGCTCCACCTGCGGGGCACAGGGTGGATCCCAACATAAGATGGTATGACCCATGAGATACAAGAGTTACATGGACACAAAGGTGGCAGTGTGAGCTGACCAGGTAAGGTGGTGAAGAACTTGATGTATTTGGTCTTTCTGTCCTGTGTTGTGCATACAGGGTAGTCAGATGAGAGGTTGGTGGAGATGAGACCTTTGCCCCCTAAATGTTAGATGTACTCTTTATGGGGTTGAGGTGAGGGTGTTCAGGGGTGTGTTTTGTGTTCTGCATGTTTTAGAGTCAATTTTTAAATATGGTTTTAATTAATGCATGCACCCATATGCTTGCCATCCATCTTGACTACTTTATAGGTTATAACTTATTTCTTAAAGGAATATGGTATTTATCAACCTATGCCTCACAGGTGCAGCCGGTCTGGCAATGGTATCCATACACACAATGAGATGCATTTCTATTCAAAGAGGAGCTACATGCTGCTTTGTTAAAAAGGAGTTTCCTAGGGCAAGGCACAGACCCAAAGCCGCTCTTTCCCCTAGTATGCAGTAACAGAAAGCAGAGCATGGCCCGGTCTCCACAGCATCATTACCTAGATGTCAGACCCACTGGTCTGTTCACAACATAAATCTCTACTTCCTTGCCCTTCTGTTTCTTCTTGATTCCCCTCCCCCACCATAACCTTCTTTTCCTTTCTCCTTGAGGTCTGCCTTTGAAAGGATCTCGGTTGTATTTCAGAAGTTATAATTTCACAAGGTTCATTTCTCTCTAGGTAGTAATAAACCTATGAAGTATGACTGGGTCAATATTTCTCCAAATGAGTTCTTTTGTCCATAATTTATACCCAGCAGCAGACATTCTGTGAACAGAGAAAAAGGAAATAATCTCTTGGGACAATATTTTAATGACCAGATGTCACTGCCACTGACCAGCTTCTTAGGACCAAGATAAACTTGCCAACTGCTTTTTGAGGCTTGCCCAAACTGTCTGTTTGGATTTTTTTTTTCTCTTCCAAACCTACCCACACTACATTGGTTGATTCTCAGTTTGCTTCTGTAAACATATGATTGTCACATCCTTCCGAAATTGGAATTAGGCATCCCAGCCTTGAGAATTTTTTCCCCCAGCAGCAATAAAAGGCTTCTTTGGCTTTTTATGAGGATCTCTGTATCCTGCTCACGTGCCTTGTAATGTAATCTCAAGACACAGCTGTTGTTTCACAGAGTTCATTCATGTCAGCAGCAATTAAAAAGTCCTTTGTTTTCCAAACATGCTTCCCCAGCTTGCCTTGAAGCACTCTACAAACAATGATCCCTGTAGCCCGAGGAAAAGATTCTTCATTGTGTGTGACAGACAGCCTGTGCTGTATTCATTTTCAGTCTTGGTCCATGATGTACCACAGGTCCACCTGGGCATCTCACTGCCCAATGGCACAATGAAACTTAACATTGGGGAAAACCTTCATTTGTTACTTTGACACATGGCCTATTGGAGCAATAAGTTAGGGCATGCTCACTAGCCTAGATTAAAATCAAACCACTAGATTAAAATTAAATCACTGTGTTATCTTTGGCTTGTTTTCATCAAAATGTATCAAAATGCTTGTATCTTTAGGACTTGAGCCTCAGATGCCTGATCTTGCCTCTCCGTCCAGTAATGTGTGCTCTATAGGCTGGCATCTCATACTTTATTCCTTTTATGCGCATCCAAAAGGCAAGTTCTTTCTCTACTGGCTCTTATCTTCTCTAAGAGTGAAAGAGTTTACTAATTCTGTAGGATTAGAGGAAATAAATATTGCATTAACATATGTAAATTTTTCACGAATAAAGTGGCACCTCATATGTATAAAGATAAAATGCCTGCTACACATACTTCTGAATATTAGTGTAATGAATCGATCTACTATACATCATTCAGAATGCTTCACATATGGTTTTGTATCTTAATTATTTATATGTGTATGCACATATGTATGTGAGTGCACATGCTATATATATATATATATATATATATATATATATATATATATTACTCTATTAAATTCACAATTTAAACTGTACAGGTTAATGATTTTTAAAATGTTGCTAGCATCCACAGAAATAGAATTTGGGGACAGATTTGCCTTAACTCACTTTCAAAAGTGTCTTCTATCTTGTTTGAAAAAAATAGACTATGGAAAGTTTTTCTGAGTGTATAGAATCCTGCGAGACTGAGTCTAGAGGAGCAGATGTCTTGTTTTGGTAACCAGGAAGCTCTGGTTTTCATGGAAACACAGTAACTGGAGGCGGAGTTGTTAAGTGTTTGGGGAGAGGACGTTGGCCCATGGTATAGTCTGTGCCAAAAAAGCAAGCATGTGATGCTTCTTTTTCTCTGAGCCTTTACAATCTCTTAGTACAGTTTAGCTGTCGTCCAGTATTCTTTGCTTTCCAGCTGTAGGGTGCTCTGTTTCTCAGGGGTCCATAAGAGCAGTAAGTAAAATTTCCTTTTCCTGTGGCATACATATGATGTTATCTGGAGAATATCTCATATCTCAGCTTCTACACCATAGGCTGGTTATATGGAGGGGTGGAGTTTTCTGTCAGCCATGTCTCATTTTTGAAGCATGATCTTTCCTGAAGATGTTCGGAAGAGGCATTTTAGGTAGAGCATACTAGGAGACGTGCCCACTCTCAAGTACTTTCCCTATATACATATGTGTAAGCCTTTAAGAGGAATACCTCACTTTGCTCTGATTTGCTGCTGTTTTGAGAGATATCAAAGTTCTTCCGTCTCCTGTAAGTAGGTGGCAAAATGCCTTTTTCACTGTTTTAAGAGCTGGCCATGCTTCTCTGGCTTTCCAGTCACCAAAATATGGTCTACATACTCGTAGAGGTGTACCATCTTTACCACATGCCAAAAAATATGTCACAAATCCAAAAAGAAACTCATCCCATTAGCTATCACTTCCTGTTAACCTTTACTGACTTATTTCTAATCCTTTCTAATCACAGCTGAGTGAGGATTTGCTGCCTCTGGATACATGAAACACGTGACTTTGTAACTGAATACTTTCACTTGGGACGTTTGAAGATCCACATGCAGTGTTCCATGTACTAATTCCTCATTCTTTGTATCACCCAACACTATTCCGTTTTATAGCAACATTCATTTGTTCCTCTATCCATCAGCTAAGGGCCACTTAGGTTGTTTTTACTCATTAGGGAGTGTTGTAAATGATGCTTCTGTGAGCATTGTGTATCAGGACTTTTTGTATGCACATACTTTTATTTCTCATGGGTATATCTGGTAATAGAATTGTTGGATCATATGCTAACTCTAGGTTCAGTTTTTGACAAACAAAGACATTTTTCCTTCTACTTTGATTTTAAAATAAAATCAAAATATACTATTTCCATGAACCAGGGGGACATGAAGGTTGTCTTTAAAACTATGAAGTCATACATGTGCACAAGTCTATTAATTTGCAGATGAAATATGAGTAAACTTATCATATGCCTACTAGAAGCAATAAAATCATTTTTTCCTGTATGAACAGCTTGCAACATTTGAACATCAACTCATATCAAGCTTTATGTGGACAGTGGTGTAAATTTGTATTATATTAATATTATAATACAAAGTTTATATTAATAGACACATTTATTCTCCATTTCTAGACACAGACAATAGAAGCAACATTTTGATAACAGGATAGAGAAAGTGAACAGAATGACAGATAGACAGATAGGCAAACAAACACTATGCCAGCCAGAGATTGTGGTGCCATTGAAGGAGAGCGCTCATATTCTTGCTCTGCTCCTGGGAATGCTATCTGAAGCCCGGGATTGCTGTTAGATCTGGCTACATCCTAAAGAAGCATCGTTTCCAGCAGCAGTGTGTAGACCCCTGTGTCAGCAAATCAGTGTGAAGCTCTAAGACTTTTCAGCTCTGTTCCTAGTAAGTTTTTTTTTTTTTTTTTTTTTTTTTTTTTTTTTTTTTTTTGCAGCTATATTTTATTCTCGTAGTTATACACGAGAGATAATTAGAATGCCTAACTTTGGGATGAAGACACTGTCTTGTTCTGAGTGCCATATAGTCATGGAATATTCATTTGATCTTGGAACTACACTTCCACCCATAGCAGGACAATCAACTACCTCTCAACTTCAAGGAGAAGCAGAGACATTAGGTCAGATAGGACAGTATAGCAAGTAGCACTCTGTGAGCTACCAGGATCTAAAGGGTAAGGTACTTATTTTGGAAAAATATTTATTATTACTGTCATAATCATGTTTTGTATCATACATGACCATATGGGTGTAGGGGGCTCCATGCAGGTAAGAAGAAAGCCTTGAGGGGGTTCATTCCTTACAACTTTACCTAGGTTCTAAGAATAAAACTTGGGTTGCAAAAGTCCTGTTCTGTCTCATTTTTCCTTCTATTTAAAATGGAACATGAAGCTATTTCACCATCCGTAAAGGGTAAGGAAGACGTTGGCTATTGGCTAAGTAAAACTGCACTCACCGCATATAATCAAGGGGATGGTATGTTCAATATGCCTATCATCAAAGTTAACCCTTGTTTTTGTTTTCACACTTGTCTATTATTCACTAGCAGCACACTGGAAAGCATTTAAGGACACACTTAAGAACACACATTAAGAGCACACATGAAGAACAGCTAATATCCACTAATGAAAAACAAAATAAAAAATAGAACTAGCAAATTTCTCTAGTTATTATTTCAATCACACAAAGAATATCATCCCTGAAGCTTTCCTTGCAGTATAATAGAAAATGTATGAGACAGAGAAAATGTACAAAAATGTTTATTCATGTTTTGCATCATTTTATATCACTTTTTTTAGTTCTTTACGTCCCTGCAAATGTTAGAAGCACATCACATATGCTTCTGGAAACCATGTTAGAATTGTATGGAGGAAAAGCAGAGATGAAGACATCGGAACAGGGCAATGGGCATTATTTTACATAAAACTATAAAACATCTCTGTTTCTTGTGCCACCAAAACCAGAGAAGACTGTTTTCTTTTTCCTTTTCACTAGTTTTTAGAGCTAGAGAAATTGGATGGCAATTATGAGCTCATTTTGATCTTTCAGCAAGTTTTAGGCCCCAGTCCTGACCCTGGGGTGTATCTAACTCTGACTCTGGGGTATCTGGTGCCTGTGTGCACATGCACCCCTCCCCACTTCCCTAAATAAAGCAAAAAAAAAAGCTTTCACAAAGAAAACATAATTTTCATGTTCTGTTTTAAGTAGAAGGAAAAAAATGAGACAGAACAGTATCAATCAGCAAGTGTAGAAATGTCCTCGGAAACACAGACTGTGTCTGCATTTTTGCTTCTCGCCATTATCAATATAAGATTAACTTCATTTAGTGAGTTCTGAATCAAAATTATTTTAAAATATCTGCTCTAATATACACATTCAACCCTTAGGTGAGTGTAAACTTTTCCTCGAGGAAGCACTGCACACAGAAGAGGAGACCCAGCCTAGGAGATCCGACCAAGAATAGGTCAGCAGAAGACACCATTGACATCCATCATCATTAGCATCTTATGACCACTATCATTTGTTGCTGTTGAGTTGTATGAGAGTGGGAGCTACTCTACCACTTAATTCCCAACAAGGATCAATATCTTAAGACACAGAGCCTGTTTTTGTTATTCACCCCCCCTTACCCAAGACAGACAGAAATCACATTCTGTGGGTGTTATTCTAGAGAAAAATAATGTGTGTCACAAAGACCTTCAATTATCTTCCTTGCTTCATGTAAGCAATCTCTTCTTTTCCTCCCTCCACGTTCTTGTTGTTTGGACATCATTCACTACTGAATTATAGAAAACCAGTTTTTCCTAGAGCTGAAGCACAGGGAAGCTGGGCCTGAGTCAGTAAATAATGATGAGGCTCTCAAAAAATCAAAAAGATGCCTCATAGGACATATGACCCCAGCTTCCCCAGGCCCTTGTGTGACATACAACCTGTGCTGGTCTCCAGGTCGTCTTATGACATATGACCTGTGCTGGTCTGTAATCACATGACTCTAGTTTATGAGGAGACTGGACGGGATAGTATTTTCTTTGTTCTGCAACTGATGGTCCCTGCCATGTCCACTCCAGGGACAGTTTTTATCAACCCAAAAAATCTCTGGTCTTTGAAGATATACTGGAGATACACACAAGCATTTTTTTTCTCAAGAAAATTCCAATACCTTTATTATAATAGCCAATAGCATCTATCAAGGCTCACCGAGTTTCCCATTGCTTTCTTTTTGGTGACATGAATCAGTCATTATATGGCTCAGATAGAGGTTGTGGGGCCAGGCAAGCCTGTGTTCAGGTATAGCTTGTCAGGAGTAGAGTGACCTTGACCAATTAATGGAAAAGAAAAAAGTCACAAAATTTCTTTAGATCTCAGTTTTGTCACTTATGAACCATAAATGTGTGGACCACGAATTCTTAAGATTTACAAATACTTATAAAATATTTAGCCCATGTGATATGGTCTTCCTTGAGTTACTTTACTCTTTTATAGAGTCTTTAGGCTGTTTGAATGACACTGTATACAGCCCCAGGAGGTGTCAGTCATAACTGTCACAGGGAAACAGGACAACTCATTTCCCACTGCTGTGGATGACCTGGGGACATGTTTTGGAAAACATCTGGAGCTTTTCAGAGACCACCCTCTCTAAAAAGGCTGAGCAGTGGGAGGAAGAGCTATCTTTGGTTTTGCACTTGATTGCATGAAGGTATGAAGCCTGGCACTGTATCTGCAGTTTAGCTAGAGTAAATTTTGGTCTGAGAAGCCACATCTGATAAGGTAAGTGCTATACTTGAGTGTTTGTCTTCATGTCACATGGCTATCTTGTTCAGACATTGTTAGTAAACAGTAAATATACTGAGCCATATTTTAATTGTAATCAAAAGCATCTATCTATGTTCTAATTGCTTTTCTCACCACTGTGATAATATACCTGAGAAAAATCTACTTATCAGGGATTGAGTTTTTCGATCAGAGTTTGAGGATATGGTTCATCAAGGGAAGCCATGGCACAATGGCTTAAGGTGGCTGGTCAAAGAGCAAGCACGCTGAAGAAGCCAAGCGGTGGGTGATCTTCTCAGCTTCCCCCCTTTTCACTCTGGGATCCAAGTCCACAGTCCACAGCTGGTGTCTTCCCACCTTAGTCCCTTTAGAGCATTCCTCACAGCTGCTCCTATAGGCTTTCCTCCTAGCTCATTCTAGAGTCTATAAAGTTGACAACAGTAATTAGACATTACAGTTTCCATATATGGATTGTTAAAAATATACAATAATCAGTGCAGGGTGAAAAAGTTAAATTGATATTTAATAAAAACCATAGTACTGAATTTATTAAAACCAATTCACAGCAAAATTTCTTTTGCAGTCCTATAACATTTTAAAAATAAATTGTATATTTTAGAAAAGATCCAACAAAAAATTTAGTTATTAGCAATTACTTATTGACAGATCAGAATAATAGAGCAGAATGCCACTAAATTATATATTTGGAGAAACTTTAATAATATTTTTGGGCTAAAATGTAATTATTTCCCACATCACTAATTAAAGACATATAAAATCATTCTAAGGGATAGAAATGAATTTTTACAATTAAAAAAATCTATGAATTTGAAAGTTTCTAGAAAATTTTAAATTTAGTTTAGATAGTGCATTAAAAGTCAGGCTTGATTACTATACATGCATGTAGATAGGTAGATTCTGTATTATCATGGAAAAGATCTGATCATTTACATTCATAATTTACATTCAAAGGTAATTAGATTCCTTTCTTTAAAATTCAGGAACCAGCCATCACACAGGAGAACCCTCATTTCTATTACTTTTTATTTCTTAAGGGCATCTTTTTCTTTTTTCTTTTCTGGTTATAGCTGACAGAGCATAGCACTGAAAGAAATTTAATATTGCCGGGCATGCCAATCCTAGTACTCAGAGATTTTGTAGATTTTTATTAGCCCCTGTGGTGTCAACCAGAAATATAAGCCTTCTTTCATCTCAAAAGCTACAGGCAGAAGCTCTAGAACATTTTTGAATCAGTTCAATAGAGGGTAAAAGTTGTCATACATTAAATCGAAAGATACAAATCTATGATATAAAAAAATCTCTATACATCAGTCAAAGACTCCTGTGTTTTAGACTCCTTTGTTCAAAGCTGAAAACTCTGGGAGGTGCTGAGACCTTAGGGTCTGACCCCTGGTGTTTCTTTGTCCAGGCAAACTATTATCCTACACTGTGTTAGTATGACCATGTGAGTGTTTGTACATGGGTAGAAACAAGCAGGAGAGTGATGGGTGGACACAGGTCAGGATGCATCTGTTCTAACACGATGGTAGGTGTGGTGGTTTGAATAGGTGTAACCACCATAGAATTGTGTATTTCAATGCTTAGCCCATCAGGTGTGGTGCTATCAGAGAGTGTGGCCTTGTTGGAGTAGGTGTGGCCTTGTTGGAGGAAGTGTGTCACCATAAAGGTGGGCCTTGAGGTTTCATGTGCTCAGGCTTTGCCCAGTATGGAAGTCACTTTTTTCTGCCTGCCGATCCAGATATAGAATTCTCAGGTCCCTCCCCAGCATGTCTGCCTGCATGACACCGTGCCTACGAAACTGTAAGCCAGCCCCAGTTAAATGCTTTCCTTCATGAGAGTTACCATGGCCATGGTGTCTCTTCACAGCAAGAGAAACCCTAACTAGGACAGTAGTTATATGGGACTTGGGAGGATAAAAAATGGCTGATAGATTGAACCTGTTTGGTAGGCAGCAGAAAATTTAGTAGGTTTCTTGAAATGACCAATATTGTCAACATTGACATCAATCTTAATTCATTTAAAGCCTCTGAACAATAGTGCCTTTAAGCAAAATAATCTAGTATAAAATTCCAAGACAAATGTTAGTAATATCAACTAGACTTTTAAGGATACTAAAAAGGAGTCATCATGAGATAATTGTATCTTTGTGCCTAAACCATGGGGAGTCTCGTGTATTACACTATAATTGGGTATAATCATTTTCTTCTGTATGTGGACTTTGGATGTTTGAGAAGGGCTCTCATGACCTCTACATGCTTAAAGATAATGAAGAAAAATGAATGGCAGTCCTTTAGGTTTCGTGTGGGTCAGTTCTGTGGTTCTCCAGCCCATGGGCATGAGGAAGAGGCTAGATAGACATTCTATACAAACATGCCTGGGAGATTCAGGATGAAGAGCGAAACATAAAACTGCATAATTCTGTAGAAAGCCTTTTTAGAGTTTGAAGATGCTGGCCAGCATTGTAAATACAACAATGGGTAAACTTGGGCTGAAAAGTAGAGCCATTCTGGATAAAGATGATTCTGTGGTTAGCAGGCCCTTGGAACTGGCTTACAGGAGGAATCTGGAAGGTTTAGATTTGCAGACTGTGATGATTTGAATATGCTTAGACCAGGGAGTGGCACTATTAGGAAGTGTGGCCCTGTTAGAGTAGGTTTTGGAAACAAAGTTATCCTTCTTTTGGAAATGTACTTTTTGCTGACTAAACTTGTTATAGTAACTTTCTGGCCAAAACATAAAATCTTGTTACTAATATATGCATGTTTTATAAGAACACTATCACGACTAATTTTGAAATAACAAAACTTTAAATAGTTGTAATAGTTCAATAAGTATGACATAAAATATTGTGGTATCTGGGTTTTCATTTTATTGCTAAGGCTTAGAGTCATACATAAACTACTTGAAGTACCAGTTTTTGAAAGTCACTTTTTATAAGACTTAATGCACATTTAATCCAGAGCCCAACAAAATTAGCCTCCCTGTAAAGTGCTGCTCATTTATGTGACATTGTGTAGAGTGAGTAAGTAAAACAGTATAGACAGCTCCACTCCAGTTCTCGGCCCCAAGCAACACTGATGATTAATGAGCTACATTGGTAATTTGCTCTTGGTTACAGATGCCACAGACATTCAAGAATCAGAGTGTAATGAATGGAAATATCTCAGTGGTTTGAAGAGTGCTGACTCACAGATAGATTAAGGTGATCTGACACACTAAGATAAGCTTGGTTGTATAAAACTGCATTCGCTGTTTTCAGCTTTTTCTTACATGAAAGCCATTTTTCTCTTTTCTTCTATTTTTTTGTGGCTGTGGTTTGTTTTGTTTTGTTTCTTTATTTTTTTCTCATTTAAAAACTATTAAAGTTATGGCAGTCTATGAAAAAATGAGAACATTATGAAACAATGAATCCCAAAAACAGCTCCAGCTAATTTGCTAGTCTAGTAGTCCACCGTGTGTTAGTTCATGTGAGACATCATTCCCTACTTTTGTAAGCAGGTGGCAATTTCTCATAATCACATGTTATAAATGGGCTGTATGTATTTCTGTGTTGTTTCTGACTCTAACCTTGTAGAGGTCCATACTAATCAATAAATCATTGGGTGCAAGGTGTTATGTCTTCCAAAGAAGCATTAAGTCAAGAATTATTGTGTGTGATAATTTTATAGACTTGTTATAGATTTAATAATACATGTCTTTTTTTCTGATTCGATTTTCTGAGCTCTGGAACTAACCTTTCAGATTTCAAAGCTCCTGCATACCCACACATTTAGATTTTCTACTAATCAATCAATCAATCAATCAATCAATCAATCAATCAACCAACCAATTAATCATTTAGTCAACCAATCACTCTTTGGAACCATATATTATTGGACATCTCAGGAGAGTGCTTGCTTAGAACTCTCAATTTTCTCTTTTCAGTCCTCCCCCAATGCTGTGATTGCACATATAGCCAAAATCAGATTCTTATTTAGTCTTCACCTTTGTCAATTTCTAACCACAGTATGATCACTCTCTTGATTTTACCTCAAATATCAATGACTCCCTCTGAACACAGACACACATGCATGTGCCTGTACATAGAATGCATGCATGACTGCAGGACCTTGTGGAGTTTAGAAGACTCTCAGATTCTTTGAAACTAGAGTTAAAGGCAGTTGCAAGCAGCCCAAAGGGGTTGCTGGGATCTAAACATATTGTTGGGTCCTCTGTAGAACAGAACTCTTAACTATTGAGTCATCTCTGTAGCTGTTGAATGAGATTTTTATTAATAAAAGCATGCTTGTGAAATCATTACTATGTTTTATTAAATATAGTGATTTGGCAGAAAAGTTTGTCTTCATTGAAGTTTTTAGGTTACTGCTGAATATTTACAGCCAGAGAAGGGTAAATTCTTGAATCCTCAAGAACTTAGAGTATTTCTTTCCTTCCAACGTGCATGTTGTCTGTATGATTTCAGAAAGTAACAACTCTTTCTCTTTTGAAATAGGATTTCTATATCTAAAGTTTAGTTTTTAAGGAGTCTGACCCAAAAA
Source organism: Micromys minutus (assembly GCF_963924665.1). Taxonomy (NCBI): domain Eukaryota; kingdom Metazoa; phylum Chordata; class Mammalia; order Rodentia; family Muridae; genus Micromys; species Micromys minutus. The sequence goes on from NC_137983.1 coordinate 11,023,182, forward strand.
AACACCTTGGGAAATTGACAATTTATAAGAGCAATGTACAATAAAAATCACCAATGGCCCATGAGGTCTGGAGAAAGAAAGAGCCTGCACTGACGTTTACGTGTGTGCATGTGTTACAGAATCTGTACCCCACAGGGAAAACGTATGTATTCTGTATGATGAGTATGGGTGGGGAAATGAGTGGTCAATGAAGATAATTGTACAGGACATACTATCAGAGACAAAAGCTCTATGAGACTCGGTTTTGGAGACATCATTATCCTAAGATATAATTTTTGGACCAGTGACTTTCAACCTTGTTCCAAAGCATGCTATTATTAAAACTCATTTCCTGTCATTACTGGCTGTGGATAGCGTGCCATGCCAGCATGTCCCAGTGGGCAGCAGGAAGGCGAGAGGGGCAATTGACTGTTCTTTGTCACCACTGTTGGAGAATCAAACATTCAGAAAATTCACAATGACATTTCCCTTTGCATTTTCTTTTCTGTTCCAAATCAAATGTCACATAACAGAATGGGGAAATCTAAAGATTGGCAGTCTCTCTCATTGAGTAAAAGCCTAAGGCTGTCACTTTTCCATCAGCCTTGGACCATGTCAGGATACAACCACAGGACTGTGCTCCTGGAGGCACACTCAGTGAATTTCAGTGACTGAATTCTGATAATCTCAGAGCACTGGGGTAGCAGATGCCAGCGGATTGCCGTCCCTCATTGGTCTTTATTCTTCTTTACTCCCCATCCCTGTGCCTGCCTTGCACAAAGGCATAAAACCTCCCAGACTGTGTCTAATTGTATAATCCCAGGTGGACAAAAACTGCTCCCTCTCACCAACTAATGATCATTTTATGATCTAAGGAAAAAGGATGGATAGTCCTGGATGTTTTTATCCTTACTGGTGCCAGCACAGATGTTGTTTTCATGCTGGGAGTTATCTGGAGAGGTCTCTCCTTCTGACTCATTGGATTGCTTTCACAGTACCAATATGGGAATTTTTGTTGCCATGCCTTGGGGACACAATTCTGAAGTGGTGAAAGGACACTCATTGGCCAAGGACGCCTCTATTCTGAAGCAGGATTTTGACTCCACATCCATCCTATTTGGTAAAAAATCTGGGGAGGTCTTGGGTGTCTCCTTTTGCTTTCTCATCAAAGCCTTAGCTTCTAAGATGATGGGGACTCTGACCAAGACACTGGGCAGTCACCTCACTCTGAAGATGGAAACAAATGTGAGGAAATAATTTTGTGCAAAGTCCTGTTTGATGTTCTCAGGCGGGGGGCTTTTCCTTTGCAAAGAATAGCCATGAATTCATAGTTTCATACCGCCAAATGGAGAACATACTGTGATCTCAGTGTTTTTATCGCCAGTGTGATGACTTCCGGAGGTGGGGAATTTGTCAGGCGTCCAGATCTCAGGTATGAAGTCCAGATTATGGCTCTTCTAGAAGACGCCCTGAAGGCTGTCATGCCCTTCTTACCGTCTGAGCACCACACAAAAGGCCCCACACGTTAATGAAAAAGCAGTTTCTCCTCAGTCACAGAACCTATAGGTGCTTTGATCTCAGGCTTCCTAGGTTTCAGAAGTATGATCCATCCAGTATATTATTCCATAGTTTGTTATAGTTGCTAGATAGACCAGTTCCTGGGGTAGAAAGCACTTCCCATGTTATAAAGGCTTAAAGAGGGGAGGAAAAGATTGGCTCAGCATGTTCTGTTTTTCATCTTTACTTGAAGACAGTCTGCCTCTTCCAGCGAGGTTAATTATTTCCTTGGTCCACCTCTCCTTACTGTGGCTTTGCTCCATGTTTGTCTGTGACAGAGGGATCCAGTTGGTCCAGCCTCCTGGTGTTTGGATTAGCATCTTCAGATGCTGGAACCAATTCATATTTCAAGGTCATTGTCTCAGCTGAAGACTTAGAGATGAACTTTTTGTGTCCTTATTCTAATACTGTCTCCTAACTTATTTAGTGCAGCATACACTGACCCGTATAGTACACAGTTATTCTTTCAAACTGTTTTGCCTATAATCTGAATGTCCTGAGGGCCCAGCTGTGTTTTGAGGATCTGATTAAATGCAATCAAACATTATTTTGCCAGCGAGTGCCAGCTATCAACTCTCCTGACAATTACAGCGCGTCTGCAGTCACTTCCTTGTCTGGGAGGTGAAGAAGCTCTGCAGATGCTGCCCCTCACTTTAATCCGGAGCAGACTGATGGCGAGTGTAGGGAGCAGCTACAGGCCACTTCCGGCCTGCGGGCTACGTTTACAGCTGGAGACACACTGCAGATTTTATGCTTTTCTGCATTTGGAAAAAATTAAAAGAACAGCATCATTTTGTGAGGATTGAAAATCAAATGTAACTCCAGGGTCAATGTCCCAAACTAAAGGTTTTCTCTTCTTTCTCTCCCTTGTCTCCTCTCCTCTCCTCTCCTCTCCTCTCCTCTCCTCTCCTCTCCTCTCCTCTCCTCTCCTCTCCTCTCCTCTCCTCTCCTCTCCTCTCCTCTCCCCTCCCCTCCCCTCCCCTCCCCTCCCCTCCCTCCCCTCCCCTCCCCTCCCCTCCCCTCCCCTCCCCTCCCCTCCCCTCCCCTCCCCTCCCCTATTCTCCCATTCCCTTATCTCCTCTCTTCGCCTCTTTTTCTTTCTTTTTTACTCTTCACCTTCCCTCCCCTCTTCCTCCCTCCCTTCTTCCCTCCCTCCCTTTTTCTTTTTCTTAAACTAGGACTGGTAACAGTGTGTCTTGGTAGAGAATGCACAAGCCCTTGAACTGACTCAACCACTGAAAAGCCAAACCAAACCAAACCAAACCAAACCAAACCAAACCAAACCAAACCAAACCAAACCAAACCAAACCAAACCAAAGGAAACAAAACAAAGCCCTAGACAAACAACTCCCTAAACAAAAGCAAAGAGGACAGACACATCCTTTCACTCATGTAGTTAGGGTTTATGGCTTAGCACAATGGTGGAGCTGAAGAGTGGAGGCAAAGATAGTATTAGCTACAAAGCAAGAATGTTTTCTTTTTATTTTTTCTTTTAAACTGAGAATGTATAATTTATTGTAGGTACAAAGACAGAAAATTAAGGATAGGCTAATTTATCCATGTAAGACTTCAAAATAATAAGACATAAGGCAGAAGACTTTTCTCTTAACAAAGCCATACTGTCTTTCCATGAAGACTGTACCTGTATGATATTACCCATTTCATAACTTTAAAAGTGCAAGAATGTTTTCTGTTTAACTTTTTTAAAAGAGAGATTCCTAATTTGGGGTCTCACTATTCCCATCAGAGTTTAAATTCCCACTGGATATTAATGATTTGAGGGATTATACATGAATATAGAAAGGTCCTCACACTGTGCCTGACTTTCTTTCTTAGCCACTACATACTTTCCATTATTTTTTCTATCCTAGATGGCATACCTTTCACAGTTAAACTGAACTTAAGTCACTTAGAGTGGTATCATGGCTCCAGGTCTATCTTCCTCCAGGGAGGCAATCCAGTGGGAGCTGTTAATGTAATTTCAGTTTTATCTACGGCACAAAAACTTTTATCATAACAGTGGTGCTTCACTCTAATTTTTAAGCTTCATAAGAAACATTATAGCCAATAATGAGTGAAAAATATAGTTAATGGGAAGATAAAATGGCTTAGTGGGCGAGGGAACCTACTGCCAATTCTACCCTAGTTCAACACATGGGACCCAGATGGTAGAAGGAGAGAACTCATTCCCACAGATTGTCCTTTGGCTTCTGTATGCATCCTGTGGCATGTACCCATACAAACACGTGGAGGAAATAAATGTTAAAAAATTTTAAAAATAAAATACAGTTTCCAAGAACAACAGAATGGGTTGAAGGTACTTAATGATGTTCCTCCAAAAGGAAATGGATGTACCTAAGGTCCCATGGGTGGTTAGCAGGGGTAGTTGTTTCTTATCCTGATTGGCCAGCATTCGTAACCCTATCTTAAAAACTCTTCTCTTGGCAAAGAGTAATAAAAGACACTGATGTCCCCTGTCTAACGGTGGACCAAATTTATCCTCTCTTATTTCCATGCAGATGATGCTCTCTGGAGAGTTCGCTAGTCAGGAGAACGCTGTAAATGAGTTACAGGAGATTATGTAGACAGGCAGACAGAGGGACACATCCAGGCTTCCTTTGTTAAAAAGAACAGCACCAAAGACAATTAGCTGTACCGAACTGCAAAAGCAATAATTATTTTATCTCCTAGAATAGTCCAATTTCCCTATTTTTCCACCTCACTACTAATTTAAGATAACTTGATGGCATTTAGGTAGGAGAAAAGAATTTGTATGTAAATGAGAATGAAAGCAAAAATTGGCTATTAAAGTCCACTGGATTCATGAAAGCTTCACGTTTGATTTAAAAACCACAATTCTGCCCAAGTGTTTAAAACTATCCAGAGAGTTTTTTTCTATTAAATAATTTTATTTTGAGAATAATAATGTGATTTTTATTTTAGGATGAAATGAATTCTGCAAAGCCCTGTAATAAGAAAGGAACAAGGTGAAAAGTACTTTAAAACTTCTCCTGCATTATCCACATCATGGCAACCACGTATGTGGGGAGCAGACAGAAATGCAGATTCATTCACACTATCTTTATAAGATATAACACTTTGATACTATGGATTTATATCGGTGTGTATATACAGAGATGCATATTCAGCATAACATTTTCACTGTTGTAAAATAGTAATATTAGGATCTACTCTTAAGTGAGACATTTTAGCAATAAAGTCATAAAAGCAAGTTAGATATTTGACATACATACAATTTGCAGTTTTAGAAGATGTGACTGATACATTTCTAATACCATGATGGGTAGTAGGAATTGTACAGTGTTCTTACTTTAGTCATGTGAGCATGTTTATGCATGTGTGTGGCGGGCACAGGCAGCCCCTTATACATGTCCTGAGCTTTGCAAACATATGGATGTTACCTAACATGCAAAGGAAGCTTTGAGGATACAATTAAGCAGTTTGCTGTTGTTGTTCATTGAGGTTGTCTAACATCATTCTGAATTCCATTTGAATTAAAATAGAGAGACTGGGAAGAGGAAAAGAGGACATGATGGAAGCAGAGATCAGGTTGCTGAAGGAAGACATGAGCGGGAAATGCTGTCATCTTCCTGAAACAGGAAAACACAAGAAAATAAAGTTTGTCTTCTGTATCTAGGCATGTAAACGCAGCCGTACTGCAATTAGCCACATGATGCCCCCTTTAAACTTACAGTTTCTGAATCATCAAGTTTATGAGCTCATGTTATTTCAAGCCATCAAGGTTATGGAAACCCATTATATCACTAGTCACAAACTCATACAAACTTCCTTGCATAGTCTACTAAAACTCACAAATATCTTTTAAGGATAATATGTTGGAATGCATAAAAACCTGAATTCATGGTTGAAAAAGACATCAATTATAATACCTTTGCCACAATATTAAAATGTCTGTAATGCAGCAATGTGCATACATTTGTGTTAATGAATTGAGTGTCAAGATAATCCATTTAGAACATACTTTCTGAACAATTCTTCAGAAAAATGTTTATTTCTATCTATTTATCTATCTATACATTTATTTTATAGCTTATGCTTCCAGGCCAGATGTCAGCGTGTCCAGCATAGGAACTCAAGGCAGAAGTTTGCAGCAGAAACAGTGGAGGAAAGATGTTTGACTCTGGTTGGCCTCCTCCCAAGATCATTCTTATTTCTATTCTGTGCACCAATACCACTTGTCTGAGAAATGTAGCCCACAGTGAAGATGACTCTTTAATATCAATTATCAGTAAAGACAATCCCTCTCTGACATTCCCACAGAGCAACAGGATCTAGGTAGTTCCTCACTTGAGACTCTTAGAAGACTGTGTCAAGTTGACAATCAAGATAAACCAGAACAGAACATGTACAAACTAAGTGAAACTTTATTTTTAAAATATTTTTTCATGCAGGATTTAGGGGCATGGGTCAGTGGCTGACATGCTTATCCCACAAGCAAGAAGATCTACATTTGGATTTGCAGTAAGCCGTGTAAAAGTCTGGGACTGCTGGCAGAGTTCTGAAACCTCAGGGTTTGGAGCCACCTGACTCAGGTAGATTGTAGGGAGTTTGCTGTCTAGTTAGACTGAGCTGAACAATGAGCTCTTGGTTTTATTCCATGTATAAAGTAACCTCAACTTCTTGTTTCCTGACTTGCCTTTATGAACAAGTGTACACATGTAACACGAGTGTGCACGTATGCACACACACTTACATACACCCCGTGTTAATGAGACTGAATACTTGTTTCCTGTGCTTTATATAAGTTTAATAAATAATGGTGTATTAATCTTAGGATTAAGAATTGAAACTTGAAATGCTTAGATTTGCAAAACTTTGGCATTTGGGTTTTCATCTCTTTCCAAGATGGTCAACAAATAAGTATAGAGGGAAAACTAGGAAAGTAGAGTCATTATCTAAGGGAGCAAGATGACAAGGCATGATTTCAGTGCTCAGCTGCACAGCTAGGAGCTGAGGAATTATCAGTAGATGACTGGCTATGCTGCTCACACTTCTTTAAACAGAAAAAATGGCATGTAATTTATAAATAATCTTAATAACTGCCATTACTTCAAACTAGAGATAAACATAAGCAATATTTTGAGATATCTGTGACAAGCATAAGTGGTATGAAAGTATCTGTGCTATTTGTGACAAAATGACAGATATCACTAATATCTTTTCTAAATATACAACTGAATACAGCACTACATTTTACTAGAGGTTAATATGCTTTGAAATATTTATTTTTCTGATCCTTGTTCACAGATCCTCCAAATCATACCCAAAGGTTAAGAGCCACTAAAATAGAAACAGAACAGTGTATAATTTTGTGACTGAGATATTCATCGCCCTTGTTTCACTCTTATGTTAGGTGAAGGATATTTTATGACATTAGTCACACTGAGAAAAACAAATCTCAGGATGAGTTGTCTTGTCACCTCCCAAAAGTGAAGCTTTGAGTGAATAGAAGGACAGGATCAGAATTTTCTTCCTTTTCCTTTGACTTCTTTTTTTTCTCGAATTATGTCACCTCCATGCACTTTCTTTTTGTTTTTCTTAAATTGTATTTTTATCTTTAGTAGGCAGATAATAAAAAAATGCCTTGATAATGGGAAAAGGCATACCATACACCATAAAGGACAAATTAAATGGGAATTCAAACTTTTTTTTATCAGTACAGAGGGAACAACTGGACAAGATGCAGAGAAACACTGACTGAGGGGGCTCAGCCCTGGTGGATATACACTAGATAACACAATTTTACATATAATGCTCAAGGACCATCACAAAGGAGGAGGTTAAATATTTGCAAGAGACACAGGGTCAGAAAATCTTTTGTGAGATTGTGTCTTCTAGATATGACAGGGATGCCTTACCCATGAAGTTTTAACAATATGGCTGCTCAAATAAGACCTGCATAAGTTCAATACTAGTTGATATCCCAGTTTGAATGGAGAACATCATGGGATGCCACTCCTATTGGTAATCCAATACTAAGTGGCCAGCCCTAAAATATGTACACATACGCAGCAGTAACTATACTCAACAGGCAATACTTATACATTTATTTACTTATGTATGTGACAATGATAAAAAAAAATGGACATGAATTTGAGAGGGAGCAGGGGTGGGGAACAATGACACTATGAGAGAGGTTGGAATAAGGGAAATGCCATATATCAATTAAAAACAAGTTAAAATGTATATAAAAAGAACATAGGATATTTAAATATTTACATAGATCATTTGTGAGATATTTTTAACATGCTGCATGAACCAAACATGTAAAAATTCTCACTAATATGTTGAAATCCTTCCTCCAGTGTGACATTATTGCTGACTGGGCTTTCAGGTGATAATGAGGCTATGAGGGCAATGACCTCACCCTAGCACTAATGTCCTCATTAAAGGTACCTCTGAGAGTGCCTTCATTCTTCCATCATGTAAGGAATAAAGGAAGATGTTCTGCTATCACACAGGTAGTAAATTCCCACCAGATTCTGCTGGTAACTCAATCTTGGATTTTTCAGTTGCCAGAAGTGAGAAAAGTAAATAAACACTTTTAAAAATATTCACCCAGTGTGTGTAATTTTTTAAATAAATCCTAAATGCTCCTTATAATGGATATAATATAGATATCAAAGGGATAGGACATTTCAGTTTTCATCCCATCCTATTCTAAAGCATAAACACTAACAGTATAAACAAACCCAATATCCCTTAAGAAAATTTTGGCTTGTCAGGAATTATATTGTAATGGCCAATAGCTGTTATGCAGTTTAAATTGCATAATTTATTTTAGAGGGGAGAATACTTAAATAGGTAACCACTAAAATAAATAATGAAAGTGTCCAATGTTTAAAATTCAGAGAAACAAAATGAAGTGATGTTTCACAATCTATTGTAGATTTAAAATTACTCATTTCCACTAAATGCTCTTCTTTTGGTATAAAACAGCACTCTTCTTTAAGTTGCTGTCATGAAGACAAATTAAGCCTCTTGCCTCAGTGGTAAAATAGATTTCTGTTCAAATGGAGTCAGTAAAAGTCCAGCTAAGTTGGCACTTTTCAGCACTTGCATTAAAGTGAGAGAAATGACACTTTTCTGTAGAGAAAACCAGAAACATAGACATTTAAGTTCAAGGGAAAGCTGAAGTCTGGAAATGAGGTCTGAGCTTGCTCTAAAATGACAAGTGAAACTGTGCCTGGTTTCTCCTGTGATTGTGGATTTGTTTCGTTTTCTTAGTCACATGGGACCAAGGTGCATCTCCCAAGGTTTTTAGCAAGAACTCAAGGTGTATCTAGGCAATGTGTATGTAATAAATCAATAATGCAATGCTGAAAGCTATAATGGAAGTTCTTGATCCATAGCAGAAACTTTGGATTAATTTATAGCGTGTAAAAATTCATCAGAAATAGCTGACTAAAACGTTTAAAAAACGGTGGTGAGGAATGTCTTACCTAATTAAAAACTGAAGGGCATAAATGATCCTCATCATACTAAGCATATCCCACTCAGAGTAATTGCTTCTCATGCTTATAGTCTTACATCTCAGTATACACACACACACACACACACACACACACACACACACACACACACACACACACATATATATATATATATATATATATATATATATATATATATATTCTGTTTCCCTCTGTGGCTACCTTCACTCATTGTGTGTACATAGTTCTGTGTTTGTGGTTTATAGTATGTATAAAACTTAATTTATCATATGGATTCAAACTAATGAGTACTGTGTAGTTGGTTCATTCATAAGCATGGCAGATTTTTGTAGTTGCCTATTAGTTTGAGAAGAAGTTTCTGGATATGAACATAGAGCTACATATGGGTACATACATAGGGTACATACAGCAGGCTAAATACTTACTTAAACATGCAGAACTCAAGATCCAAATTTCCTCAGTGTTCCAAATCTCTACTTATGACCATTAACACAGTGATTTAATAGGTACAACCATTTCTGAGACCTCACCCACTGTATTTGAGGGCCTTTGTCTACTTCACATTTAGGGTTGCAAGATGTCTTATTATGTGCTGGCCTTAGACACTTTCAGTAGATCTATGGATGATGGGATAGATATTAAGAAGTAAAATGATTCAATAAATGGTGGATCTTGTCAAGAGCAGAAAAGAGAGATGGGGATTCCCTCAATTTTATACACAGTAAGAGGCAGGGCTCTTATTAAGTACTTTAGAGGGAAAAAATGGTCAGGACCTTGCATGGGTAAGAAATCTTGGTTAGAAAGCAAAAGTCTTGAGGTTTGGAGGTAGGGTTCTTCTGGATAATCAATCTGTCCCAAGGCCCCTTCCTGTGGCAAAGAATTTGATTCTCTAGTTTATCCCTGTTTCCCATAGGCCAGAATTTTTCTTAAGAAATTTCTGTCTTCAATTTTATGGCCAGTAGAATACATTTTCCTATTATGCATTCCTTGGAAGGAAACTCTCTCTCACCGTGTGTGTGTGTGTGTGTGTGTGTGTGTGTGTGTGTGTGTGTAAGTGTGTGTGTGTGATGTGTGTGTGTATGTGTGTGCATCGCACATGCATGTGTATACAGGATTACAGGAAGTATAGTCACTTAGAAGTATAGTTAGAGAGTTCTACCAATTGTTTATCTCAAAGAAGCAGTAGGGAAGGTCTTCTAAATATCATGTCATAAGAAATAAATTCCTCTTTATATGGGTTGCAGCAGATTTGTGTGAATGAGAGATATATTCATATTTAATGAACTCTAATGAGAGTTTTATTAGGGTTTCTTTTTATGTCTGACAGTCATTGCAGCAACCCCAGTTATATCTTACTCTCTCCATGCATGGGAGTCATGCTTTTGATGTTCACAGTACTGGAGAATACCAACTCATAGAAGAAATCCATATAACCTCTTGACCAAACTGACCAAAACCAAGGTCAATATTTCCTTTGTTTTTAATTTGTCATCCTGGGTCCCACCCCTAAGGCTTGGGCCCAAATAATTTCAGTTAAAAGTAACTTCTGTTTTACAAAAAAATCAAGTGTTTAGTTTTACTAAAGACCCAGGAACCATGTTGGCATGAAAGCCTGCTAGCTCAGAGAAGCAGAGAAAACACCCAGCTGACCTTTCTACTCCACTAGCATCCCAGAGGGAAAAGGCCCTTTCTCCTTCTCCACAACGTCTTAAATATCTTTCAACTCAATGTGCCTTCTTTCTGCTTTCTGTGTCTTCTTATGTTCACTTTCCATCAACTTGTTGCTTGATTTTCCCTTTGAGCTATGGTTGATTTTGGTTCATTCTGTTTATAAAAAGCTCTCAGATCAAAGGGTTGTAGAAAGGAATATCTCTGTTCTAGCCAAAAAAGATTAAAGGTATGTGCTAAGGCTAAGCCACACCACTACTAGAAACAGACTTTCCTAGTAAACTATACAATCTTGGGGTTCACAGTGTGATCAAATATTCTGAAGCAAGTGACTATTCCAGCCTCTGAGTTCCATCTTTAATGAAGTTGATCCCATTGTGTGGAGTGCTACCATTAAAATATTTCTGGAGGATGGCTGCTAGGTGTGTGTCGATGCCCTTGACCACCACTGCCACCCTGAGACAATTGTCATTAGACAAGAGAGCAGTAAGATGGTGGTAGATTCCTCAAATTAGATTTGAGGGTGGTCCAAGAGTAGAGATTGGTTCTGGATCCCATGGGCATTAGACATCCAGTATTTCGGTGTTTCTTGGAGGAGTTCTTAAACCACATGGTTCTGAATATAATATCCATATCCAGAGTTCACTTGTCTGCTTCTCTCACTAGAACAGAGAAAACCAGCAAAGCTTTTAGAAGTGTGGGATATCCTGGCTGTACAGGGTCAAATTGTTAGAAAAGGCAGGTCAAAGTGTGTTTCTATAGCCCCAAATTTTAGATTAAAACTCATTTTGCAATGTCCTTTTTTGATTGTTGTTGACAAATAAATAATGAGATTTTTGAGACATCTGAAAGTGCTAAGGCTGGAACCAAAGCTGAGCTGTTTTTAAAACCTTAAATGTCCTTTGTTCAGGCTCAATCTAGATTAGGGACTCAGTGTACCATTTTGTGCTGGTGTATAATTCCAAAAAGCCCTGGTTTTCAGAGGAAGTACTACCCAATGGCAGCTAGGAACTCTTGAATCTTCTCTTATTGGAGTTGGCATGTGGAGGATGGTTGGGATCTGAAGGATGGCAGTGATTGTACTCTGAGACAGACTTCTTTTACCTCTCATCTGGTAGCTAAGATAGGTAGTCTCTGAGGTACAAAGGTGGGGTTTTTAATGACACTTTATAGTCCAAGGTTTAGAACTCTTACTACACTTTCCCAATAGCCCTTTTATAATCTATTTCAGTTTTATAGACTAGGAGGAGGTCATCTATATATTGTAAGGTTGTGGTTACCAGGAAAGTTGTGTTGGATGGGAAGGAGTTCAGCACTGTTGTGCCTTATCAAATAAGTTCAGAAAGGTTTTAAATCCTTTGGACAATGTGGTCACTATACCAATCATAAAATCTTTCTGGGTTTGTTCATATAAAAGCAAAGATAAGTTGTTCACTTCTTCCAGTGGGAGGCTAAAGGATGAATCTTTCAGGTTCAAGACAGTGTTTACCTGTTGTTGCTATGGAGAAATCAGACTGAGAGTATATGAATTTGAGCTCCTGGGGTGAATGGTTGAGACAATACTATTCACTTTAGTTAGATCATGGATAAGTCTATAACCAGAGGTCCCAGGTTTCTTCACATACAGGAGAAATGTATTCCAGCATGATTGGCCAGGCAGCTAGATGCTTGTCTCTCTAAGTCAGGCAATGCAGACTGCAGTTACCTCTTTTGTTTCCAGGATTATTAAATATTGTTTAATCTGGATGAGGTAGCTGAACTAATGGTAAGATGAACAATTATTGGAACTTGGTGTTTGGCCAATTCTGAAAGGTTAATAAAACTAGAAAGAGGCTCCGAAGAATCTTAGTGGGATCTCCAAATGTTGAATGAGTGAAGACGCAAAGACCATTCAGCAGGACCAAAATCTGAAGTGAGAGTCTGCATTAAGCTGATTGGTGCCTGGAGACTACCTGGAAACATCTCTAACAGAGAAGCCTTGAATGCATTTTACATAGAGTTTTTAAAGGCAAAGAACACAGAAAACCTACACTTTGGTTGGCAGTTGAAGGGGAAGTAAAGCAAGAAAACAGTGCAATGGAAGCCAAAAGCATGTAGTTAGCTGGGGCATTTCAAGCCTTAGATTCTAGAGCAGGGTTGGACACTTTTCTACAGGACTTTTCAGAACTATGGTGGAAAAGCAGTGTGTGTGTTTGTGTGTGTGTGTGTGTGTGTGTGTGTGTGTGTGTGTGTGTGTGTGTATGTGTGTGTGAATTTAAAGATAAACCAAAGATGGCTCCAGCTGAGATAAGATAAATTTGCCACCCTATACCTTTCATTTTTTCCACTTTACATATAAATCAAGGCAAGCAGTCATCCTTCACACACTGCCTTTCATGGCTACAGCTCCCATAACATGTATCATTACCAACACAGGAAGGAATCCAGTACAAATAAAATTCATGATCAATGCTCTTTCCCTCTCCTGTCAGTGCTGGTTCCAGGGACAGAAAACTCCAGTTACATTGGGCATGAAATGATTTAACTACAGTGTTCGCCACCACTGTTAGCAGAGGGTGCTTAATGGTCTGAAAGGGTGGTGTCACAGCTCTGTAACTACATTCTTTTAAAAAAAATCAACAACTTAGATTTTCTTTCTCTTTTCTTCTTTTGGCAGGAGAAAATTTCTATTTCACTGATAGTACAGCTAATAATAAGAGCCGAGAAAGCAGACATTTCAAATCATTCCAGACCTAGAGGGAAAAGAATGTCCCAGAATGTTCAGAGGTGGCTCCCCGCTAGCCTGGAACCAATCCATGAAGCCTGAGGCAGGAAGAATCAAAGGCAACAGTGAGTTTAGAATGTATTAAGAAAATCACATCATAGATTGAGTTCACTTAACAGGATCACTCAAATCTACTTTTGTTCACTACTCTTAGATCCCTGAGATGCTCAGTGGGTTTAAATAATGGAGTCATCATTTCATTAATTATTTCAGTGGCTACAAATGTCAGATTTTGACTCTGTGCCTAAAATAGAAGAGTGGGAAAATAACTCTTCTTATCTAATTTTATAATATAAAAAATTGTTTTACAACCTACTTTGTATGCATATTTTCTCATTTGTGGGTCTTTGATGTTATGGCTGCCTTTAACATGTACCTATGAGAGAGATATGACAATAGAGGCAAAAGGGTCTGGAGAGTAAACTAGAGTAATGTGGGGTACAGTAAGGGGAGAGGAGAGGGGTGGTGGGGACAAGCCTCAACGACAGTGTATATTCTTTTGAACATGGTAACATGTCACTGGTCACTCTGCATAATAATAATAGACAAAAGAACTAGCTTGTTTTTAAAAATAAGTCACTATATACATTTAAGGTAAAATTTTAATACAAGTTTAAGTAATGAGTAAAAATGAGCATATATAACAGCATGCTTATCATTACTTATTACTTATAAGTACCTACTTATTATCTTTTCTACATTAATTATAAAAAATTAATATATTACTTATACTAAGTACTATAAGTAATTACTTATAATAAATAATGAGTAAAATGAATATATACTATATGTAATATACAGTAATATATTTAGCATGTAAAATATTGTTTCATTGTGACATTTTCTTTTTTAATATTTTTTTAATTAAAAAATGATTGGATATATTTTGTTTACATTTCAACAAATATTATTCCCTTTCCTGGTTTCTCCTTTATAAACTCCCTATCCTATACCCTCTCCCCCTGCTTTTATGAGGTTCTTTTCCCACCTACCCACCGTCCATTTCCATCTCCCATTCTGATATTTCCCTACACTGAAGCATTGAGCTTTGGCAGGACCAAGGGCTTTGCTTCCAACTGAGGCCCAATAAAGCCTTCTTTTGCTACATATGTAGCTGGAGCCATAGGTCTGTCCATGTGTACTCTTTAGATGGTGGTTTAGTCCCTAGGAGCTCTGGTTGGTTGATAATGGTTTTTTTTTTTTTTTTTTAAACAGAATTGCAAATCTCTTCAGCTCCTTGAATTTTTTCTCTAAGTCCTCTACTGGGGACCCAATTTTCACTTTAATGGTTGACTGGGAGTGTCTGCCTCTGGATTTGTCAACATTTTCATATATATATACATTGCAGTCATTGTGTACAGTTATTGTTAGATCAGAATTGATGGAGGCATCATTGTACTTTGTTCTTGTTTTACTTCTCATGGCCTTGCCTGGTCCTCTTTCTTATCTTTAATAATTCCTTCATCACCTTTCACATCATTTACACTCTGTTATGCTCTCTTATTCCTCCTCCCTCTGCCACGGAGGCCTCTTCTTCTTGTGTTCTCCTTCCTACTTGTTCTGTCTTACACATATATAAACATATAATTTAAATCTTGATTCTGCATAGGAGAGAGACTGTGTAATTGTATTTCTGGGCCTGACTGATCTCATTTAACATTAATATCTTATGTTTAATCTATTTTCCCGCAAATGTCATTTTCTTTTCTTTACAGTTACATATAGTTCCATTGTGCATGTGCACCACATTTTCTTTATTTGCTTATCTGTTGGTGTATCTGTAGGTTGCTTCCATATTTTGGCTAACATTAACAGAACGGGAATAGACAGAGATATTCAAGTATCTCTATGGTATAGAAACCTTTAGGTATGCATACATCTAGGGATGGTACAATTGGATTGTACTATTTTCTTGAATAATGGCATAACGATTTCCAACAGTTTATTTTCCCATCAGCAGTGTGTAAGTGTTTATTCCCCATGCTCTCACCAGCAGTGTTGTCTGGTGTTTTGATGGTAGCTTTTATGACTGGAGTGCCATGGGTTATTGATGTAAATTTGATTTGCATTTCTCTGTAGGTTGAGATTGTTGAACACCTTAATAAACACTAATTGTCAATTTATATTTATTTTTAAAGGATTTTCTATGCAGTTACTTGCCAATTTATTTTCTGGATGGTATTTTATGTATTTCATTTAGATACTAGATAACAATTCCCTGTCAAATATATAGTTGTCAAAATATTTACCACTTTTTTGTAGGCTGTACCTTCACATTGCAAGTTATTTTTAAGGAGAAAAATTTAATTTTATGAAATCCCATGTGAAAGCCTTTGGCTAATTCCTCTGCCACTGGACTGCTTTGCAAACATTCCTGGTCTGTGTCTGTATTTTAAAGTGCTCTGCCTATGTCTTTCACTAGCATGTTCTGGTCTTACATTAAGTCTTTGATGTATTTGAGTTGATCTTGTGCAAAATAAGAAACTTTGCTGTAGTTTTACTTAGTTTATTTTTTCCATATGGACATAAAAGTTTCCCAGTACTGCCTATCTTTTTTTCCCCACCAGTGTGTTCTTCAAAAGACCAAATAGTGTAGCTGTGTGGGTTAATTCCTTTATCCACTATTCTATTCAATTGGTCTAGATGTCTGTTTTTACTTCAGTGTTGTTAGCATTGCAATCAGGAATTCTGATGTCTCCAGCATTGCTCTTGCTTAGGACTACCTTGGTTATTCAGGGTCTTCTGTGTTTGCATATGAATTTTAACATTTTTTAAAGTTCTTTGAAGAGTGCTATTAGAACTTTTATGAAGATCACATTAAATGTATAATGTTTTTTTGCAATACAAAATTATTTCTACTCCACAAATATAGAAGGCCTTTTTAAATTTTAGAGCAATGGTTGTTAACTTTCTTAATGATGTGTATAAAAAAATAAACTTTTATACAAGTTTCTCATGTTTTGGTGACACCAATAACTAAATTATTTCATTGCTACTTTGTAATTTTGCCAGCATTATGAATTGTAATATAAATATCTGATATGCAACTCTCCCAAAAGGGGTTGTGATCCACAGGTCAAGAATCTCGGTCTTATAATGCCATTTTCAATTTCTCTCCGCAGAGTCTTGAGGTTTTCATAGAAATCTTTCATACCTTTGATTATCTCTAGTCTCACCTCTTCTCCTTTCATCTCTTAACTGCATTACCATTATTGAGGTCAACCTCATATGGAATAAGGGAGAATATGAGGTTATCTAGTGGGAAGGTAGAAAAAGATGACTATTTTGAGGCCTGTAATTTCTCTATGCTTCATGACAAAACTACCCAACGTAACCCACTAAGAAGGAAGGATGCTTTGTTTTGTCTTATGGTCTCAGATATTGCAGTTCACAGTCACATGACTTGTTGATATGGCTTATGGAAACAGGCTCTATCATGGTAAAAAAAAACTTTGTTTTGGCAAAACTATTTTTTTTTGGTGGTGATTGGGAAGCAGAGAGATAGGAAGGGCCTGAGTCTCCATAGTTCTTTTAAGGGCTCTTCAGTGATCTAATTTCCTTCAGGTAGGCCACACTCCTAAAGGTTTTTTCATCTTCAAGTAGTGCAATTACCTGCTACTATATTTTAACACCTTAGTTGTTTTGGAAATTCAGATCTGAACTATCTCATGCTCAAAATATATCATATTTTATGTCTCTGGTAAAGTACCTCAGGTTTCTCAAATTTTATAATTTGTAAAAATTACCTAGAATTTTTCAATATGGAAGTTACTCACTAAAGAGATTTTTCCATGCTGTTTTGTTGCAGTGTGGTATAGCCTATATTCATGTTTATCAGTACTTAGCTTTGATGTAAGTATCCCTATAAAATATATTGATAGACTGATAGATCCTATATAATATATCTTTTTCTTGATCATGATGAATTACCCTCCATTTGGCCCAGGGTAACAGAAGGTAAGACATTTATCTCAAAAATCTAGTGATATGGTTAGACTAACTAGAAATCATAAGAAGTAATGTAGCTCCAGAATTACTGTGAAGATTTAGAATCTCATAAATGGTATCCTGGAAATAAATGTATTATAGTGAACACTTTTTCACAATCATCTATACATTTGCATCTCAGATGAATGAAAATGAGTAATTTGTCAAAGGCATTTGTGCTAGTTAGCTTTTCATTATTGTAACAAAATACCTGGAGAAGCAAACTTAAAGCGAAATAAATTTGACTTATTTTGGTTCATAGTTTCAGAATGTCTTTTATGAACTGCTAGAACTATGGTTTTTAGGTTGGGGGAAGGCATGATGAAGGAGGTGCTCATTTTGTGGTAGCCACCAATGGGCTGGCTGAAGGAGGATGACAGTATGTTATGCTCTCAGTAGTCTGTGTAACCAACCCCATCCCTAACATCCCAAATAATGTACCAAATTATGAATTTATCAATAGTCTAATCCATCAGCTAAGCTCTTATGATTCTACTGTTCCTGTAAGGCCCTGCCTTTAGGCACTAAATCAGAGATCAAGACTTTAGCACCTGATACTTTTAGGGACAATATTTATCTAAATCCTAATGACCTTGGAGTAATAATTCTAGTGTAAATCCACTCCTTTAGGAAGAAGTTCACGTAATCTTTGCAGAGATTACTGAATCAATACCCTAGGTAGACCTCAACATATGATGGTTTCATTAAATTCTGCAAATGAAATTGAGAATCTTGTCTCTAAGGCCAACAAGACATAGAGATAGTGCAAAGCATTTCATTGCACACTTTGAAGACACAAGATATATTGGACACTGAGGCCGTCCTTTATTATAGTTCTGAGATGCCCACCTGTCATTGTTAACTTTACCTTGATAGGACTTAGAATCACCTAGGGACAAACTGGGTGTGTCTGTGAGGGTTTTTCCTGAGAGATTTAACTGAGGTAGAAAGAAGGATGCTGAATGTGGAGGCACCATTTTCCTGCAGGAGCACTTGACTAAATAAAAAAAGAGAAGGTGAGTAGAGTACCATTTTTTGTCCCACTCTGTTTCCCAGATGGGAATGAAATGTGACCAGACACATTTTCCATCATGCCTTTCCTGCCTTTATGGACAGCACCATCACTTTTCTCAGTTATCTTGTCACAGAAAAATTACCAGTATCCTACCCATCTTTACTACTGGGTGGATAAGAGACTTAAAGGGATTGCCTGTGTTGGTGTTCACTAGTATTCCCAGTGTTCAGAAGACTAAAGCAAGAGTATGAAGAGTTTGACACAATCCTGAGCTACATAGCAACCCCCATTGCCCAACGTTCTCTCTCTCTCTCTCTCTCTCTCTCTCTCTCTCTCTCTCTCTCTCTCTCTCTTTCTCTCTCTACACACACACACACACGCACACACACACACAATCAAGCCAGAAGCAAACAAATAGGGAGACATGCTGTAGGAAACTCTGAGGCTAATTACAGGGGCACATCACAGCATTTTTCTGTTTGTGCTGCCACAGTGGAAAGTGTCTGGAAGAGTTCAGCCAGGAAAGCCAGAATCCTTGTTAGAGCTTCTTCTGCATCTTTTGCAATTGGAGATTTCAAAGAAGCCAAGGCTAGAGAGAGAGCACTGGAGCTTTGAGGAAAGATCACTAACTAGATATTTGGAGATACTGGTTTAGGTGAATTAACCAATTTTTAGAGAAATCAGAAAGGCCATGTTCCAGGAGGTCTCAGCTCTGTCCTTGTATGGCAAGCCAGCACGAAAAGTTGAGCAGATGCATTGTGTGCCTGTGGTTGGGGACAAGCATGCATGTAAATTTATTTATTTATTTTTATTTTTATTTTTTGGAGATGACATATTTACTCCTTCTAACGTTCATCTATAGCCATGTCCTGCCTTGTCCAGGATAACTTCACAGCAGTGCTGGTAGAACCATCCTGTCTCTTGACATGTAGTTAGTTCTTAGATTTAACTGAGAATCCATACTAGTCATCTGTGGAAGGATTCAGCTTGGACACTTTGCTTCAGAAAGAAACAACTAGACACCAGCAGGAGTCAGAAGAAACTGGTGTATACCACCTTTTCTGCCTAGTTTCTTCCTTCTTTTGCTCTGCACCTTCAGGGACACAAATAAGAGTTAGAAAATCAGGTGGGAGAAGAGCAGTGAGTCAGGGAAATAGAGAAGAAAGAATATATTCCCATTGCAGCCTTCTGGGATTAAATAACCTAATAGAGGCAAGAGGCTGTAATTTCAAGTAAAATTCAGACTTTGAATACACTGCACTATGTTGAATATATTTATTACTGTCCTTGTGGTTGAAAGTGAATGAAGATATTCTCATTATCTAATAATGACTGGTGAAATTACATGTATTATCAGATTTTATGCAAGAGTCGGGGTGGGGGGGAGAAGAACCAGACTCCCAAAGTGAGATTAAAGGACAAATAGGAGAAAAAGAAAGTTGCTTTTTTTCTTTTCCTTTTTGGATGTAGCTATCTTGGTCTTGAATATTTGCTTGTCTTGGTGAAACAGCCAAGAAAAGCACAGCAGTTAGACCAGTATATCTGGACCTAAAGCAAACTCAGCAATAAGAAGATACAAGAAAAGACTTTCTGTATGTGCAGGGATTTCGCTGAAGTAATTACATGCAATTTAAGATAGTTTTGAAAGTGTCTGACAGTACAAAATTGTTCTGAAGAAGAGAAACTTGATCACTGGTTCTCTGGCTGCATGACAGCACTCCTGATGCTTCTGCAATGTTTAGAGTGGGCCTTTTGCCTTTGAGGGTTTGACTTAGGCAGTGGCTAAGCCGGTGAAATGCTTCTTCCACTGCTTATTGGAATTTCATAGAATCTATTCGTTTGCAGTCTTCATCTTAACTCAGCCTATAAAATTCATGCAATAGAGTTAAAGTGGATGATTTCCATTCAGGGATATAGACAATGAAATCACAGGGTAATGGTAGTACCATAACTCTAAGTTATTTAAATCCCAATACCCTTTGGCCCAAATTTATGAAGTTCTATATGCCCGTGAAAACTTTAATGTAGAGCTGAAATTGATATGTCTTATTCAAAATGAGACAAATATTAGACAAAAATTAGAAGTAACCCTTACCTATATTCTACATAGTAGATTGATCTCAATTAATTTTCTAAACTGCAATCTTTTAAATAATATTTAGTAAAAGTTTGTTTCTTAATTGTGTTATTATAAACATGTTGTTATATGTGTTTGGATAGAAGGAAATTATAAAAACTAACTAAGAATTTGGTTGAACTGAAATTATTTTGCTGGTTTTTAGTTCTAGCACTGGCTTCCATTTGTGCATTATATAATATCTGTTAGAAAGTAAGCAAAAGCTACCATCCAAAGACAGTTTTGTCTTCTCTGTTAATCTAACTTTGTTTAATATTATCTGCCAGGCTCTGTGGCCATTTCAAATGTTAAAATGCTTTACAAAGATGCTGTCTAAGAATATAAACTCAAATTTTCCTATTTCAGACCATCTTAAAAGCATATTTGAAAGAAGCATTAATTAGAATCTCCTTCTCCACAGGTTCTAAGTTTTCTTGGACTCAGCTTCATGGTGGAAAAGCAGTGTGCTTGATTATTAGCATTGCCTGTTGAAGCTACCTTTCCTGTTCAGCACTGTATAGGGATGCTTTTGTTTTTTTATGGAAATAGTTACACATACAGGGCATATAAAATCTACACTTTTATTTATGCTGATGCCATCTCCTACATTATTTGATGTGTCATATGTGAATTGGTGTGTAACATATACTTTTAAAATTTGGTCCCTGAAATCAAAAGAACTTATGTGTATCTTGAGAAACTCATTACTAAGCATTTTCTTTCTGGTTATGGAGACTGATAATTCCCACTTGTGTGTTTACTTACAGGGTTCTGAAGTATGATCTCAATCTATTAACCTTTTACATGCTGTTGCAGATTATTTGTGCAAAAGCATAGCTGCTATCCAATTAAGCAAGTAACCTCCTGGGATTTCTTTTAAAGGCAGTCTGAACCACCTGCCTCTAAAAAATATTTTAGACTGTTGAGTTACTTAAAAAGAAAGAAAAACAAAATATTTCTCTTAGGGTTTTATTGCTGTGAAGAAGCACTCTGTCCAAGGCAACTCTTATCAAGGAAAACAATTGGGGCTGGCTTACAATTCAGAGCTATAGTCCATTTTTACCATAGTGAGAAGCATGGTAGCATGTAGGCAAACACAGTGCTAGAGGAGTCAAGAGATCTTGATCTGCAGACAGAAGGGCAAGAGGTGTGTGTGTGTGTGTGTGTGTGTGTGTGTGTGTGTGTGTGTGTGTGTGTGTGTGTGTGTTCTCTCTATACTGCACATAGCTGGAACTTTTATGGAACCTCAAAGTATGCTCTCCACAGTGACACAGTTTCTCCAACAAGACCACACCTCCTCTAGTAAGGTCCCACCTACTCCAAAAAGGTCACTCCTCCTAATGGTGCCATACCCTAGGGGCCAAACATTCAAACTCATGACTCCATTGTGACCAAATTTATTCAACTACATCCCAAGTCCTGAGTCCCATAGGCTAGTAACTATGATATAATGCAAAATGCACTTAGTTCAACCTCAAAGTTCCCATAGTTGATCACAGTCTTAAAAGTCTAAACTTCAAAGTCTTTTCTGAGATTTATACAATCTCTTAACTGTATTCCCCTATAAAAACAAAATAGAACAGCAGATCATATGCTTCCAGCATATTATGGCACAGGATGGTTCCAAAACATAGCAAAGAGAGCACATTAAGGAAATACTGGACCAAACTAAGGCTGAAAACCAGCTGAGTAAACTCCAAACTCTACATTTCCATGTCTGATGTCAAAACACTAATTAGATCTCAAACTCCTTTCATCTCTGTTATCTGCAACATACTTATTTCTCTTGGACTAGTTCTACTCCCTGTTACAAGATTTCCATGTTCTAAAAGGGAGTTGTGGTGTCTTTTCACAGCAATAAAACCCTCAATAAGATGGAAGTGGATACTAAGAATGGGGTTTTACTGTAACAGAACTATGTTTTGGGGAAGACTGTGGAAGAACTTTGGAAGTTTTGACCAGAAAAGCCATTGGGTATTAAAAACTCAGTGTGATGTTTTGTAGTAATTTGGAAGATAAGAAAATTTAGTACATTGCAGATAGAGACCTGGCTTGTGAAATTTCAGAAGATTAGAGACTTTACAAGGCTATTTCCATTTGGGTTTAAGATTCTGTGGTTCTGGCTAGCCCGGGCTGAACAATCAGCAGTGATTAACATGGTAATAAAATGACTGAAGTGAAACTTTTACATTTCTGGGACAATTGATGCTGGTTAGCTTGTTCTAAGAAATTAGCAGTGTTTAAGGAGAGATCAAGCATCACTGAGGTGAAATCCTCTGGGAAGTACTCCAGAGCATGCAGAGAAGCTGTCTTCTACAGGCAGCCATGATTGTAACTTGTGCTGTCAGTTGGACTTGGTGATGTGTAAGAGTCACCCAAGTGGTACTGGCTTTGAAAGCATAAAGGGGTCATGGAAAGCAACATGTGAGAGATCATGAGAGTCAATTGGTGAAGGTGCAGGCTCAATGTCAGTTGAAGGCCCAGGGGTCATGCAAGAAGATGAGGCTCAGTCCATGAAAAAAGCTTATGAGAAGCTATTGGTGAAAGTGAGCCTAGTTGCAGGAGAAGACCATATGCCAGTACCACGAAATAAGCACCCACAATAGCAGCAGCAGTGGAGTAGAGTCAGCCAGAACCTAGACTGTAAACTGCTTGCACTACAGAGGGGAGATCTAGAGAAGTTACCTAAGCTTTTTGGAGGAGCCCAGAAGAATAATTGTGAATTCTGTATATTGGACATTGAGTTACTTACTCTGTTGGAGTTTTGGCTTGTTTGGTTCAGACTGTGACTGTACTCTGGTTCTTCCCTCTTGAAGAAGGTATCTAATTTAATTTTTATTTTTATTATGTGGGTACAGCTGAAAGACCTTGAACTTTTAAAAGAGATTTTTGGACTTTTAGAGAGATTGGATATTTTAAATGGATTGAAATTTTAATGTGTTTGAATTTTTAAAGGAATGTTATCAAGTTATATATGTTTTTAATGTGAGAACTTGGGGATGAATAAGAAAGGAAGAAATGTGGTTTAATAGTGATGTGTCTGTGTGTCAAGTTAACAAGAAGTCAGTTGTCCAGCTTGGTTTTGTGTGTCCACTTGACACAAGTTGGAGTCATCAGAGAGGAAGAAGTCTCAGTCGAGAAAATGTTTCTGAAAGATTCTGCTATAAGGTATTTTCTCAGTTAGCTGTCAGTAGGGGAGGGCCCAGCCTCCCTGGGTGCTATCCCTGGGCTGCTGGTCCTATATTCAATAAAACAGTAGGCTAAGTAAGTCAGAGAAAGCAAGCTAGAAAGCAGCATCCTCCATGGCCTCTGCATCAGATACTGCCTCCAGTTTAATTTCTTGTCCTGACTTCCTCCAATGGTGGATTAAGATCTCCAAGTGTAAACCAGATATACCTTTTCTTGTCCAAATTAATTTTTTTTAGTTTGATTGTATTTTTTCTTGTTTTATACTGACTTTATTAGCTTCTGGTATAATTCTTAAGGTTGTATCACTAAATTTTTTATTAATTTATTTATTTTATAAAATATTATAGCTGACAAAATTTGTTACATAATAGTATATTATGAATATATATTTTTTTTCTTTTTCTTAGTCTTTTTTTTTCCTAAGAAGGACATTTTGACCTTCCTTATTATTGAGCTTTATAAGGACTGTGAGTTGTTTCTTGGGTATTCAGAGCTTTCTGGGGCTAGTATCTAATTATCAGTGAGTGCATACCATGTGTGGTCTTTTGTGACTGGGTTACCTCACTCATGATGATAGTTTCTAGTTCCATCCATTTGCCTAGGAATTTCGTAAAGTCATTGTTTCTAATAACTGAGTAGTACTCCATTGTGTAAATGTACCCCATTTTCTGTATCTTTCCTCTGTTGGAGGATATCTGGGTTCTTGCCAGCTTCTGGCTATTATAAATAAGACTGCTAAGAAAATGGTGGAGCATGTGTCCTTATTATATGTTGGAGCATGTTTGGGGTATATGCCCAGAAGTTGAATAGCTGGGTCTTAAAGTAGTACTATGTCCAGTTTTCTGTGGAACTGCCAGACTGATTTCCAGAGTGGTTGTACCACTTACAGCCCCACCAACATTGGAGGAGTGTTTCTCTTTCTCTGCGTCCTTGCCAGCATCTGCTGTCATCTGAGTTTTTGGTTTTAGCCATTTATACTGGCATGAGGTAGAATCTCAGGGTTGTTTTGATTTGTGTTTTTCTGATGACTAGGGATGTTAAGTGTTTCCTTAGGTGCTTCTCAGCCATTCGGTATTCCTCAGTTGAGAATTCTTTGTTTAGCTCTGTACCCCATTTTTAATAGGATTGTTTGATTTTTTGGAGTATAACTTCTTGAGTTCTTTGTATATATTGGATATTAGACATCTATCAAATGTGAGATTTGTAAAGATCATTTCCCTGTCTGTTAGCTGCCATTTTGTGTTCTTGACAATGTCCTTAGCCTTACAGAAGGCTTTGCAATTTAATAAGGTCTCATTTATTGATTCTTGATCTTAGAGCATATGCCATTGGTGTTCTGTTCAGGAAAATTTCCCCTGTGCCTATGTTTTCTAAGCTTTTCCCCACTCTCAATTCTAATAGTTTCAGTGTACCTGGTTTTATGTGGAGATCTTTAATCCACTTGCACTTGAGCTTTGTACAAAGAGATAAGAAAGGATCATTTTGCATTCTTCTGCATGCTGACTGCCAGGTGAATCAATACCATTTTTTGAAGAGGTTGTCCTTTTTCCATTGAATGATTTCAGCTCCTCTGTCAAAAAAAACAAGTGACCATATGTGTGACAGTTTTTTTCTGGGTCTTCAATTCTGTTCCATTGATCTACCTTCCTATCTCTGTACCAATACCATGCAGTTTTAACACAATTGTTTTGTAATATAGCCTAAGGTCAGAAATGGTTATTCCCACAGAAGTTTTCTTGTTGTTAAGAATAGATTTGGCTATTCTCGGATTTTTGTTGTTCCGGATGCATTTGCACATTGCTCTTTCCAACTCTATGAAGAACTGGATTGGAATTTTGATGGGGGTTGCATTGAATCTATAGATTGCTTTTGGTAAGATGGCCATTTTTACAATGTTGATCCTTCCAATCCATGAGCATAGGAGATTTTTTTCATTTTCTGAGATCTCCTTCAATTTCTTTCTTCAGAGATTTGAAGTTCTTTTCATACAAATCTTTCACGTATCTTTTCCCAAACTTTTTTCTCAGCATGTTTATTCTTTGAGTATAGGAAGGCTACTGATTTTTTTGAGTTAATTTTATATCCAGCCACTTTGCTGAAGTTGCTTATTAGCTGTAAAAGTTCTCTAGTGGAATTTTTGGGGCCACTTAAATATACTATCATGTTATCGGCAAATAGTGGTATATTACTTCTTCCATTCCAATTTGTATTCCTTTGACTTCCTTTTGTTGTCTAATTCCTCTGGGTAGGACTTCCAGAACTATGTTGAATAGGTAGGAAGAGAGTGGGCAGCCTTGTCTAGTCCTTGATTTTAGTGGGATTGTTTCAAGTGTCTCACTGTTTAGTTTGATGTTGACTAGTAGTTTACTGTATATTGCTTTTATTTTGTTTAGGTATGAGCCTTAAATTCCTGCTTTTTCCAAGACTTTTAAAATGAAAGGGTGTCAAATTTTGCCAAATGGTTTCTCAATATCTAGTGAGATGATCACATTTTCTTTTTCTTTTAAGTTTGTTTATATGGTAGATAATATTGATGGATTTCTGTATATTGAACCATCCCTATGTCCCAGAAATGAAGCCTATTTGATCACAATGAATGATCTTTTTGATTTGTTCTTGTATTCCTTTTGTAAGAATTTTATTGAGTATTTTTCTGCCAGTGTTCATTAGGGAGTTGGGTCTGATGTTCTCTTTCTTTATATGGTCTTTGTGTGGTTTAGGTGTGAGCATAATTGTAGCTTCAAAGAATGAGTTGGGTATTGTTCACTCTGACTCTATTTTGTAGAATAGTTTGGAGAGTATTGGTATTTGGTCTTCTAAGAAAGTCTTATAGGAATCAGGTATAAACCCATTAGGTCTTGGTCTGTCTTGGTTGGGAGGTTTTTGATGACTGCTTCTATTTATTTAGGTATTATGGGACTATTTAGATGGTTTACCTGATTTAACTTTGGTATCTGGTATCTATCTAGAAATTTGTCCATTTCCTCCAGATTTCCCAGTTCTGTTGAGTATAGTCTTTTGTAGTAGGATCTGATAATTTCATGAATTTCCTTAGTTTCTGGTGTTATATTTCCTCTTCATTTCTGATTTTGTTAATTTGGATACTCTCTCTGTGCCCTCTAGTTAGTCTGACTAACTCACTAAAATCAATGTTTTTGATTTTTCTCAAACAACTAGCTCCCATTTTTTTTGTTTTTGTTTTGTTTTTTGTTTTTTTGTTTTTCTTTTTAAATTCTTTTGTATGGTTCTTTGTGTTTCTACTTGGTTAATTTCTGGTCTGAGTTTGATTATTTCCTGCCATTTACTCCTCTTTGCTGTATCTGTTTCTTTTTGTTCTAGATCTTTCAGTTTTGCTGTCAAACTGTTAGTGTATGCTCTTTCCAGCTTCTTTTTGGAGTCACTCAGAGCTACAAGTTTCCTCTTAGTACTACTTTCATTGCATCCCATAGGTTAAGGTGTGTTGATCTTTCATTTTCATTAAATTCTAAAAAAATCCTTAAGTTTTTTCTTTATTTCTTCCTTGACCATGTCATTTTTGAGTAGTGCACTTTTCAGCTCAGCCTCCATGTGGATGTGGGATTTTTTGTTGTCTTTGTTGTTACTAAAGACCAGCCTTAGTCCCTGGTGATCTGATAGGATGCATGGGAACATTGCAATCTTCTTATATCTGTTGAGGCTTGTTTTGTGACCTACTATATGGTCAGTTTTGGAGAAGGTGCCCTGAGGTGCTGAGAAGAATGCACATTTTTTTTTTTGTTGTAGGTGATATTTTGTTTTTGACCGGTGCTTGTCTCTCCTGTGGGTCTGGAGTCCTGTGGGCTCAGGAGGGAGATTGCTCCTGGGTGTTTGGTTCTTTTGGGCAGGCAGTGAGTTCTGATGGTAGTGAGTCAGTTCTGTCTTCCTGGGCTCAAGTGTGAGAGCTCTTGTGATGTTATGGAAGTTCAGCCCCCTGCCCACAGGTCCTGAGTCCTAATGGCAGAGAACCGGCTCTTTCTCTAGGCCAAAAGGACCCTTTTCCAGAGAGTACAAGCTCCCTGCTCTCCTAGAACTCTTGGTGTTCCCTTGCAGGACAGTTGGCAGGCCAGTGCCTCAGGCTCTCCATTGGTTCAGGTGGAAAAAAGCCTGTGCAACTGATCCGGGAGCTCAGCCTTCTGAAGGCAGATCCTGAGTCAGGATGACAGAGACCGGCCCTTTCTGTCTCCAACTTGCTTTTAGGTCATGTGTTTCATCACAGCAATAAAACCCTGGTTAAGGCAATATTTTAACATAGAAATAGCTATTTTGTGATGCTATTGTTGTGATCACAATAAATAGGATGATGGAACAACAGCCACTATTAGGCTATTGTTGAAATAGCTTTCAAGTCAACTGTTGTCTTGTGAAAATAATTTAAGTAATAATATGTTTGTGAAATGTTACAGTGAAAATTTACATAAACGTGTCTTTAATAAACATAGTAAATTTAATATTTTTGGACAAACCCATCATTTCTAGAAAAAATAGTTCTGAGAAAAGTATATTTTGTTGGGGAAAATTCAATTGGTTTCCTAATACTTCACAGGTGTGCCTGGATTGATTCTTTCATTTATTTTCTTAAGCTGATTATTCTGTGTTAAAATCTATAGCTTTTTTATGGATTTTAGAGAAGCTTTTCTTTTTTTAATATCATGTCACAGATGAAACACACAGCCATCATTATTTATCTTGTATTTTAGTGCCTATAAGCTAGGCTTGTGCTGTGTGTAGTCTATCCAGAATCTCATCCAGGCACCATGGGAATGCGAATTGGTCAAGCAATGAAAATGCTCCCTTTCTGCCTGCTTCTCGAAGTTTCTTCTTCCTTCCTTATACAGTACAAGTTTCTATGCCTTTTCAATCTTCCTTTCCAATTAGAATACTGTTCAGCTTTTTGCTGTTTTTTTTTTTTTTTAACCTTTTAAAATTCCTGTGGGATAGTGTGTGTCAGTGTTTGCACAAACAACACAAACTGAAGCAATTTATTTTTTGCCAATTCTTCATTAAGCTTTATTGATCTTTCTTATCCCTCTACCATGGCCAAGTTCAAGTTTATATGCTGGATTCCTAAAATAAATAATAATCCAGAAGAGACTCTGTTTCTTTGTTGTTTACTTTGAAAACACAAAAGAGGCAAACTAGAATAATAAACTATATTGCAATGTAGATAAGGCATAGCAGAGGTATATTTACAGAGATGGGTTTTATCAGCATCAGGGATGGGTAAGGGATGTACACCTTGAGTTCTACTGGAAGTGAGCTTTGGTAAAGAAACATGCTGTTGGAATTCACGGTGTGAACATATTCATCAAACCAATCCATGCTTTTTGTTTCTTTTTCTAATAATGACTGCTGGTTTTGTTCATTGCCCCATTTTTATTCAATACAAGATATATACTTAATTTATTTACTTCTATCAATTAGAGTCGTAGAAACAGTTATTAATTTTTTTGTATTTTTTATGTTTAATGTTGGTATTTGTTCACAAAGTTCATATTTTTTATCTATAACTTAATAAGTTTTGTTATATTTATATTATTGTCCTCTTCAGAGATAGAACCAAACATGGAAGGGGCATTTACACACTGTTCTTTAGACTTATAGTACTTTTAATAGTGTGGTAACTGATTAAGTGGCAACTAAGAAGTCTTATTGTATTATCAGCAGTTGTTTAAAAACAATTACTTCACTATGAATATTCCTCAAAATAACCAAATTGAGGAAAGATTAAAACATTCACTTTAGCATAGTTATTGTCATGTTTTTATGATAATTAGCCCAGGAAGAGAGTAAAATATGCAAAAATTAATAAAAATTAAATTATAGAAAAAGAAAATAAATGTTCTTTCTGTTCCTTGTGGGGCTGGGAATTAAACCTAGTGATCTTGTTGGCAGGTCCCTGAATCTCTCTATAGTCATGAATATGCCTGAATGTAGTTTAAAGAACTTGCAAAAATTATTTGCTGAGTGGTAAAGATTAATGATCTGTTGAAGGAATGTAGTGAGTACCATCTGTGTGAGCTACTGAAATGTTAAGAGGGAAAAGATCGAAAATGTAAAATCTGAGGGCAGCTAGGGAATCCCTGGGTAACAGTGATGATTGGTAAGTTCAGGAGAAAGGGATCATCAGTAGGCCAGGGGGTCTACCTGGAGTGTAAGATCTGCTAAGTATGTGAGACCTGGAAGGCAGACCTGGGCAGCAAAAGAGCTGAGCTGTGGATCAGCAGGTCATAGTCCCTAAGTGACAGGACATATTCCTACACTTGTACCAAATGCTTTCATTTCAATGTATCTGCATTGTTCTCTAAAAAATATTTTGGTTTTACAATAAATATTCATTTGCTCACTTATTTTTGTGGAACACTCTCTCACCCTGTATCCAGGGTGGCCTGGAACTCATAGCAATACTCTTGCCTCAGCTTCCTAAGCACTAAGATGTAGTTACTCAGTGTCACATCTTATTTGAGACTTAGTTTAGGTACCAGAATTTAATTTTTTTCAAATTTAGAATAAAATTTATTGAAAAAAATCTTGGCAGAAATGTCTTTCTTTTTCCTTTTTTATGCAAAGTCATGCTTAATGCACTTCAGTTAATTTATATGTGTGTCTAGGGGATATACATGTTTCCTTAGTATGGAAATTTATGATGGGCATAAGCAAGTTTCAACAATTTCTAAATTCATAATGGTCTTAGTACACCTTTGGTTGCTCTTGTCTCATTTCTTCATATTAAAAATTTTTCATTAGTTTAAAGGAATACGGGCCATCTAGACTGATAAGGTTTCACCCATGAATCTAAGGAAATGTTCAATATTTTATAGTCTGGAAAAATAGATTTTGTAGCTTGACCTTTAAGTTAAGCTTTTCTTTTCTGAAGTATATTACCTTGCAAAGCACACAGGCAACCAGGGCCAGCTGGTGACCTTTTGTTAACATGTAGTTTTGAGAAATGGGAAAAAGCCATTGCATAGATCAGGAATTTTATTACCAGAAAGGATTGGGAGTCAGTTTCAAGTTGTACTTTTTCAGAAAGACAGTAAGCCATGTAACCTTGCGGCAGGTGCTCTCTTCTGCAGAACGTGATACTTCCTCCAATGCCATGCGGAGGCTGCTCTGAGGAGTGAGATGCAGATAGGTCAGAGGGTGAAGATCAACAGGAGGTGGAGAAATATTTGCCATGTTGCTACTAGGGACATCCCACTTGCCACAAAAACATAGCAGACTCTAAACAGAGTTAATTAAAAATTACTCTAATGAATTAAGACTTGCTCTGTGATTAGATAGGAAAGTGAAGTAGACGTAGCAATGTCTAAATCTACATCTACATAGCTATAAATCCATGGTACCAAGATGGCTTGTATCTAACAGCATGTGCTGTGGGTGTTACCTTCAAACACTCCACAAATGAGGCACAACTGACTGGAGTCCCTCTCACCTCCATCAATACCTGGCTGTTCTATTATAGCAGAACCCAGAAGTGCATTTTCTATTTCCTCTGTAACACTGACTTAAGCCCAATAGAACAGCTGACTTTTAAAGCAGTTTTGAGGTAGTGGAGGAGAATAAGAAGAAACATTACTGTAAGTAACAACTGCAATTGCACCATTAAATATTAGAGTCTGGAGATGACACTTCTTGAGGCATCCTGGGAGCATGTTTGCTATTCCCAGAGAGCTCTCTGACCCAGACTTCCTAGCCTATTTTCTCTGGAGTGGCATTGTAAAGTTCTATGTGCTCTTCAGGAGTGCATCCAAGGAATAAGCAGAATAGTTTTCAGCATGATCAGAGAGGGAAGGAGTAAAAGCTAAGGAAGGTACCCAATGAATTAGAACACTGAGTGTGGCAGGCTGGGCTGTTTTCTGTCTTCCTGAGCTCTTCTGTGCTTTTTCCTGTTAACATTGTCTGCCAGGACACATTCTATCACTCTGCAGCTCATGCAGAAATGTCAGAAACTCACCTGAGCACCTCAGATACTGTACTACTGTCATCCTTCAAAATGCCACTTTTAATACCACGTTCTTTACTACTCAGGTGACTCTTATCCTAGAAGCTCGTAAGTTGCATAAACTTGTTCCACCAAAGCTTTACTGCTGATGCTAACATATTATAAAAATACTTTGCAACAAGCAAATAATACCCATTTCTATGAAGAACTTTAAGGATGGGTTGGACTTGTAAAGAGGTGACAGTATAAGGCATACTTGCTCTACTCTTCTGTCATCGATCCATTAAAATGCAGAGAGAGCAAGTCCAGAAGCATCAAGACCCATGCTGTGGAGTCTTTTAATCAATGTAAATATTCAGCCCTGAATAAATTAACATGAAGCAATGTCAGCTCATCAAATCCCAGGAAATAACATCTTGTGGAAGAGTAATTAACTTACCAAAACTGGGAGAGCAAGAGATGACAGGAATTGTGGAGAAATGTTTCCAACCCAACCAGAGACCACACTAGGAGCATGTAATATATGTTTTGACAGAAGCGCCTTTGGAAAAGGAGATGGAACCAGCAGATGATGCCACAAGTGTTTGTGAGTTAATTAAAATACGGCAGATGAAAAGGCTCTGAAAATCCCCTGGATGAGAAGAGCCCTCAGGCTCAGCATGTCCAGTGTTGTAAGTTGTCTCTGAGCAGCCACCTATGCTCTGAATTCTCATCGTCTGTGTTTGTTGGCTTTAATTTTACCTGTGGATATCACTTGACCCTTATGAGGGCTGTTACAAAAATATACTTGGTTTTTTTTTTTTTTTTTTTTTTGTATCCTGAGTGGCTAATATAATGCTTCACATATGGTGAGTGTGTAGAATATATATAATGAGAAATGAGACTCATAACCTAGGCCCTGGTCAGGAAACTGGAGTCCACTAACGCCTATCAACTACTCAGGAGAGCAGAACACAGATAAATACATTCATGGGGGAGAAGGACAAGGCAGTCACCATAATGAACTGTCTGTCCCTGTTCACTCACTACTCCTGTCTATTGCCACATTCCAAATGAGCCAGTCACCTTTAAAACTGAGTATCTCCCAGAATATGCTTTTTCTTCTTGCTGGGACTCTCATTATTTTGCTTGTCCATTTCAAGTGTATGTGTGTATACACACACATATATATGTTGTGTATCTATATGATATATGTGCTTAAGATATATACATATAGAATGTATACATGTATGATGCATATCTATAGGATCGATGTTCACAGAATGTATATGTGCACATATGTGTATACACATATGATATATATGTATATGTATGTGTATATGTATGCACATATGTATTTTGTGATTGCATAATCTATATTATGTGGGTTTAACCTCCCAAATATTGTTGTGGCACCCAATAAAATAAAACAACTCATTTACTTGTTTATTTATTATTATTTTTAATGCTTAAATGCAGTCAATTTTTCTGTCTATAACATCAATATGTCGGCACAATATGAGAAAACAGGACAGTTAACCTTCTGTGCGCTGCTTTAATTGCTCCGCTTTACAGCTATTTTGCCTCCCAATAAACAGGACGTCAAGTCCCTTAGCTTTGTGTCATTTTTATGATAAGTAACTTAATTAGTTAATGTGTTGTCTCTAGATATGAGAAGCTAAGAATTAAAGAGTTCTTTTGTCACTCATCATTTTTATGAGCATTTGAGATCCTAGAGGAAAAGGGTTTGTTCTACTTCTTCCTTCTCCAGTGCCTCCTGTGGCGTTTATCTAGGAGCTGCCATTCAGCAAGGACTTCTTAAAAGCTGATAATTAGCGAACGTTCTATCAACACTATCACGTTTTGAGGCCCATGATGGAAAAACAGTTTTGCAGCATAAAAAGTTTGAAGTTATTGTCAGATGGGTAATATCACATTAGATTTTCGGAGACAGGTTATTTTGCACAAGTTAAAATGTAAGTCAATAACATTTCACTGTAATAAAACATATGGGTCTCCCTATGTTTCCCAAGCTAAGCATGAACTCCAGGTTTAAATGATCATTCAGTCTAGTCTCTGGAGTCAATATGACTACAGTAAAAAAATTGTGTGTGTGTGTGTGTGTGTGTGTGTGTGTGTGTGTGTGTGTGTGTGTGTGATTTGATATTTTGAGACAGGGTCTCACTATAACCCAAGCTATTCTTGTTACTCTCCTGCTTTTGCTTCCTGAGTGTTAGGATTATTTGAGTTTGTTATCAGCTCAAAAAACTTTTAGGAGTGATTTATGAAAGATGTTTTCATATATGCATGTTGAGTTTTGCATTTATTAATAAGCTGTAGAAAACCTGTTTGGAAAAAGAATCACTAATAATATTGCAGATTTTGTGTGGGCATGTTTGTAAACAGTGGTGTATGAACTCTGTCTTGGTTAAACCTTCATTGTTGTGTAACTGTAATGCTTCCAGCCAGTGGCTGAATCATGGGATTAGAATAGGAAGGACTCAATTTATCTCTTGTAAACCAGAGAACCCTGGTTTCGGGGAACTGGGTGAATGATGTGTGTTTGTCTATTTGCACAGTGATTTTTTTTTAAAGGAAGGCACTGAACTTTGTTTTACTTGTAAAATTGACTAATCATATCTGTTTCATAGATTATTGACTCAAAGAGGGGCAATGAAAAATGTTGAAAACAAGTATTGATACTACCACGAATTATATGTAAACCCATTTTTCTCTATGTGTGCAACCATTCTCAGTGCTCCTAAATACAATCATTACAATTTTGTTTCACATAAGCAAATGCAGAATAACTTCCATGAAAAAGCAAGAGACAAAGAATACCCACCAGTCTCCTATAGACTTAGGCTCTTTTCCTGTGTGATCAGTGAATTAAGGTTTTAATTAATATTTACTTTATGTAAAATTGCACAATTGGTAATTTCTTCTTTCTTAATGAAACAACTTTGGAATGATCTAAAACACTGCACCACTTAGACGGTATTACACATTCCACAGACTTGATGTCAGATAATATCAAGGTTTTCCCTGTGAATCATTAGCTGTGCAGAAATTATTATAGTTCAGAGAATTAGAGTTTTCTTATTAATGACTTGGTGAGAAAGGACAGTGAGACAAGGAAAATATATTGAGTTTAGATTTCCAGTGACCCCCATATAGCACAAAAACATTAATGGAGAAAAGATTTATTTTGGTTCATAGTTTTAGGGAATATCAGTTTATTACAACAGGGAAGGAGGAAAAAACACCTTAATCTCTGGCTGAATGAGTGAACACGTAAAGTCGCTAATGAGACTCATAATGCTTCCTTAACTGTAATCCTCTATAAAAACAAAATCAAAAGCATACCACATCCAACATATAATGGCATGGCACATACATTGCCATTCAAAAAGGGAGGAACTGGAGGATGCTGGGGAGATAGATACTGGACCAAAGCAAGACTAAACTCCAGCTGAGCAAACTCAAGACTCTGCATCTCTATGTCTGATGTCAAAGTGCTCATCAGATCTCCAACTCCTTTGGGTTTTGTTGACTGAAACACATTTCTTTCCCTTTGGGTTGGTTCTGATAAGGTTCTGACTCCATGACAGACTGCATATATCTCCATTTCCAAGGACTGGGCAAGTCCATGTCTCAGAAACTGCCCTGCCACCTAGATTGAGGCAAGACAATGGGTCAGTAGCAGTTTCCAACCAGTCCCCACACTCTGGTAATGGTATTTTCTCAGAGGGAGAGCCAAGACTAAGATAAAGGTCAACTACCCTGGAATTCCCTAATGTGCTTTAAATCAGGCCTGTGAGTTCACTTGGTTGTTTCTCTAAAGTTGGTAATGGGAGCCCCCAGCACGCTGGACTTCTGCAGAATTAAACACTCTTTGTATTTGCATACTATTAGAGTCTATCAATATAGGGTATCATTCTTTGTCGAATCATGAACTGTTATAGTAAAAATTAAAAATGGAAGGGCTTAGCTCTTTATCGGCCTCCTGCAGTCTTACCGCTTTAGTATGGAGCTGAACACTCAGACTCTGTCAGTTGGTTTATGAGCTACACTCTCCACGAGACTCCCTTCCCAGGAAGTTTACTCTGCCTGTCCTGATGCTTCTGCCCTCATGTGTTTTTTTACCCCACTGCCCAGCACAAACATGACTCTAAGACCTGAAAGCTTTTCATGTAGGTTCATATATTATAATCTCAATCTACAAACCCTCTATACCATAAGATTACATCCAATGGACAAAGATACAAACTGCCCTTCCATATGAGATAAAAGACCTATAGAATCCCTTAAAATACTTTTTTCTATCTATCATTTACCAGGATCTAGGTCTGCTTTCTCTGGCTTCATTTTGATTTCTTCTCCCCCTTTTCTCCTCCTCTTCTGGTTTTCTAGACTTTTCTCCTGCCTACCTCTCTACTGTCAAATCATGTATCACCTTAACCTAAATCTACATTTTACTCTTTTTTGTTCATTTTTTTAAAAAAACAAAACCAAAAAAACTTTGCCTTTAAATGTAAGCTGTGCACAACTATTACCACTTGAAAATATTTTTAATGACTATGCTTTCTCATATGGGGTTTGAAAGAAGAGTAGTTATCTCTCAGTGATGACTGCTATGCAAACATTTGACAAATCAGGTCAGGGGTTCTGGAAACAGCAGCCAAGACCTCCCTAGTCCTGAGGACACACTGCTGCTGGTGTGGACTCAAAACCAGGTCTTCTTCAGATTTCAATGGCAAGTTCATATAGTTCAATTTAGACAATTTATGGAACTTCTATTTTTAAATTAACCTATGAATGAACGACAAAGAACTAATCTGATTCTTTGACTCAGATCCAAATGGCCTCTCACACCCATAAATGATAGCCCTGCTTTGGGACACCAGAATGGTGTCTATTATAGTCTTCTAGTAAGTGACTGTAGGTCAGTCTGAGCAAACTCTAGTTGTCTCAGATCCTGTGTCTGTAATTGCTATGAGATCTCATGTCATTGCTGTACTCTTTCCCCTTTCCACACGGAGGTAAAGTTGTCTGCCTCAAGGTCTAGCTTTTGGAATTTCTCATCTGATCTCACCATTACCAATTAATTGCCTTGTTTGGAGGCACCCCTCCCACCTCCCCAACCTCCCCAACCAGATTTCAGCTTCTCTCCCTGCCTTCTGCCTCGTTCTGTCACACAGAGAGCTATATGAAGTTAGTGGAAGTTCAGCTTAAAGGGGCATACTATGCTGTGCCCTGTGGGTGGGAAAATTGTAAGTAGGCAGCTTCTAGCCTTTGCTGTGTGTTGGCATATATCTGGAAAAACAATACAATGAGCATTAAAGGATGCTAGGTATGATTTAAAGCATATTCCATTTAAGAAAGTTTGGAGTGGATTTCTCAATTAGGAAAATGAACATTTTTGCCAAGAGGACAATTCTTTGAATCTCCTAAACTAGGTTGTGCTCATTTTTCATGCTGTTGTTTGTTTTGTTTTGTTTTTCAAAATTGGATATTTACTTACATTCCAAATGATATCTCCTTTTCTGGTTTTCCTTCTGGAATCTCCCTATACCTTCGCCCCTCCCCCTGCTTCTATGAGAGTAATCTTACCGCTCTTGCCTCCCCACCCTGGCATTTTTCTACACTGGGGCATCAAGTTTTCACAGGGCCAAGAACCTCTCCTCTCATTGATGCCCCATAAGGCCATCCTCTGCTACATAAGTGGTTGAAGGTCTGGGTCCCTCCATGTGTACTCTTGTTGGTGGTTTAGTCTCTGGGAGCTCTGGTGGGTCTGGTGGGTTGATATTGTTGTTCTTCCTATGGGGTTGAAAACCCCTTGCACTCCTTTAGGCCTTTTTCTAACTCCTCTATTGGAGGCCTTATACTCGGTCCAATGGTTGGTTGAGAGCATCTGTCTGTATTTCTCAGGCTCTGGCAGAGCCTCTCAGGAGAAGCTATATCAGACACTTACCAGCATGCATTTCTTGGCTTCCACAGTATTGTTTGGGTTTGGTGACTGTTTATGGGA
Source organism: Micromys minutus (assembly GCF_963924665.1). Taxonomy (NCBI): domain Eukaryota; kingdom Metazoa; phylum Chordata; class Mammalia; order Rodentia; family Muridae; genus Micromys; species Micromys minutus. Next base: position 11,060,923 of record NC_137983.1, read on the forward strand.
CGGATCCCCAGGTGCGGCTATCTCTGGATGGCCTCTCCTCCAGTCTCTGTTCCACACTTTGTCTCTGTATTTCCTCCTGTGAATATTTTGTTTCCCCTTCTAAGAAGTACTGAAGCATCCATTCTTTAGTCTTCCTACTTCTTGAGCTTCATGTGGTCTGTAATTGTATTTTGGGTATTCTGAGCTTTCAGGCTAATATCCACTTACCCATGGCCAGCAGAGACTTTTATGTCTCTTTTACAATTGCCATGTTCACCCAGCTATCTTGAGATTTGTCTTCTCTAATCCCAGCACTATGAGGCAAGACAGGAAGATAATGAGTTCCAGGGTAGCCTGGGCTTCCCAGTGAGTTAAAGCCTAGCCTGAATTATACTGTGAGATTCAAAACCAACAAATATTGAGAGTTTTATATGGAGCAAGTGTGTTTTATAAGGGGAAATGATGTGCAGAATGTGCAAATGATTAAAAATATGCACTGGAAATCTCTACTCTAAACAGAACATTCTCCGTGGAGGATGCTGTATACAGAATGACCTTCAGAACAGAAATCAGTATTCATTTGGGAAGACCAATGAGTAAGCTTGGTTTATGTGCACATATGTAAAACCATTTTAGAAGTACTTTATTGGGAAACAATCTCATCAGGACTCATTTAGTGAGTTAAATGTCTTTCCTTTTGTTTTAAAGCTTCATTTTTGTGTGTATGACCCCTGGTGTTGAAGAAATCATTACAGGTGACTTATAACTTTCTTTCCTTGAAGATTCAAAACAATTTCCCGCATTTGGAAGATCTGTACCCTTTCTGAACTGGCCCTTCTTCTGAACACAAGATAATAATTCTTAGATGATATTTTAATTTCTAGTTTCAGTACAAAGACAGATTGTCAGGACAATAAATTAAAGAAAACTCGATGCACCTCTTTTGGCCAATGTTCTACCACAGGCCCACATTAATATTTTATTCCCTTTAATATCATTACATGATGCAGGCTTTATTTAAATGAATTTGATGGCCTCTTGGTTGTCTTGACAACTAGGGGGAAAATTAATGTTCTGGATTTTATCTCAGCTTAAGGTGCTAAATTATTTTGGATGTCAAAACTATCAGGCATATCATGCCAGATTATTGAATTTAATAAGTATTAGCTAGTTGTGTATGAGTTTTTAAAGTTGTTTACTTCATGCACCTAAATTTTTATAGTCATATTTTATGTTTTTTCTCTTTTGTGCCCCACTGTTATTTTAGGCAGGTGATTGTTTTAACACAGTTATTAGAGGATGTCAGGTGCCTTTCTCATAAATGATGTCTAAGCAGCTATTCGTAAGGGGCTCTTCCTCTTGCCAGTTCTATCTTCATATGAAGTTTTGAATGTGTTGGGAGAAGAAGTGACTCTGTAATAATGGAAGCTATTATCTTATTTAAGATAAAAATCATAGAATGTGTCACATAAAAGAAATATTGATTGCTGTGAGAACACAGTTCCCGGGAAGACTAGTGAACTGTATTCTCATTTTCTTAAGAATAATTGGAACAGTATTGAAAAAGAGTTTGGCATATAAAATGATGAGAATTTCATAATTTTTACTTTTTGAGAGCTAGTTTAATGGGAAGGATATTAAATGAGATGTAAAATTAAAAAAAAAAATAAAATGCCCTCATTGTTTACAGTGAAAATAAATGCCACAGATTGATTGTGGTATACTCTTAGCTGATGACTTCACAGACATAGAATTATGAAATATTTTAGGGACTACGGGGTTGTCATTCTTAATTCCCGAGCATTTTCATGAGATGTAGAAACTATATTTTGAGATTAGTATCATTCATCTTTAAATGCCCCTCCCAAAAAGTGGCAAGGGGCAAGCTTGAAGACACCTGTTGTCTGTTCTGCCAGCATCTCGCCTCCCCTGTACTTTTTCTTAACTAAAGTGAGCATTTTCTATGGATGGGACTTTCAGGGGTTAAGCAGTTTTACTGCTTTACTTAGAGCAACATTAGTCATGGCCGTGGTTTAAAAAAAGAGCACTTCAAACAAGGTGATTTTTCTTCCTGGTAACCAGTGGCGATGGGCCAAAAAGACTTCCAGTGCTTTCCAGTGCAGGGTAGCAGCTCATCCGAGGGAGCACTTGACAAGGCTGGCTGTTGGTGTGCAATCCAGACCACACCAAAATGGCTGAAGCAGCACTCTCTTTAGCTCATCGTTCTTTCTGCCATTCCTATCTTGCCTATAAATTACTTCATTCATCAAAACTGAGAGCTTTTTTCCGAGGCTTTAGGTTGGAAGTGACAGGTCTGTCCAGTAAACTGGGACAACTTCTTGGTGGCCTATTGTCATGCAGAGGAGCATCCTGGAAGGAGTAAAAATACTTCAGCCTCTGCGCTTCTCAGAAGCAAGCCCAATTCCTAAGCCAGAAAGCACCCTCCATAGGACTGAGGCTGATCTGCAGAAGGGTTTGACTTTAGCACTTCCCACTTTCCCCATAAGTGTAGCTGTCTAAATTAACATCTATGAGGCTACAAGGCAATCATCTGTAAATGGGAGAAAATAAATGTGCTCCTTTATAGTCATCCACTATCTCAATTAAACAAAGAAAACACAGTAACATGGAACAAAATTATTTTGATTAGTTATGCTGGGACAATGGAATACAAGTTGGTCTGACTCCAACCCTGCTGGTACTTAGTCTGTGATTATCTTCCAAGGCTGAGTTTGGGAAGGAAGCATCAAAGGCCTAGGGGAAGCCAAGGGCACCTAAGGAAGAAGGCAAAGAGGATTTACAAGCAGGAAGATGGAAGTGGCAGGAGGATTACATGCCATTCCGCAACATCAAAGTCAAGGCTTTGGAGTGAGGGATACTCTGTGAGGACTGAAGGGGCTGCAGACCTCTGGTGGGTTTCAAGTAGGTGGACATTTAATTGTTCATTATATCTCTGGGGTGAGTGAGTCTTTAAGACCTAAATATTTTCACCATGGTGACATCTTCTATCATGTTTATTTATTTATATAAGCAAGCATGTGGAGGTCACAGGAACACATTCAGGCACCAAATCTTTGATTTCACCATGCATGTTCTGCTAATCAAAGCCAGGCTTGGTAGTGAGAGCCTTCACTGGGTAAGCCATCTTTCTGGCATCATAGGCGATACTTTCAGATGTGATAATTTTGTGTTTTCTAAGACTTTGGAAAAACCAACAAAATAATTTTCTTGATCCCATTTTTTTGTTCCTATTAAAAAGTAGAACTGGGGCTGGCAAACATTTTCTTCCTTTTAGGTGCTTCCAGGAGACAGTTATGAATATCATGTATAAAATATTAAAATAGTAAATAGGAACATGTTTGCGCACGCTCAGAAGCATCATAAAGTTAGGGAAGCATAGTGAATCCATGTGGATGCATTAACTTCCCCTAAAGGCCAGAGTACTGTTCACAAAAGAGAAATCTCTGTAGAAGAGCTATAGACATTGAATGTGGTTGTGCATGTGAGTAATTCCATGTGTGCATGTGTGCAATTCCAGGCCTTTGGAGGCAAAGATGGGAAACTGAGGAGTTTAGGGCCAGCCATTCCTACATAGGTGTCTTAGTTCTATTGCTGTGAAGAGACACTATGACCAATAAGCAATAAATGGGGCCTTGCTTACAGTTTCAGAAGATTAGTGTGTTGTCATCAATGTGGGGAGTGTGGCAGCATGTAGGCAGGCATGGGTTAGAGAAATAGCTGAGAGTTTTACGTCCTTTTCCCTAGACAGCAGGCAGAAAACACAGAGGAAGGGAGGGAGAAGGAGAGGGAGAGGGAGAGAGAGGGAGAAGGAGAGGGACAGACTAGTCCTGGCATGGGTTTTAGAAACCTCAAAACTCACCTCTAGTGACACACCTCCTCAAACAAGGGCATACTCACTCCAAGGCCACACTGTTTGCTCCTCCTTCCAAACAGTTCCTATGGAGGTCATTCTCATTCAAACCACTACAATAGTGAATCTGCGGCTAACTTTGCTTGCACAGAGGAAGTTAGCACTAACCAAATATACTCCCAGTTCTTTATCCCAGTTAAAAAATTTTAATTGCATATTCTCTGTGTTTACATTTCGGATGTTATTCCTTTCCCCCAATGCCATTCTCTCCCTCCACCCCCCCCCCCCCGCATTACCTCCATGAAGGTGCTCCCTCTCCAACCATGTTTTCCCACCTCAGTTCCTTGGCATTTTCCTACACTGGGAGAATGAGCCTTCACTGGACCAAAGGCCTCTCCTCCCGTTGATGCCAGAGAATTCCATCCTCTGCTGCATATGTACCTTGGTCTCTCCATGCAAACTCATTGGTTGGTGTTTTAGTCCCTGGGAGCTGTGGTGGGGTTGTTTGGTTGGTAATTTTTTTCCCATGGGGTTACAGACCCTTTCAGGTTCTTCAGTGCTTTCTCTAGCTCTTTCATTGGAGTCCCCATGTTCAGTCTGATGGTTAGCTGCAAGCATCCTCAACTGTATTAGTATGTCTTTGTCAGAGCTCTGAGGAGGCATCCGTATGTTCCTGCTAGTAAGCACTACTTGGCATCAGCAGTAGTGCTTGGGTTTACTGGGCACATATGAGATGGATCCCCAGGTGATGCAGTCTCTGGATGATTTTTTCTCCAATCCCTGTTCCTCTATTTGTCCCATTATTTCCTCCCATGAGTGTTTTGTTCTCCCTTCTAAGAAAAACTGAGACATCTACCTTCTTGCCTTCCATCTTTTTCAGATTCATAATTTCTGTGAATTGTTTCTTGGGTATTCCAACCTTGAGGTAACCCAGCCTTTATCCCTTTCAACCTTCTCTGCACCTGTCAATCACCAGGAAAGATCCTATTCAAGCAAATACCTTTTCTCTAGGGACATTGCTCTTCTACTGTGAGTTCTTCCATTAAGTCCACCCTGCAGAGAAAGTCAAATAATCTTAGTGGCTCATCAGACATTAAATGTTTGGCCTGTGTTCTCCTTGATCTCATTTCTTGTTCCTATTCATCTTCATCTCAACCTCACTGGCCTTCTTCATACTTCTTGAGCTCCTCAGGTCTGATCCAGGCTCTGGCTGCTGTTCTCTGATTCTAGAATGTCCTTTGTGTGTCACCTCTCCCCTGTCATTTCCTTCATGTGTATACTTCTGTCAGCCGTTCAAGGATGTGCCCTAGATACTCTAAAGTGCTACTATCCCTAATATTTCACCATGCTTCTGTCAGACTGCTTTTTACTCCAGAGTCCCCCTATTATCTCAACTGTCCTACATCTGATCACTATGCTTGTCTTGTGGCTTCCTTATAAAATTTACACCCCTCAAGACAAGACTGCCAGCTTCATTTGTGGTGGCATTCTCCATGCCTGAAACTGGCTTTGGAATGTGATAGGAGCTGAATATGAGGTAATTATAGGCATGCACACACACACACACACACACTGACCAAAGCAAGCTAAAATTGGCTTTTAGACTTCAAATTAGGTTTATACCCAAAGAACAAGAAGCAGAGAATTACCATTAAGTGCTTCATTTCCCTCCCTGATAGCAGCTGTATCTTTCAGAGAAAGAATAATATCATGGAACCTTAGTTGGATATAGGTACACAAGCAGAAAAAGACACAGCCACTTACCTGACTAGAGATGTTTTGTAAAAAATCATGTAACTTAAAAAAATGCTTCTTTTTTTTGCCCCAAATTGCTTTAAAAAGCAACCCTCTGACCCTCTGTAATAAAAAAACATGTCATAACCATCTTTGGCAGAGCTATATAAAGACAAAGAGCCCTTATAAAAATAAAGATAAATAAAAGACTTCTGAATTTGGTAAGGTATGACCCATGATACTATTATCACTCTAAGGTCTTTGGATGTCAACAGGTAAAGAAGTAAAAAGATAGATGCAAAACACTCTATTATTCATGGAAAATGTGTGAGTAATTACAGTATTAATTAATTTTTGAGTGACAGTCCTCAGTTAGAAACAGGAAACAATCTTTGTGGCAGAGGCATTTAAATTCTTGGAGCAGTTTGAACATAGAGATTGGTGCATTAAGTAACTGATGTTCACAAAGCTGTAATAAACTAGCCAGTGTCAGTATAGAACCCTTTAATGGGATAATTAGAGACACAATTAGATAACCCAGGTTTGATATGAGCTTATATTGGGTAGAAGACATTTCATTTCTCATATATTGGCCATTTATATTCTTTGCCTATTGGTACTGGACAATGAGGCTTGTTGGGTAAACTGAATCTGATAAAGTGTGGTATGGTTAACAATCAGTTTGTATTTTGCTCCTGACTCTCCTGGTGGTCACCCCATTGTTGCCTTTAAGCAATGTCTTTTCTGAGACTTACAACTTTAACAACTTTACAACTTTAAAATGCTTATTTCAGCCTAAATAAAACCCAGGTTTTTACATCTAATTGAAATATTCTTTATCCTTCTCTTTCACCAAAGGAAAGTAAGGTTTGGACTGTAATGGCAACCTCTTGGGTTCAGTCTCCTGCTATTCTGTCCCTTGCTTTTGCCTAGAAGAGAGAAGACAGGAGCTGGTGTGGCAGCACAGTGGTTTACTTATTCATTGGGTGTCTGTCTGTGTCTGCTGGTGCTCTCCTACCCCATTTCATGTACCTGAAAGCTTAAGCACAAAACCTGCCATGATTAAAGTTTCATTTAGATCATTTATGATGATGACAAAATGATAAATTAAGATATTCTAAGCTTTGTTGTGCACACGCTTGCACACACACACACACACACACACACACACACACACACATGTCCATATAAAACCAACCCTTAATTGAGTAACATAAACCAGAAATAGGGCTAAGCCCAGTAGGAAGACTTCATGTGCATAGAGCCATTATTGTGTTTTCTACACTGATCTAATTCCACTTTCTTCATTTTGTAGCTCTCTCTTGATTCTCAGAGGTACTTCATCATGGAAAACCTTGTCTCATGAGCTGTAATAGGGATTTTTCTTTTTGTAACAGGGAAACAAAGGTAGTCACATCTTTCTTAGTTTCCTTCCTGTATAAATGAACGTAAATGATTAAATGGCTCTGACAAAAAGTTAAAACATACAATATTTAACTAGAGTGTCTATCTCTAACATTAAATCTATCTCAATAGTAAAAAATTAAAGTGAAACTAATAGTCATTAATCAAACATTTTAAATATTTCTTTGGCTAAGGTGTGTGGGGGAGTGGGCCTGAAGAAAAAAAAAAAGCCAGGACATATGCTTACAGAGATTCACTTGTGGTATTTTCAACCCAGCAGCCTGTGCGTGCAGAACAGGCACTCAGGCCATCTGCCACCAGGAACAGTGGAGATCCAGGGACACAGGCTTGGTGAGATAGTGCTCCAAGTAGCCTAGTAGCCAGGGAACAAAGAGGTCTGTGCAGAGCACATAGAAAGTGCGCCCTCCCCTGCTCGGTTCAGGGAAGCAGGAACCCTGCTTTGGGCTGTCTGTTTCCAGCTGGCAGCCTGTGCTTGCAGAACAGATGCTCAGGCTATCTGCCACCAGGAACAGCAGAGATCCAGGGTCACAGGCCAGTTAGAAGGGAGAGGCAAGACCCAATCACTGACAACAAAACCACGTATAAACACAGACAACAAGATGGCAAGAGCAAAGCTAAAGAATGTACCCCAGGGAAACCAAGACAACCTGGCAACACCAGAACCCAGCTCTCCCATCACAGGAAACAGTAGAATGCCAAACACTCCAAAAACAGAAGACTCAGACCCGAAATCATACCTCAAGATGATGATGTAGATCCTTAAACAAGAACGGGAGGAAAAGTATAAAGAACTAGAAGCGTTTAAAGAAGAAACAAGAAAAACACTCAAAGAACTCAGTGAACTAGAGAAAAACAGAACCAAAGAGATGAAGGAATGGAAGAAATAATTTAAAATGGAAATGGACACAATATAGAAAACACTAAAAGAGACAACAATCGAGGTAGAAAACCTAAAAAAGAAATCAGGAGTCACAGATGCAGGCATTTCCAACAGACTACAAGAGATGGAAGAGAGAATCTCAGGGGCTGAGACAACATTGAAAACAGACAAAACAGTCAGAGAAGATGCAAAAACCAAAAAGCTGCTAACCCAAAATGTCCAGGAAATCCAGGACACAATGAGAAGACCAAATCTAAGGATAATAGGAATAGAAGACAGAGAAGAATATCAACTAAGAGCACAGTAAATATCTTTAATAAAGTCGTAGAAGAAAACTTCCCTATCCTTAAGAATGAGATGACCATGTGCATAAGAGAAGCCTACAGAACAACAAATAGGTTGGACTAGAAATGAAATACTTCATGACACATAATAGTCAAAACACCAAGTGCCCAAAGCAAAGAAAGAGTACTAAAAACAGTAAAGGGAAAAGGTCATGTAGCAGACCAATCAGAATCACACCAGATTTCTCAACAGAGACTATGCAAGCTAGAAGAACCTGGACAAACATCATGCAGACCCTAAGAGAACACAAGAGTCAACCCAAGCTGCTATACCCAGCAAAACTATCAATCACCATAGATGGAGAGACTAAGATATTTCAAGTCAATTCTAAATTTACATAATATCTGACCACAAACCCTGCATTACAATGAGTTATACATGGAAAACCCAATACAATGAGGGGAACTACATTCTAATAACAACAAAAAAATTCTTAAGCAAGAAAACTAACAGAAGAAACACACACAGGCAAAATTCTACCTCCAAAAGGAAAAAATAGCAGGAAACAGCAACCACTATGCCTTGATATCTGTTAACATAAATTGACTCAATTCCCCAATAAAAAGATATAGGCTATCAGACTGGATACATAAACAAAACCCAGCATTTTGTTGCATACAGGAACTCATCTCAGAGACAAAGACAGACACTATCTTAGAGTAAAAGGTTGGGAAAAAAATTTCCAAGCCGATTGCCCCAAGAAGCAAGCCCAAATGGCTACTCTAATATCAAATAAAGTAGATTTTCAACCAAAAGTTATCAAAAAACATAAGGAAGGAAACTCTTTACTTGTTACAGGGGAAATTTGTCAGGAGGAACTCTCAATTCTTAACATATATGCTCCAAATACAAAAGCACCCATATACATAAAAGAAACCCTACTAAAGCTCAAAAAATATATTGTACTCCACACAATTATATTGGGAGACCTCAATATCCCACTCTCACCAATAGACAGATCATAGAAATGGAAACTGAACAAGGACACAGTAAAACTAGCAGAGGTTATTAATCAACTGGAATTAATAGATATCTACAGTTCATATCCTAAAACAAAATAAAACACCTTTTTCTCAGCACCTCACAGCACATTCTCAAAAATTGACCACATAATTGGTCACAAAATGAGCCTCAATAGATATAAGAAGATTGAAATACTTTCATGCATCCTTTTAGATCACCATGGTCTCAGGCTGGTCTTTAATAACAACAAAAACAACAAAAAGCCCATATACACATGGAAACTAGACAATGCTCTATTAAACAATAGCAGGGTCAAAAAAGAAATAAAGAAAGAAATTAAGGATTTTCTAGAATTCAATGAAAACGAAAACACAACATAGGATGCAATGAAAGCAGTACTGAAAGGAAAATTTATAGCTCTGAGTGCTTCCAAAAGAAACTGCAAAGAGCATACACTAGCAACTTGACAGTACAATTGAAAGCTCTAGAACAAAAGGAAGCAGATACACCCAAGAGGAGTAGAGGGCAAGAAATAATCAAACTTAGGGCAGAAATAGACCAAATAGAAACAAAAAGAACCATTAAAGAAGCAATAAAACCAAGAGCTTGTTCTTTGAGAAAATTAACAAGATTGATAAACCCTTTGTCATACTAACTAGAGGGCAAAGAGAGAGTATCTAAATTAACAAAATCAGAAATGAAAGTGGAGACATAATAACTGAAACTGAGGATATTCATGAAATCAATAGATGCTACAATAAAAGCCTATATTCAACAAATCTGGAAAATCTCAAAGAAATGGATAAATTCCTAGAGAGATATCAGATACTAAAGTTAAACCAAAACAGGTAAACCATCTAAATAATCCCATAACACCTGAAGAAATAGAAGCAGTCAGCAAAAGCTTCCCAACCAAAAAAAAGCCCAGGTCCAGATGGGATCAGTGCAGAATTTTATCAAATATTTATTGATGACCTTATACCAATTCTCTCCAAACTATATATCCACAAAATAGAATCAGATAAAACACTACCTAACTCATTTTTTGAGGCTACAATAACCCTTGTTCCTAAGCCACTCAAAGACCCTACAAGGAATAAGAACTTCAAATCTATCTCACTTATGAACATTGATGCAAAAATACTGAACAAAATCCTTGCAAACTGATTCCAAGAACACATCAAAATGATTATTCATCATGATCAAATAGGCTTCATCCCTGGGATGCAGGGATGGTTTAATATATAGAAATTCATCAATGTAATCCACCATATAAACAAACTCAAAGAAAAAAAAACACATGGTCATCTCACTAGATGCTGAGAAAGCATTTGAAAAAAATCAACACCCCTTCATGGTAAAAGTCTTGGAAAGATCAGCAATCCAAGGATCATACCCAAACATAGTAAAAGTAATATACAGTAAACTGGTATCCTACATCAAACTAAATTGTGAGAAACTTAAAGCAATCCCACTAAAATCAGGGAGTAGACAAGGCTGCCCACTCTCTCCCTACATATTTAACATAGTACTGGAGGTCCTGGCCCGAGCAATTAGATGGAAAAAGGAATACAAACTGGAAATAAGAAGTAAAACATCACTATTGGCAGATGACATGATATGTATGTAAATGACCCCAAAAATTCCACCAGAAAATTTCAACAGCTGATAAAAAAGTTCCTCAATGTGGCTAGATATAAAATTAACTCAAACAAATTAGTAGCCTTATTCTACTCAAAGGATAAACATGTGGAGAAAGAAATTAGGGAAAAGATACTCTTCACAATAGTCACAAAAACTATGAAATACCTTGGTCTGACTCTAACTAAGCAAGTGAAGAACCGGTTTGACAAGAACTTCAAACCTCTAAAGAAGGAAATTGAGGAAGATCTCAGAAAATGGAAAGATCTCCCATGCTTATAGATTGGAAGGATCAACATTGTAAAAATGGTCATCTTACTAAAAGCAATCTACATGTTCAATGCAATCCCCATCAAAATTCCAACCCAATTCTTCATAAAGTTGGAAAGAGCAATGTGCAATTTCATCTGAAATAACAAAAGACCTAGAATAGTGAAATCTATCCTCAACAACAAGAAAACATCTAAAGAAATCACTATCCTTGACCTCAAGCTACATTACAAGGCAATCCTGCTAAAAACTGCACGGTACTGGTACAGAGAAAGGCATATGGATCAATGGAATAGAATAGAAGATCCAGAAATGAGCCCTCTTGTATATGGTCACCTGATTTTTGACAGAGGAGCAGTAAACATTCAATGGAAAAAGGACAGCCTATTCAACAAATGGTGCTGGTCCAACTGGCACTCAGCATGCAAAAGAATGAAAATAGACCCGTTCTTATCGCCTTGTACAAAGCTCAAGTGTAAGTGGATCAAAGATCTCCACATTAAACCAGATACACTGAAACTATTAGATGAGAAAGTAGGGAAAACCTTAGAACACATAGGTAGAGGAGAAAATTTCCTGAACAAAACACCAATGGCTCAAGCTCTAAGATCAAAGATTAACAAATGGGACTTAATGAGATTGCAAAGTTTCTGTAAGGCTAAAGACATCGTCAAGAAAACAAAACAGCAACCAACAGAATGGGAAAAGATCTTTACCAACACCACATCAGATAGAGGCCTAATATCCAAGGTGTACAAGGAACTCAAAAAGCTAGACACCAGAGAATCAAATAACCCTATTAAAAATGGGGTACAGAGCTAAACAAAACGTTTTCAGTTGAGGAACACCGAATGGCCGAGAAATACCTGAGGAAGTGCTCGGCATCCTTAGCCATCAGGGAAATGCAAACCAAAACAACCCTCAGATTCCACCTCACACCAGTCAGATTGGCCAAGATCCAAAACTCAGATGACAGCAGATGCTAGCGAGGCTGTGGAGAAAGAGGAACACTTCTCCACTGTTGGTGGGGTTGCAAGCTAATACAACCACTCTGGAAGTCTGTCTGGCGATACCTCAGAAAATTGGATATAGTACTACCTGAAGACCCAGCTATTCCACTTCTGGGCATATACTCCAGAGACACTTCAATACACAACAAAGATATATGCACCACAATGTTCATAGCGGCTCTATTTATAATAGCCAGAAGCTGGAAGGAATCCAGATGTCCTTCAGAAGATGAATGGATACAAAAATTGTGGTACATATACACAATGGAATACTACTCAGCCACCAGAAACAATGACTTAACCAAATTTTTTAGAAAATGGCTGTATCTAGAGAATATCATCCTGAGTGAGATAACCCAGTCACAAAAGAACAGACATAATATGCAGTCACTGATAGTGGGATGCTAACCCCAGATGCTCAGACTGCCCCAGAAACAACTCACAGACTGTGTGTAATTCAAGAAAAAAGCAAAACAAAACAAAACAAACAAACAAGAAAAGGTCATGCTCAATCCTTACACACCAAGAACACATTGACAAATTCCAGATTACACCCTGCTTTATATGTACCTTTTGCTCATTGTAAAAAAAAAAAAAAGAAAAAAAAAAAAGACAAGCACTGACACAATTGTATTTGTATACATTTATGCAAAAAAGTTTAAATTTTTTTTATCTTTGTTTTTTAAAATAAAGTTTAAAAAAAAGATTCATTTGCTTACTGAATACTCTAATTCTCACTCATGAGATCATTTAGGGGCCCCTATTTCTTTCTATCTTATTGCTTCAACAACACCTGGGAGTTTTTCTGGCCTTCTGGGAAAGAGCTGCAAGGGCTTATTACTGTCTTTGGTTTTCAGATGGCGAGAGAGAGGGAAAGAGGTGAATCCATGGCAAATAGCTTCATTTTAGAATGTGATAATTAGTTTTTTCCAATATTCATGCATTAATGGTAACTTAGTCACATGTCCCCTGGTGTTGAAAGAATCTAGGGCAATTATCTGCCAGTTAGCATTCATGTGCACCCACACGAAGCGAGAGAAACTTTCTAGTTCTGTCATAATAACCCAGAAGATCCTCATTGTGGTTAGTTTTCGCTTCTGGTTGCCAGTCGTGCCTCTGTCCACTATCTTTCCTTTTTGCTATGGTTTATTATCTTTTAGGGTGCTATTTGAGCATTTCTTTTTAAAATCTTTCTGGACAGTAGATGAGGCGACTAAGTGGTTAAAGAAACCCCTACAACCTTACTGCATTACAGAGTTGTCTTAGTTAGGTTTCTATTGCTGCAACAAAACATCATGATCCAAAAGGAAGTTGGAAGAAATGTTATTTGGCTTATTTGTCTGTCTACAGCACTTTTCATCATTGAAAGCACTCAGGACAGAAGCTTACAAGAAAAGGATCCTAGAGGTAGGAGCTGATACAAAGGGCATGGAGGGGTATGACTTACTGCGTTGCTCAGCCTGCTTTCTAATAGAACCTACTACCACCAGCTCAAGGATGGCATCATCCACCATGGACTGAGCCATCCCAAAATGATCACTAATTAAGAGAATTGCCTTACAACTGGACCTTTGTAAAAATTAATTAATTAATTAATTAGTTAAATTTACATCCTGATCTTGGTTTCTCTTTTCTCATCTCCTATCAGTCTCTCCCTCTAACCTCACCTCCTTGCTCTCCTCCTATCTTTCCTTTCTTTTTTAAAAAAGGCCCAGAGAAAGGAGGCTTCCCATGGATATTAATTGGCCTTGGCATATCAACTTGTAGTAGGACTTCTTCTGCAATTGTGTCTAGGCAAAGTAGCCCAGTTAGAGGAACGTGATCCAGTGGCAGCCACCAGAGTCAGATACAGTTCTTGTTCTGGCTATTAGGAGTCCCACATGAAGACAGAGCTATATAACTGTTACATATGTGCTTATGTTCTAGGGTGGTCCCATGTATGCTTTCTTTGGTGGTTCAGTTTCTTTTGGCCGTTATCATCCCAGTTACTTGATTCTGCATATTTTCTTGTGGTGTATTTGACTTCTCTGATAACTAGATCTCTTGGAGTCAGTTTTTCATTTGAGGCTCTTTCCTCTCTGGTGACTCTAGCTTGTGCCAAGTTTACACAAGACCAGCACGTACAACAGTAGTATAGTCTATTTCCTGTAGCAGTCTCTTATCTTTGTTCCATATATATGAACCAGTTTAGCTAGCTTGCTGTCTTCAGAATTCTGTGTGATAGGATGGCCAGTAAAATAAGGTCTTTAAGAAACTCTTTGGTCCTTTTGTTTTATCATCAACAAATACTAGTTATTTCTGTGAGGTGGAAAGAAAGATGTTTGGTGAGGTTTAGGGAATCTCTCTGCTCTTGAAAGCATACCCTATGCACTTAGAAGAACTTTCAGGTTGCTTTGGATGGTTGTGGTGGATTGAATAAGAATGGTCACTAATGATTAGTATGTTGGTATAGGTGCAACCTTGTTGAAAAAAGTCTGCTGCTGGGAATGTTCTTTGAGGTTTAAAAGCCTGTGCTAGGCACAGTTTCTTTTTTTCGTCTTGTTTACTGGTGATATGGAAGTAGAACTCTCAGCTACATCTTCAGGATGATGCCAGCTCATGTGGCATCATGCTCCCTACTTTGATGATAGTGGCCTAACCTGTGAAACTTTAAGTAAGCTCCATATATATATATATATATAGGCTAAGAGTTGCTTTGGTCATGGTGTCTCTTCCAAGCAATAAAACAGTGACTGGGATAGAAGTTGGTACCAGGGAGTGAAATATTTCTATGACAGGCCTGATGGTGCTGCTTGTTAATAAGGTATGAAAGCCTTTGATATTTTGGACTACAAGGTGGCTGAATGCTTTAATCAGGGCTTAATGGACCAACCCAGTTTGAGCAGGGAAGGCAGTGACTTGGGTGATTTGATCTGTGGGTGCTCAGCTCAAGAAATTTCACAGGAAAAGAATATTATTAAGTGTCCTAGAGACCATTCTTGTGATATTTTGACAAAAAGAAATGTGGCTAGTTTATGCACTTGTCTTAAAAATATGTCTGGGGCTAGATCGAAGAGTTTTGGATTATGATATTGCTAGAGAAGATTTAAAGACAGCCTAGAATTGACTGTGCCATGTGGTGTTTAAGGACCAATCTTATTCAGATCTGCAGCGAGAAGGAGCAAGATGGAAAAAAAGAAATAGAAAAGGAACACCAGGAAGTATAATAGGGCTAAGTGCTATGCTCAAGAAGAGTCAAGGATACAAGGAACAAGGTTGTGAAATTTCCCTCTGTAACTAAGGGGAGCCACAGAAGTCAGACTTAAGCCAGGTGTGTCCCTGAATGTAAGCTCAGAGAGGTCATTGCATTGAAGCTTGGGGGGAGTAAAACCTGGTTTGCTTTGGAGACCCCAAGATATTAAAGATGCCAGAGCAATAGGATACCTACCAAGTACAGACTTGCTGTGGATCCAGCCCAGGGGAGAGAAGTATGTTGTAGTCAACAAAACTGGAAAGAATTGGGAACCTGAAGATCCCTTTGAAATCAGACATGAGGATACAAAATTTGTCATTTTTCCAGTTGGTTGGTCCAGTATGTCTTCACAATGCTATTTTTCCTCCCTTTTGGAATAGTAATGTATACTCTGTGTTCTGCCATTATATGCTGAAAGTATGTCATCTGATTTTCAATTTTGATATTACAGGTATTAGAGTTAAGAAATTGTCAAAGGTTTCAGAAAAGACTTTGGAGTTTTAAACAGTGCTGACACTGTGATTAAACTATAAAGACTTTTAAAGCTGGACTGAATACATTTTTGCATTATTATATGGTTGTAAGCATATGGGAACCAGGGAGTTGAATGTAGTAATTTAAGTAAGTATAGCAAAAATAGGCTCATATATTCGAATGTTTGGTCACTTGGGAGTGGCACTATTTTAAAGGATTAGAGGAATTAGGAGGTGTGGCCTTGTTGGAATAGGTGGGGCCGTCACTGAAGGAAGTATGTAACTGAGGGTGGGCTTTGAGGTTTCAAAAGCCCAACCAAGCCTAGGCTCATTCTCTCTGCCAATGGATCAAATGTAGTTCTTAGGTACTGCTCAGTGCGTGCCTTCCATGCCTGCTGCCACAATCACTGCCATGATGATAAATAGACTAAACCTCTGAAACTATAAGCGAGCCTCAAATTAAATTCTTTCTTAAGAGTTACTTTGGTCATGGTATCATTTCACAGAGACAGAGCAGTACGTTAAGGGTGAGATGTATTGCCATATCTTCCCTTGTGGAAATAATAACGAAAGATGATGAAGTTCCTATGATATAAGAGATTATTCTTTTCGATCAATTTTATCAAATTTTCAAGTTTTCTCAGGAAAGAATGACAGCGTGTGTGTCGCAAACAATATAGTAGATGCCTTTTCCAATTTAGTTCAGGCTGCTAGGGTAAAATATAATAGAGCGGGTTGATGGTAGCCAGCTAAGATTTGTTTTTTAAAATTATGTAGTCTGGGATGCCTAAGACCAGGGTACCAGCAAATTTAGGTTCTAGTTGTGGGCCTTATTCTAGAGTACAAATGATTGGTTTATTGCATTCTCAGATGAGGACAGAGAATATGTAAATGCCATAAGTGAGGCTCTGTCCTCAGGAAATAACTTTTCTACAGGGCTCACTGCTTACTGTCTCTGAACTGAGAGTTAGAAAGTCAACATATAAAGATGACAGGAGAAGGTGTTAAATGTGTGTATTTTGGCTGTCCTGTGTTAGATTCTTCCAGTTGATATTCTCTATCAGAAATAGCTATAGAGGATAGAATTATGCACATTCACTGAAGAATTAATTATCATCTCACTTTAAGCATATATTTTGGTCTCACCATTTCTTTTTGTATTGAGACCTTCTCTACAGCAAGATGAGCCCACTGACACACTCATTAGTTTAGTCCAGTGCATTTGATACCTTTTTAGCTTTAGAGACAAGCCAATGACTAACCCAGACCTCTTCTTTTAGATGCACCATCCACGGAAATATTCTGTGATCCTTAGTGCTTACTGTAGTGTGCAGCTCATAGTGTCTGAGACAACAGTTCTGTCAAACCACAGTGAGTTCACCATTCTGCTTTGCCTTTCTTTCCTTTTCTGTCTGATCCTTGGGATATACTAACAAATGGACTAACTATATATAAATTCTTCTAGAGGATGATCAGAATATTGGACCCATTTGTTATATGAAGTTGTACAGATAAAAGTTGGTATTTTCAAAATATAGAAGCATATTATTGGGAGCTTTGCCGACATCTTTCTCAATAAAGTGTTTTCTCTGCAAGCCCAAGGATGTGAGTTCCATCCAGAATGCATGTTAAAGCCAGGCATGGTGGTTCTTGCTTGTAATTCCAGTTTGGAAGTGGCAGAGACAGAACAAAAATTGAATTTTCTTGGCTAGTCATTCTGGCCTAAATTGAACATTTCGGGCCATGGAAAGGTACCTTCTCAAAACAACACAAACAATAAAAACACTATCATCACCAACAATATAATGGCCACCATTATGAGTTGTAGTGTCTTTCAGAACTGGACAAACATTTTCATATTTAACTTTTTCTCCTACGGTAGTATATTTTTTCAAACTCACTTAGCTTTTTGTTAAAATGATGTTTTAACAAAGGTCTTTTATGACATGGTTTTGAAAGAACTAAGTACTAATGACATATGATTGAGTTACCAGATGAATACTTGCCTAATTAGCCAGTGTTAAAAAATATCAGGTGGTCTTTCTTGCTAACTTAACCATATGAAGGGGACCTAGGAGTAATTAGCCAGAAATTAACACCCAAATTTTAACATCCTTATGCTTTGAATTCAAAGACATTATGTCCTATCACAGTTTTTGAAGTTGTATCCTTTGTTCTGATTACAGAGATTGTAATCAGAATTTTGAATATCTGTGTTGAATATTTGAAAAGAAAAATTAAGAGGTTATTAAATATGTGTTGAGATTATCATGAATATAATAGGTTTGTGGCATGCAGGCTGTTCTACATAATTAGTGTCAGGTTTCTTTTATAGTGATTATTATTTTAGTGGAACTAGTGGAAAGAAAACATGTTCATTGGAAAAGTGTGTTTTCTCTTTGCCTTTCTGTAATTAGAAGTAATTGGCCCTTGACATGAAATAGAAAACACAGAACTATGTCCCGAAGCACACAGGTCTCTTTTCTTCATCTCAACAATTTTGTGGAGGGTCAAGCTGTATCCTGCAATTTCACAAAGATACTATTATTATTGTGTCATAGCAATATTTATTCCGAAGCTGAAAAGATGGTTAGCTTTAATATAGAAGCCCTGATAAAACTGTGATAAATCACTAGTGGGAGTTGAGGAAAAAGACTAGATTCTGATTACTTGTGATTTCTGCAGTTTCTCAGAGAATTGCCTGAGACTTTCTGTGTCTCTTTCTGTCACTATCTTCAGTGATTTAAATTTGTTGGATTTGGAAGAAATTGGTAAGGACACTTGAAGATTATTCAGAAAGTTTTTTTCTAATCCTCTTATAAGAAAAAAAAATTCACAGGTGACCAGGAAGTAAAGTAGACTTTCTCAGATTATACACTCTCTGCTGAGTCAATTCTTAAACACACACACACACACACACACACACACACACACACACACACACTCACTCACTCACTCTAATTTTCACAAGCACACAAAAAGTTTTTTTTTTCTCTAAGTATGTGACCTAGTTTTAAAATTTTGAAGTTTTCCTCCCCTCCTTTTTCTTGTGCAGAGAATGGTCTGAGCCCTCACTAATTTGTATTGCTGGCTTGTGGCCTGAGTTTACTTGGGAATTCTTTTCTGGCCTCCAAGGAATCTGAAGCATGGCTTTAGGCGTATAAGTCATATTCTAAAGAGGGGAGAGTTTTCTGTTATTAAAACACTTTACTGTCTTTATAGCTTTGCATATCCTCAGCATTCAGATCAACAGAAGAACATGGTACATGCATAACATTTTTAAGTTTGCCCAGTTGTAGGGCATATCAGTACTTAATTCTCACTGGATGAATCTATCATTGTCTTTTTAGCTCTTCATCTGTGATGGGAATTAAAATAGTTCCCAGATGCTGTGACTTAGACATTCTATAAAAACTCATGTAAAAATTTCTGTGTTTCATCTTTATGCAAATGACTAAGCATGGGATTATTGAGTCAGATGACAATTTTTTGTTCAATTTATTAAGAAATTATCCAACTATTTTCTGTGTTAGCACTACCATGTATATTCTACCCAATATAAGAATTCCTTCATCAAGGCTCCCAAAGTTACCTTGGTTTGGGAATTCCACTCTTATGCATATTCAAGGAATAATTGGAATGGGGTTTCTATTTTAGTTCAGAAGAAATAGCACTTAGCAATAATAGCATTGTTAATAAAGTGCAGATTATAGTTCTTTATGGACCCTACCTCATATTTTCGTAAGCTACTTTTGTGTTCCAGTTGTGCTCACCATTGACGCCATCCACCTCACTCCAGTTGTTCCATAAATACCTACCCTGGGTCTTCATTACTCACAGCTGAATTTGGTTATTTGTGAAATCATGTTCACTTATTATGATAAATATTTGCATATTCTGTAAACCTGGAAGTGTTAGACATTTGATACCTTTATTTAATCTTGATCAAACCAGATGAATATTGTTTACTTCATCTAAACTGGAGTGAACTGTGCTGTTACATTTTCTCTCAGTCCTCATAAGGTTCCCAACTGGTCCATTAGATGCATCTGTTGCCCTTGGCAAAAACCAAGTAGACATGCAGGTGGTAATGATGGACAGTAAGTGTAAGTTATTAGTATGCCCCATCCCTAATGTTCCATTAATACAAAAATATTTGTAGTAACAAATCAACACTGAAGGAAACATTTTCTCAGTCTTCATAATGCAGAGATCCAAATGTACTTTGTGAAATGTAGGAAGAATATCAACCTGTTTTCCCTATCTTGTTCCTCAGAGTTAGGGAATCTTATCAACTTAAAGTTATATATAATATGCCATGATTGTAATATTTTTATAATATATAATATATAATCATGGTTATAGTTATAAATTATGATATAGGATTATAATCTATAATCATTTTATTGTATAATTTTATAATTTGAATTTATAACTTACAATATTCATATTTATTACATAAAATGAACAGTTTTTTCATAAGCAAGCAGTGAAAAACACTGTGTGTATATTAGCATGAACCAGTCCTTTCCATTTTTACTTTGTTTTATTAGATAAGTCAGACTACTATGAATTTTTTGCCTATCCCTGAACAGAAGAGAGTTTGTGCAAGTCCACACTGTGGTGAAATCTGCCCAGAGTCATGGTGCATAATTTAACAAAAACAGTGTTTTAGAGGCAGTCAGTGCACATAAACAAGATTGTGATGAGTCATACTACATTGTCCACAGGTTATGGAGTATGACCATACTTTCTGCTGCAGAGAATAAAACTTTATATTTAAAAAGCAGCCTTTGACATCCGGCTAGACACTATAGGGTTGACTACCTGAGTGTGGTTTGTCAAATAAGTATGATATTATGTTGTTCATTATACCTGGATAGGTTCAAGTCTACCACATCATAAGACTTTACAAATATAGTAGTTGAACTTGGTGAATGCAATAGTTCCTCCAGGAACCCTACAAACATGTACATAGCACCTGGGAATTTGCATTATATGTGGCTTAGACCCTATATCATACACATTTGTTGCATTAATGCCTCTTTGGTAATGGTCACTGGGAATTATAAAGAATCCACTCTTGCACAAATTATTCCTGGTAGATAAAAGTACCCTTGCTGCTGATTTGTGTACAACATGTTAGTGACTTTGAAGGATTGTAATTAAGATAAATCTACTTAGAGAACTAATTTTTTTTTTCAGAGAGGAACTAACCACCTTTATTAAAATTAAGGGCTATAAATGCTTAATGGGCAATTTTTAATCAAACAACAATGAAGCACTGGACAGGAACAATGTAAACATTTGAAAAGTACTAAATGTTAAGGTCATAATTAGTCTAAGATTATAGACTGGAGAGATGGCTCAGCCGTTAAAGGCTAGGCTCACAACCAAAAATATAGGAGAACTAATTTTAAGTAGTTCAGGATTTTTTCAATTAATGAAGAACAAGTGATTGAAGATGTGAACATCACAGGTGCTAGAACTTCAGCAATAGCCTTGCTACTTGGTTAGCAGTCTTGAAATATCTAGCCAAGAAGACCAACAATAAATTTGGGATAGAGACTGGCAGAGGGTTCATGTGTGTGGAGAGTAAATACGAAGACCTGTATCACACACATGATATTTACTAGAGAAGATTAATTACAGAGAAGTCTTTTCCAGAATCAGATAGGATAGAATAATAAAGGACTCATTTTCTGAGTGTCAGTCAGACTTTCTTGCCTGTAATTACAGTATGTCGGCCATAGTCTTTTGAATGGAAGAATGAACATGACAGGAACTGTAATTTGTCCATCTGTGTCCAAACTGTTTCACTAGTGCACTGCAGCCTGAGCATTTTGATGTTGACCATCTATTCACTGAAGAAGTCCATTTTTTTGCTGGAATTTATATTTATGTTTTAAAAATACAAATCTGAAGTGTCTCAGCAAATATCACCTTCCAATAACTTCAAAATATCTGATGATTGTTATAGAATCTACTATAACAGTGTGTTAGGTCTCTTGTGTGCAAAAAGAGGTCTAACCATAGGTTAAATAATAAGACTTAATGATCCAATCATATGGCACCACACAGAAGCAGCTGGTCCAGTAAAATCATTCAATAGTATATTAAATGTGCTTAGTTAATGGGCCAGGTCAAAAGAAACTCTATATGCTGGAATGCAGTCTTCTATTGTGTTATATCACTGACATTTGGTACCCTCTCCATACTCTAAGAGAGTGAAGTAAATTTTGGCCCATCATCTTATAAATTTATCTTCTGAATTCTTTTAGACTTTACTATGTTCACAATTCTGTTTAGTGGTGGGTGTCACATATTCACTGAGCTTGCAGATTCAATTATATTTTAGGGTAGCAATTACTATTCTATTATGCACAAATTTATACAGGATGAAGTGGGTTTTTTGTTTGTTTTGCTAAAGGCAAAGGAAGTTAATCTTGACTGACAAACTATCTGAGGTTGACTAGTACACCTTGGCTGTAGAACATTTTTTTTTTTAGTAACTACAAGATTGATACCATTCTTTTGAATGTTTCCTTGAAGTACTGGAAATGGTATAATAAAATGACAACTACCAAAGTTAAAAACAAAGCAATCATATTTTTGTCTTCTTGCAAAGCATTGATTGTATTGTTGGTTAATGATGGGGTATAAAAACAAGTCCTATGGTGAAAACCAAGAAAAGAACATGATCAATTTTAGGATATATTTGATTATTCCTATCTTTGATAGAAACCATGAACATAATAATTTGAAGACTATGTTATACCGTGCTAAATATAGGACATAGGCAAATTTAGATGGTGCAGTGCCAGCGGCCAGTCATGTGGCTACTTTTTAAATGTTTAGCTTAAATACTACTTGCCCATATGTTTTATTGTTTCATTACCAAAGTGACTGGCTACACTCAAGTACATACAGTAGCTTTATGTTTTATTTTTTGATAATTTTTAATGGGTATATTTTATATACATTTCAAATGTTATCCCCTTTCCCTGTTTTCTGTCCATAAACCCCCATTTCATTTTCCATCTACCTGTTTTTTATGGGGGTACTTCCCAATCCAACTACCCTCTCTCATTTACATGCTCTGACATTTCCCTTACACTGGGGCATAGAGCCTTGGCAGGAACAAGGGCTTCTCCTCCTATTTATGCCCAACAAGGCCATCCTCTGCTACATGTGCAGCTGGAGCCATGGGTCAATCCATTTGTACTCTTTGAATCATGGTTTAGTTCCTGGAAACTCTGGTTGTTGGTATTGTTTTTCTTATGGGATTATAAACCCTTTAGCTCCTTCAGTCCTTTCTCTAGATCCTCTATTAGGGACTCTGTTCTCAGTCCAATGGTTGACTGTGGTGATTCACCTCTGTATTTGTCATGATCTGGCAGAGCCTCTCAGAAGACAGCTATATTTGGCTCCTGGCAGCATGTACTTATTGGTATCAGTAATATTGTCTGGGTTTGGTGGCTGTATATGGGCTGGATCTCCAGGTGGGGCAGTCACTGGATTGCCTTTGCTTTGGTATCTGCTTCAAACTTTGCCTTTGTATTTCCTCCTGTGAATTATTTTGTTTCCCCTTCTAAGAAGGACTGAATCATCAGCACATTGGTCTTCCTACTTTTTGAGCTTCATGTAGTCTTTGAATTGTATCTTGGGTAATCTGGGCTTTTGGGTTAATATCCACTTATCAGGGAGTACAAACCATGTGTGTTTTTGTGTGATTGGGTTAACTCACTCAGGATAATATTTTATAGTTCCTTCCATTTACAATAAAAAAACTTCTGGGGGACATCACTATCCCTGACCTCAAGCTGTATTATAGAGCAATAGTCATAAAAACTGTATGATATTGGTACGGAGACAGAAAGGTAGGTCAATGGAATAGAATTGAAGATCCAGAAATGAACCCAAATACTGATGGTCACCTGATCTTTGACAAAGGTGCTAAAACCATCCAGTGGAAAAAAGGTAGCATTTTCAACAAATGGTGCTGGTCCAACTGGCAGTCAGCATACAGAAGAGTACAAATTGATCCATTCTTATTGTCCTGTACAAAATTCAAGTCCAAGTGGATCAAAGACCTGCACACAAAACCATATACACTCAAACTAATAGAAGAGAAAGTGAGAAAGAGTCTCAAACACATGGTCACAAGGGAAATTTCCTGAACATAGCACCAATGGCTTATGCTCTAAGATCATGAATCAACAATGTGACCTTATAAAATTGCAAAGCTTATGTAAGGCAAAGTACACTGTCATTAGGACAAAATAGCCACCTCCAGAATGGGAAAAGATCTTTGCCAGTTCTCCATCCAATAGAGGGCTAATATCCAATATATACAAAGAATTAAAAAACTTAGACTCCAGAATCAAATAACCCTGTTAAAAAATGGGGGACAGAGCGAAACTAAGAATTCTTAACTGAGGAATATGGAATGGCTGAGAAACACCTAAAGAGATGTTCAACACCCTTAATTATCAGGGAAGTGCAAATCAAAACAACTCTGAGATTCCACCTCACTCTAGCCAGAATGGCTAAGATAAAAATCAAGCAAGCAAGCAAGCAAACAAACAAACAAAATCCAAACAAACCTCAGGTGACAGCAGATGCTGGCAAGGATGTGGAGAAAGAGGAACACTCCTCCATTGCTGGTGAAATCGCAAGCTGGTACAACCACTCTGGAAATCAGTCTGGAGGTTCCTCAAGAAATTGGAGATAGTACTACCTGAGGACCCAACTATACTGTATTTATAAACCAGAAAGCATCAACATCTAATAAGAGTACATGCCTTACCATGTTCATAGCTGCCCTATTTATAATAGCCAGAAGCTGGACAGAACCCAGATGTCCTTCAGTAGAGGAATGGATACAGAGAACACGGCACATATACACAATGGAGTACTACTCAGATATTAAAAACAGTGACTTCATGAAATTCTTAGGCAAATTGTTATAGTAGCTTTTAATCTTCACTCTTTATACCACCTGGCTTTTGTTTTCTACCTCAGGTCTTCCTTGCTGTTTGGATTCCATATAAGAGTAGAGTTAACCAGTGTTTGCTTGTGGACAAGCTTTGAAGTGTATGGAGATTCCCAACACTCTCACTTCCTGGTCTCCTAGAAGACATCTGGTAAGACAGTATTCCAGGGGAACACTAGGCATGTGTTGATTCACCATCCCACTTATTGTCTCGTGCTTTCTAGTTCCTTGACTTCTGTTCCCTGGGCTTACTTCACGTAAAGTGTATTGCAAATCCTCTGTGTGTGAGTTAATTTCTATAGTCCATATGAAGGGCAGATGTGGTTCACTTCCTTTTCATCTTCTTCTTTCATAAATTTTTTTCCAGTGGCCAGAAGTTCTTCCTAAAACACAAAACAGATCAGCTGACACCAATTTTCATCACTTTGTATTGAACTAAAATGATTTCATATCTACTTATGGCTCACGTGACTCTCTCCCTTCACTGCTCAGGAGAGTTTATGGAGAATAAGAGCACAGAACCTTTAACGACTAGGAAAACATTGGGAGCGTGGCCAGATTAGGGTCCAAGCTGGGAAAGCTATTTTGAGATGAAGAATGGAGCGATGTGAGAAGATGAAAAGTGGTGATGTTTTTCTCTGATTTTAAACACTTCAGTGACATATGTTAATTATATCAAAGAATCCCAACCAGTTGTATTCAGTCCACGTATTCTTGTATTCACTGAGCTTACACTGAAGAAGGAACTTACTAATTGCTCTTCTTATCTCAGGATATCCTATATTTAGGCAGTTTTTCCCACTGTCCCAAGGAGGATGGACCTTCCTTCAGATAGGGGCATATTAAGGATCATATACCAATACTAGCATGCAGATACAAGACAAGAGAATGTAGCCAGAGGAAAATGTCCCTGGGAACTTTTAAAATATTAACATATGCTCCCCATTATTTGATAAGTGCCATGGTGAGGTACACAATTTGCAAACAAGGTAGCTGGGCTTTAATTATTCCTTGGTGTTATTCTGTAGTTACATAAACTTGTAGTGTTTCCTCAGACTCCTCAAGTCTCATTCTACCACTGACTGGTAAAGTGAAGGTGGACTGATCCTTCTTTTGAAGAATTTACGGTTAAGTAAGACATTTTGATTTAAAAGAGCATATGCCTAATCCTAGAGAGATTTGAGGCCCCAGAGAGGAGAAAGTGACTAGTGGTGGGGGAGCCTCCTCTCAGAGATGAGGGGAGAAGGGATGGATGAGGAAATGTGGGAGTGGGAACCAGGAGTGGGGCAATGCCTGGATTGTAAATAAATAAAAGAGTATTTCCTTTTGGCCCCTTGAATATTTGCCTATCTTTACAAAATTTTTATTTTTAAAATTTTATCAAACAGTTAATAAAATGAGTACTTTTTTATTGAGATAGCCAAGTGCCTTTCATTTGGTAATGAAACGTTTATGGCTATTGAATTTCTAAAGTAGAGATCTTGACAGGGTTTGAAGAATACAATATTTATGCTGAAATTTCAGCCTGCCCAGGGAGAGATTTGGTAGACATGGAACACTCTAGAGAAACACGAGGGACACGTGGAAGGCAAATATGAGAAATCCAAACATTGTTAGGTTCTTCAAGGAAAAATAATCTTAAAACTGTGCATAATGACAGAGCTTGAAAATCCAATGAAGAATAACATGTATTCTCCTTATATGTGCCAATGAAGTGAGGACATTGTTGAACACTGTGGAGAAAATTGGCTGAAATTTTTCCTCTTTCTTATTTTCCATTGATTTCACTGTCTCTTCAGGAGAGAAATTTCTAATGCTGCAGAGTTTCAAGCAGCGATTGGTGTGCAGAGAACAGGAAGTAGAGTCTTTAGGTCTTAACATAGATCCTGTGAAGTTCATGAAGCAAGATCAGCACTGCTAAGCAGAGTAGAAGAGGCAAATCAGGAATTCTGATGTGCAGGGAAGTGATCTTCTGACAGGAGGGGAAATACTGAGAGCTGCAGCAAGAACA
Organism: Micromys minutus; assembly: GCF_963924665.1. Lineage (NCBI taxonomy): Eukaryota > Metazoa > Chordata > Mammalia > Rodentia > Muridae > Micromys > Micromys minutus. The sequence continues at coordinate 11,087,752 of NC_137983.1, forward strand.
ACTGGATCAGGAGACAAAGGCTCACATTAACTCAGAATTCATATTGTCATGTCATAGCAAAATGGATGAGTCATGAAATGAAGGGATGCATGACATGCTGTGTTTTTGTTCGTTTTTTTTTTTTGTTGTTGTTTTGTTTTTTAGAAGAGAATTGTTGAACCAGCTGAATTTTTCACAGAAGTGTATACATCTGTGAAGTAAGTTATCATTCAGAATGTCATCCATCTGACAGTATGATTGATAGCCTTATACTCAGTCTTGGGAACTAGTTAATAAATGTGGTGAGAACGGCTGGAAACTTTTTTTCTTCTAAGTTTAGAGCTGTCAGATAGTGTGGAAGTTTGTTTAGGGCACTGAAATTCGAAACAGGCATTCTTCAACTTTAGGAAGTCTGGCTTGTATGTAATTAGTCTTTTCTAGCAAACTTTCCATTTAGTTGGCTGATGAAATTAGAAAAAGAGAAGTCACAGAGGTAAGGATGAATGGCATGAGTTTTCTGGAATGAGGAGTTTTTTGAATATGCAGTGCCATCAGTGGGAAGAAGTACCATTGGACAAAGGCAAAGAGGATGTGTTTATGAGAGTGTTTCAAAAGATGACTGACAGGCAAACCATGATTGTCAAGTCAGTGATTGTGAATACGATCTTAATGGTTTGGACTTAAGTTAAGCTAAAAACAGGTATAGGCTTTTCAGTGTTGAGAGAAGATTCTGATGAGCTCCTTTCATATTCAGTAGCTGAACAATGAAAAACTAAAAAGCTATAAAAAGACTCTTTCAGTGAGAGTGAAACAATGGCTTATAATGATGTCTAAGGATTTCTAGAAAGATATTCATCTTAATTTAAGCATATCTCTGAACTGAACTCTTGGTCCAGCATTTCTATATTTAAATGGAAGTGATTATTATATAGCACATTTCCAATAATTTTTGGCTTGATGTTCCAGGAGTTATCCTTTTAAAAAGCAGAGTAAAATTTATAACTTAGTACCAGTAGAAACTTTCTAGGTTATTTAAATTTCTCTTTTTAAAATATAGAAAAGTGGTATTTTGAGGTCTATGAAACTATGTGGTTATTAGTCTTTATTGTTTATATAAGCTTGGAATATATATATATATATATATATATATATATATATATATTTGTGTGTAATGATTTAATTTATAAATCATAAAAAACTTATAAAGAAATACTAAATACTATTTTTTTTATCTTAAATTTTTATTGGCATTCTCTGTTGAAGTAGAGATTTCTTGACTTATCATTGGGTTAGTCTCAGTAAACTCATTTAAGTTGGAAATATATGAATTGAAAATGCATTTAACACAGGTAAGATCACCAAACATCCAAGAAAATACTGTGATGAACATGTGATTTGCCTCTGTTAGAGGTTGTTTTTCATAAAGGCAGCATGAGAAATAGCGTAGAAATATTAACATATGGGATGCTAACTGATAACATATCTTCAAAAGGGATTGTGGAATTTGCAGTCTCTATGACTGTTTCAAGATATGATCTCTTGCTTCAGTCTGAGGAAAGTACACAAGTAGGATCTCAAAGAGCCTGGTAGTGCTGGTACCATATCTCTGAACCTCTTGAACTGTGAGCCAAATAATTCCCTCTGCTTCATAAAGATAGCCTTCCTTGAATACTTCAGCTTAGTACTGGAAAAGATTAACAGAGAAATTCAGCACACTATGGAGTATGCTACTTATTTATACTCATGGTTATGTTACTGTGGCTCAATGCTATTCTCCAGCACTACAAGAAAGCATTTTAGTACATACTGCTTGCTCATAAGAAATTAAGTATAGTTTTTTACTTAATCTGCATGAATTTTGTACACATGATTCAAGCCAAAAATATCTTCAGTTGAACTATCCTAGATTGTAGAATATCTGTATTGAGATGTTAGTACTGAGACAAATGAAACTGTGTCCAATCTCATCTGGATTTCTGCAAAAGTTGTGGACTAGATTTTATGCTTCCGGGTTCTGGAATATATAACTGCAACAGAGCTAAAGATTTACTTATAAGATGCAAATCAGAGCATATAACTTCCCAACCCTTACAAGACACTCTCATTACAATGCAACCCAAGCCAATATACATCAAACTGATGATTGAATTGCATCCATTTCTAAATTCATAGGCTGTTGTTCTGGACCCTAATATCTTGAAATGTTACAGGATTTGGAGATAAGAATCTTCAAAATACATTTAAGATAAAATGAGTTGATTCAGAGAATCAAATTCAACATAACTCCTTAGAAGAGGAAACTAAAACACAGACAGTTATGTCAGGAAGGCTATGTATAGCCCAGGAAAAGACAGCATTCTGAAAACCAGGTAGTTTGTGACTCCTGGGGTCTTCTTTAATCTTATACTTCAATGCTCCCTTGATCTTAGACATTTTTAGCATCTACTTAAAGACAGACAGATACATAGATAGATAGATAGATAGATAGATAGATAGATAGATGAATCAATGGATTGATATAGAGACTGAAAGATTAGAAATGACCTCTAGATAGAAAGAACATTTTTACTGAGGTGCAGTCAATGAAGGGTCATCAAGTACATGATTCCATTTGCAGAACATAAGTGTAGTGTTCTTTAGGCTGTTTCTATTCTATTCAATATGTTTATGCTTATTATTATGCTAGATGAAGCATACAAAAGATACAGTGTAATATTCAAACAACAGTTAAGGGAGAAAGGCTTATGAGGAGAAGTAAGAGTGCAGGCATACATACATACATACATACATATATATATATATATATGTATATATATATATATATATACTTTTTTCTTAATAAATGTTAAGTTACTTAGACTAACAATGTTCCTGACAAGAGCCATAGACTAAAAAAAAAAAATCCCCAATACCAGGCACAAGACCCTTTCTTTGGAATATTAGGTCAGCATAGACTATGGATGTAGAGCCTAGTTGCTTCTCATGCCTAGAGGATGGGGTCATATTGTTGTAGATACCACACAAGACACAAAACTCAAAGGTTTTGAGCTGACTTTAAAGACTCTTTCCTATAATCTTAGTTTCCATGCCTTTAGATAATACCTTTCAAGCCACCAAGAGAAGGAAGCAATGACATAAACTTACCTGTCTGTAACATAACCACAGCATTGACCACAGTGGGCAATGTAGCCATGTACATTTAAAAGAATCTCCTACTACCACATTGCTACATACACACACACACACACACACACACACACACACACACACACACACACACACACTTTTAAATGTTAGACTTTACCCATAGATAAATGCAGCTTCTACAATGTCAAAAGAACTTCTCTTTACATCATAGGGAGACCTACATATAGAAAACTAGAACTGGTCAGAAATGTAGAGATTAACAGTTGGATTGTAAGGAGTGCAGCCCATTGGATGCATCTGTAATACAGTTCCTGAATTCATGCTGCAGAAACATAAAAATTGTAAGTGTAAAAATAAAAGAAAGTCTGCAATGAAACAGTCTTTCCTGAAGATGGTTGCACAAATAAGTTTGAAACAATAACAACATTGTTAGCTATGTGGATTGTTAATTACGTTAAGTATGTAGACAGATTACTGTTGAAGAGGGAATATTTCTAGTGGACCTTCCCTTAAATAAAGAACTATAGGTAAGTAATGTCTTTTAGTTGGAGTATTAGCCTCTCCTGGGAATGAGCCCCATTGTTGGTCATTCAGTGCAGCATGGTGAAGTATATACCTACAATAAAAAAAATAGTTTCGAATGTTTAAAGAGATGGCAATGTATAGGATGGATAAGACAAGGAGATCTGAGTCTTGGCAAACCATTGAAAAAAACTGACTCCAGTTATAATTGTTTCAATATTAGAAAGGAGAAAATAATCTATCTGGTAGTGATAAGAATGATTAGTGGAGAACAGATCAATGAATGTGTAGAGAGGCAGAGACGATAAGACTTAGAAATTGACAAATGGAATTTTGGGGTAAAATGGATAAGATATCTCATATAACCTTTTGCTATCTATCTTATGAATTATTATAGCAATAGTGGCAAACACTCATGGGAGGAAAGAATGGACAAATAGAGAAGCAGGGATTGGAGAAAAGATTATTCAAAGACTGCCTCACTTGGGGATCCATCCCATACACAGTCACCAAATCCAAGCATTATTGCTGATGCTAAGTAGTGCTTACTGTCAGGAATATGATATGGGTACCTCCTCAGAGGCTCTATTAGAGCCATACCAATACAGAGGAGGATGCTTGCAGCTAGCCATAAGATTTAACATGGGGACCCCAATGAAAGAGCTAGAGAAAGAACTGAAGGAGCTGAAAGGGTCTGCAACCCCATGAGAAGAACAATATGATCAACTAACTAAACCCACTACAGCTCACAGGTACTAAAACACCAACAAACAAGTTTACACGGGGAGAACCATGGCTCCAGGTGCATATGCATATGATAATGTGGCATCAATGAGAGGAAAGGACTTTGGTCCAGTGAAGGCTCATTTTTCCAGGGTAGGGGAATGCCAAGGTGCTGAGGTGGGAGAGAGAGGTTGGGAGAAGGGGCATCTTCATGCAGGCAATGGGAGGGGGAGAGAGATCAGATTGGCTGAAACAAGATTACATCTGAAATGTAAATACAGATAATATCCAATAAAAAGAAAAGTGGGAAAAAGAGAGGAAAAGCAGAAGGCCCTATCAGGGGACTGACTATATTGAGTGTTAAATTCTGCTCAAACATCCACTTATAGGTATTCAATATTGAGTTTGAAATATACATTGGGCTTCAGAGGAAGGTTAGTATGAGTAAAAATAGATTTTTATCTCAGCTGTATAAAAATAGCTTTGAAAGTTATAGAAACGAAAATGTAGATTAAATTCCCAGAGATGATATAGAGTAGGGAGCAGAGGTTAAATATTCCTCAACTTAGGGCACTGGAGGAAGAAGGGAAACCAGAAAAGGAACCACAGAAGTTCAAAGAAAGATGGAGAAACAGAATTTATCCTCTGTAGTTTGGATAGCACCAAATATACACTATAATGTAAGAAGAGACAACTTCATCAAGAGAAATGAGATTTATTGAGATAGCCATACATCTTACAGTGCCTTTATTTATCCATAACCAGTAGATCTATTATGATTAGCAGTAATAGTAGGGTCCTTATATAGTTGTACTTTTCAAAGTGCATAACAGGTTTTCGCTCCAGCGGTTTTTCTGGAGCTTTGCCAATTGCCCATTGAGCAGGGATTTACATTTCCTCCCTTTGAATTTACATCTTCCTACATACTGTGCAATATGCTTTCTCTTCAGAAACTTCAAGGAAATCAATCCATTTGCTGGTCATGTCTCACAGGTGTGCCTCAACTAGAGGTGGAGCTACAGTCCTATAAGCACAGTGTAATTTGTAAATATTGTAAGTTATGGTAGGGTACATAACATAGTTATTTAAGTAAACATTATAGCTTAATAGCACATGTGCTGTAAAACATGTGTTGCTCACTCTTGAGGTTGATCATTTTGTTTTAATAATTGGGAAATTATTGATCATGGCTAATGCCAAGGATCATAAAAGACTGTTGTGAAAATATTGTTATTCAAAATTCAAAGTGCACGTTCTACGAAGCATGTACCAATTTCATACTATCCTAAAATCCCAAGCCATGCAAAATGTAGATCATGCCATTATAAATTTGTGACTATATTTTAAATATTGGCTTCAATGTCATTATTACAGTTTTTTTCTTCCTAAAGGGTCAACGTGACTCTGTAAGTACAGAACAGAAAGACAAAGTGAAAGATAATGATCTTGGCTTCTTGTGATAACTCACTTCGTTTATTTTACTAATCAAGTTCATCTTCTTTATCTATTAACCATGAGACATTAATATTTGCCTCCAGAGGTTGCCTGTAACTTATTTAAATTTTGTTTCATGTATTGTTGCTTATAAAAGCCTGGTAAATACAATGACTCAAAAGCCATTAGCTGATCTTATTATGTTTGTTGAACCTTAAGCTGCATGATACACATTTGTGGAAAGTCACCTTTAAAAATGACGTTCTGACCACAGAGATCTGAGCATCCATCCGATTTCTCTTTGTATCTGTTGCTAGTGCTACTCCTTTACTTCTGTTCTCTGTCTACAGTGACTTAAAACCCTCCACCGTTCATTGCTTCCTTTGAAAATAACAGGGAATATAAATAGTTAAACCAAAGCTGCCCTCTATTCCCAGGGGAAGGGAGAAGTAGTTATAATTATGCAGAGCAGGAGGTAAAACTATAATCTGTAGGCTATTATGCTGTACAGGATATTCCTCACAGTATTAGTAAAACAGCTCTAAGCTTTAGGAGACCTGAAGAATGTAGCAATAAACACAGTGCTTGTGAGGAGACTAAGTCATTATAATGCAGGGAAATGCCTGTGTTTCATTAAATCCGTAGGGAACTAGCACTGGGCTAGACTTGTGGGAATCAATAGATCATGTTCTTCATCTTACAAGAACAGTGATATCCAAACGACTCAGATTTATATACACCATAAATAGCAGGATTGGACTTTGGCTGCCCCCCACCCTTTCTCTTGTTTCCTCCTGGAGTTAAACTTCTTATGTTGGAATTTATGAGGTAGTAAAAAGTTAGCGAAGGGGAATCAACTGAGGCCAACTGCTGGGTGGGGAAAAATCAAGTTCTCAAGTTTGGACTTCTTAGCCTCATATCATTTAATAAATATTAGAGGGGTGATCTCAGCAAGTGTTTACAATGGCAATTCATTTTCATGGCTGTGGCTCATTGACCGAAGTAAAGAAATTAATAGCTTTATTTCATTTTATAGTATCAGCAGCACATTGTGTATAATATCCAAGCTGCTTGGATGATGGATGTGTTCATGGCATCTCATAGCTTTGGATAACAAGTGCATAGCTCATATCAGAAGGAGTAAAGCATCCTGAGCTGGGCTTGTCTCGCTATATTTTCATTATGGTGTTTTCTTTATTCACACACACTGCACGAGACGCACATACTTGACTGCTTGCCTACAAATTTACGTATTTCAGTCTCACATATATTGCTGCTTTGAAAGTCTACCTCATACTCCTTGAAATTGATCGGGTAGGAATGGCACAATATTTCAAGCCACCTCATTGTCACCTAGACATTAGAAGCCTACTGAAAAACCTCCATATGCTGATGATGTCTTAATTATACAGACTTCCTTCATAAGAGCAGTAGCCTTGACATGCTTCCGAGCCACAGTGACCACACATACTTTTACTTTATTTCTTTAATGAAATTCAGCTGGAATTCTCTGTAAGTTCCTGAGCACACTGAACTTCAGAGATGATACATACCAGCACATGTGTTTCATTCATTGCTTTCCAGGAGTCTTAAGTTTTCATGAAATTACTTGTATGAAGCTGAAAGCAATGGGTTTTTCTGCTCTTGTTGTTTTGTTTTGTTTTTAAAATCAAGATGCCTGGACAGGGGTCCTGCATGTTTTTCCATAGGAGGGCAGTATAGTATTAAAAAGGAAACACTAGAATCCAAATCCAGTAGGGTTTTTTTTTTTTTTTCTTCTCTAACCTTATAATTAAACCATTTCCTACAAGGCGAGCACATGGTATTTCAAACCACACAAATAAATCTATGGGTTAATAATGTGTGAGTCAGAACAGTGTACACCATAATCACCACTGCTGATCCATTTGTCTCTCTTTGCACAGAATATTAATTCTGCCTTCCCAAGACTGTAAGACACATTGGACTTTATAAAATTCCGTCCCCTCAAACTCTGATTGCTAATATATCCCTGTTGCCTGCCACTCATCTCTTAGTGATTTCCTGGCGGATAACTATTGCTTTTTATAATTTTAAAATACTCTTGAAAAGTAGTTGCTATGTTCTGGCAAAACTCGTTATTACTGGTAATTGCCTGCATAATGAGTTGCAAGTACTAGAGGTTCCCAGCTGAGAGGGAGAGTGATCATTAACTTACCTTTCAGCAAAACACAGATCTCTGGGGCTGCTGTCTGATGGCAAGCGCTCATCTTTCCGTTTTTAAAACGCTCTCCTCTCTTCTGTCAGGTTCACAGGTACAGCTTTCACACATTTAATGCCTTGTCTGTGGGACATTTGAGGGCTTTGAAAAATCCATCTTTATTAATTCAGAAGGCAAGGAACAAAGGGAATTGTTTGTGTATCCAGCTTAAAAAAAGAAACTAAGATGGTAGTTGAGTGACATCTGGAACATTTTCGAGTGACACCTTCTCATTCAGATTGACTGTGGGATAATTTCCTATGCTGACACAGGATCTACTGACTTGCTGTCCTGGTTTTTTAGCCCAGACACATTTCTCCACACTTGCAAAATGAAGATTGTAAGTTAGTACCTTTAACAACCAGTACATTTCCCCTGTGTTCATTTTTTTTCTTTTATATAAAGAGACTTGTTGGGTATGGTAGGTAATGATTCAATCTGAGCATTCAAGGCAATGAGGCAGGAGAATCCCTAGATGTTCAAGGCCACGAGCAGGATAATTTGTTCTGGAACCTGGCCTGACATTGTGTCTCAATGCCCCATCCCCCAAAATAATTCCAATCTGGAAGGAGATTTAATTTGAAAGTGATAGGCTTGACGAAAGCCCTCTTGAGATGCCTCTTACAGAAAACAACTTTGGAAAGAAGAGTACAAAGTGGCTGAGAGAGGAGAGTGGAAAGTGGTAAGTTCTCTCCCCGACCAAACTGTAGTCAGACTTTCCTGATCCATTTGCTTAATTCTACACTGACTGTAGGCTTCCATGTGAATCTCTGCATTTCCAAGTTTTAGCAAGAATCCTGGTAAGTTTAGCCAGAATCTTCTATCCATAATATTTATTTGGTCTTTTCATTAAAGGTGATGTCTGATATCCCTGGCTCCATGGAATAGAGAAGGCTCTCGGGAGATCTTACTCTTTCCTGAGGGTTATTGACAACTGGTGGCTTATGGGATATGGAGATTTAGTTTTCTTTATGGATATACCTCCTGGTGGGTTGCTCATACTCCAGTGGATGACCCCACAACTGTGAGTATATAAAGTATATAGGAAGAAAAAAATTGAACTGAGAGGATCGTAAGGAACCCCAGAAAAACACAACAGCAAGGACACAAGTTTGGGAGGATTTGAGGATGGGAATGAGTTGGTTTAGTTGGAAAAGTTGGAAATTAATATAAGCAAAATGCATTGTATGAATATTAAATTATGGAATAATTCATAAAATCTTATATAGAAAGAATTCTACTAAATTAGGTAAATCAAAATGCCTTTTTGATTATGACGTTTCCTCTTAATCATCTGTGACCCACAGGTTGTCTGTAAATTTCCACTCTTCAGTGTACATTTCACCACAGAGCTCCTACAGCTCCACAGCCATCCTACAACTGGTATCAAATACTTCCTTCAGTGACATCTCCTGGCTATCATTAACAAATAAATGGATATTTTTTCTTGGTTGTTCTTTTAAAAATGTTTCCCTTCTTTCCTCTCCTTCCAGTCTCCTCTGCCACCTCCTTTCTTCTCCACATCCATTCCTTCTCCATTTCCCCTCAGAAAAGAGGAGGCCTCCCATGGTTACCAACCTAACACAGCATAACTATTTACAACAAGACTAGGCACAAACCCCTCATATCCAGGTTGGGTAAAGCAACCCACTAGGAGGAAAAGGGTCCTGGGGGCAGAGGAAAGAGTCAGAGACAGCCCCCACTCCCAGTTTTAGGCATCCTACAAGAACACCAAGCTACACAACCGAAACATTTTTATTCTTTGACAACCATGGCACGGAGATGTTAATTGGGACAGTATTTGACATCAGACTCCAAGATTGTTCACTCATGAGTTCAAGTGGTCCCCTTTGAAGACTGTATTTACTCTTGACTGTTACAAGAGAGACCAGCAGAATCAAACACTTGGGCCACTGCTCCAAACAAATATATGCTGGTTAGGACAGAACTTGATTCTCGTAGTTGCCTCCTGAGCTGTATTCCATCTATATGCTTTTGAAATAAATTTCAAACTAGAAATTTCTTAACAGGAATGCTTCCCAATAACTTATATATATAGGAATCTGAGTTATTACTATGAATGCTCGGATAGCAATTTGTTTGTAATAGGAATCTATTAAAATTCGTCTGCTAGTATGATTTTATACTAAATTATCTGGAATGACAAACCTCGTCTGCATTAATAATGTATCTACTTTATCTGTTACTATTTCTAACTAAGAGAATGATTCTCTTCTAATAGCCTCTGGGGATCTATGGAAACACTCAGCATACTTTAATTTTAGGAAGCATCAGAAGCAGTTTCAAACCCACACTCACATCACCGTGCTGGTCATATAATCTGATCTACTTCACACATCATTTCATAGAAAGTAGTTTCATTTCTGTCTTAGTCATAATATTAAAGATTCTTTACACAATCCCTTTCAGTAGTAGGTGCCTTGTTGCATTTATTATTATTGGAGTATCAGTTGATTGTCTTAGTGATGAAACCCAGAAAAGAACAGCACAATTTATCCATATGAGAGATAGGTTTGCTCGTTTATGCTTTGAATGCATAATTTGGGATGTAAATATATTGAATGACTTCTCAACTGTTAACTTAAAAATATGTTTAAGTCACATATATGGGGGTATTAAGTATAGAAAATTTCAGGTATTAACGACCAATTAAAAATGTATCTAAAAACAACTTAGCCTGGCAATAGAAACACAGGAAGATGTAATTTCTGGGGCTGGAGAGGTGGTTCATCAGTTAAGAGTTAAAAGTTCTTACTTTGGCAATTGTTAGGTTCAATTCCAAGAACCCATATGATGGCTCAAAACTATCTGTGATTCCCATTCCAGAATATACAGCACCCTTTCTGGCTTTTGGGGACACTAGGTATGTGGCACATGAACATGAACAAAATAAAAAAATAAAACTAAAAAAGAAAAAAATGAGTTTCATAATTCAATGGATTTTCCTGTATATCCTGAGTATTGTTTTCACTTTTTTCATATTCTATAAACACAATTTAAATTATTTCTAGTGAACCTTAACCTGCTAGTCTTCCCATAATAATTCTTGTTTTATTTTCTTGAAATTAAAGAAAATATCAGTGAAAATACAAAGGGTTTACTCAGAAATAAAAGCTATGCTCAATTAATACCGATTTCCATAAGACAATGTATACATTACTTTTACTATATATATCAATATCACTTTAAACTTTGTACCTGCTTTACTTGAAAATACATAGGAATATGAAACTGTATTATATATAGATGACTGAAATTCATAGGTTATATATATTATCCAAAAAAAATGGATTTCCCCCAGGTATTTGCTCTTTTTTACTAAAGTGCTCACAGAAAAGACATGGCAGTTTTATGACTAGAAGTATAAATTAGGGAATCTGCATAAGACATTCTCATTGATTTATAGATGAGAAGCAACTCCCATAAATTATGTAGACATTTTCCCTCCTTTGTTTAAGATTGTTCTAAACAGATTTAGACAGATAAATTCTATATAGGTCCATAGAGAAAGGAAACTACAGGCTAATTGACTGATTACCCCCAGTGGCTGGCGCTAGGCAAGTTAATGAGATGTGCTCATTTGGCTGAGACTTCATTTTATCTCCTCATTTGTGTGCTCCTTCTGGAAGGCATTCTTCTTGTGGTTCAGTTTCCTGGAGCTTAAACAGAGTCAGAAACCCCCCCTAGGAGAAGCCTAGCCAAGAGTGGTCTGTCCAGAACAAAGTTGTGGGTCTTTTGCCATGGCATCTGAGCTCTTGGCACTTCCTCTTATCCCCAACTTCTCCCCTGATCTGTCATGTTATATTAGTAGTAACCAACAAAACAATAATTCATTCTCTGTGCCTTTGATATTTGAGATCATTGTAAATAAAGGAGTTTTGCCTGTGCATGCATCTTGAGTCGAAAGAAAAAGCTAAAGTTATAATGTGTGTTTTTAACCTCCCTCACACTCCCCTCAGAAAACCTTACTTAGATAGCCACATGAAAATATGGTATTTTATTATTATTGTATAAAAGTAATTAGCATTCAATAATAAATGTACATCTTCAGGCTGAAGATTGTTGCCAAATTCTATAGTCATATATTCATATTCTTACTGTCTTCACTAAAGCCTTTATTTAAATATGACATGATTTCTTCAGATTTACCATAGGAAATTGAATTTATCATCTACCCTCTACTCCAATACTGACTTCACAAGCAGCCATTTTCTGTTTCATTTTCACAGCAACTCTCACCCTGTAGTCACTGTCTCCAGTGGTGGGAGCACGTTCTTGGCCCTTCCTGTCCAATCTACTTGCCATCATTAGGTAATCATATCATCAGCAACTTCAAAGCCTATCTGGAGTCAGGCCTTGTAATGCCATGTCTTCTAGCAAACCTCTTAGCAAATTTGTAGTCATTTTTTAAAAGAATTATTTACTTATTTTATGTACACTGTAGCTGTCATCAGACATACCAGAAAAGGGCACTGGATTGCATTACGGATGGTTGTGAGCCACTAAGTGGTTGCTGGGAATTGAACTCAGGACCTCTGGAAGAGCAGTCAGTGCTCTTTACTCCTGAGCCATTTTAATTATATTCTTTGGTAATTAGTTAATTATGTATTTAAATATTTTCTTTGGTAATTTCGCACAATATATTTAGATTCTATCCATTGTCCACTCTCCTCCCCAACTTCTCCAGGAACCCCTCTTTCACTCAACTCCATGTCTTTTGTTTCTTTCTTTAGTTTTAAAGACACACTGATTGGTTCCCTGGTCTAGAGCCATGGCTGGCCCACTGTCCTCTTCCCCAATATCCAATTAGGTAACTCTCTCTCCTTTCAAATCTTTTCAATGGGACTTTCTTGACAAATGTTGAGAACTCTGGTTTGTCTCACATCCTATTCTACTCAAAATTCTTCATGTTCTGCTTTATACTTCTCAAAATACCCATAAATGGAAAAATTTACAGGATTCACTTCCTTTTTATTTATTATAGTTTCATCATTTTTTTTTTCTCTATTAGAAAGCTAAACAAACAGTTTTTGGGGGCGGTGGGTTAGGATATTCAAAATGCTTAGTGTAGTGTTTAGCATATTTTCTGAATGATTGAATAACAATTTATGCCTTCTAATGCTATTTGTATGCTTATAAGGAAGCATATTCATCCCAAAGAACTAATCTTTAATAACAAAAATCCTTGGAGTGTGGGCCGACTTCTGGGAGGTCCCTGGAAGCTTCACCATGAAGAACAATTGATTTATGAAAGTTTAGGATTAAAATCTGTGTTAATATAGATACTAATAAAGCCATTTATGTTTTAGACACATGAATGTATCTATTTTACCATGAATACACATACAATAGGATATTAGAACATGTACTTATTATTATAAATTCCACCAAAGCACTTTAATTTATGGCTAAAATCAGAAGCTTTCTATTCTTGGTTACATATTGTATATCTTAAGCAAGATATTAGGTCTTTATCTGCCTCACTAAAAACTTTGTAGTTTTTCTATATTTTTCTACATTAGTGTAATCAGTTTATCATAACCATCTGAAAAAACACACTGGACCATGCACAAATTATTTACAAAATAGTTATATGTAAATTTGTATGTTGAACTTTATTATTATGGCATATCTATTCTTGCATGAGATTTAAAATGTGTAGTAGATATGCCTTATTGCTGTTGATTAATGGATTATTGATTTAAATAAAGTTATATATAATAATATGCTATATAATGCTGTGAATTGTGTGTATAATTTAGAAACATGTATTTCCTTATTTCTTCAATGTAGTAAGAATATTTAAAACTGCTCCCAGGGATTCTTAAGAATGTAGTTCATATGAATTAGCTGGTATTCTGTTGCTGTAACATGTATGCACTGTAATTATTATTGCTGTGTAACTGAATTTTTGAATCATTTTGTGTGCATGTCTGTAAGTACTCCAACCCACAATCCTGGTAATTACCCTCATCCTCTATGTTTTTATGCAGTGTTTGTCTTTCTGGATCTGCTTATGTCATGAAGAACAGTGTGCAAACCTTAGAATTCCTTCTCTCTGAAGGCTTCGTTTAAACCCATTGCGGATCTCTCCATTTACTTTGTGGATTCATCAGTTGAGGGAGACTTGGGATAACATTGTCTCCTGTCTTCTATGAAGGAAGCTTTAAAGGATGTGTGAGGGCCACCAGTTATGCTTTTACTTACTGATCTCGTTTGCTGTGGATTTATACACAGTAGTGACATTTCTCTATCTTACAATTGTGATCTAAGAAATAAAATAATCCTTATAAAATGTGTGGATCTGTAGATGCCTCATAGAATTTGCTTAGAAATTGCTGACTCAAACACAACAGAACAACCTAGAGTCACATGACGATGAACTTCTTTAATCAAATACACCACCATATGCAATCTATATGTACTATTTGATCCGTTAATTATTTAAAGCTGTAACTATTTGCCCAACAACAAAACAAAAATACAGCAATGTTGGTTCCTCCCACAGTTGCACTATGGACATTATTTTCTTTACTACACAAACAACATTTGTTGTTGAAAAGTTACATCAAAATGCACGGGGAAGGAGGCAGAAAGAGAATCTCAAGGAACCGAATTCTGTTCTTCTCAGAGGGAAGTAGCCCCTGTGAAAGGCAGCACCTTAGCACCACAGGACAGCAATTAACCTGTTCAGTCAAAAGTTTTCATTGTTACAAGGCACAGAGTTTCCTTTTGTCTTTTTTTTCAATCTTATATTTCTTTTTATGTTGCTTTGGTTTTTCAATTACTTTAGAGTTTCTCTCCTGAAAGAGTGAAAATAAATATAAAAAAATGATGGAAGAAACCCAGTAGCACAGCATTTCAGGTTAAGAGATAAAGTGAATTAAGGGATTCAGATACAAAGGAATTTAAAAGATTTGGACAGGCTCATGAGTCATCCAGTGAAAGCCTTGGGAGTTCTGTTTGAAGCCGACCTTTGCGCTGAAGCTTCTCTGCGGTTTACCAAGTGTCTCCTGGGAAATGGGTGACAGGAAAGATGGGAGGCTACTGGATGGTAAGTCCCTTTGTTGGTGTTTGCTGAGCAGCTTTTTGTGCTTGTGACCAAGAAGCTGCTCCCAGTGGCTTCTGAGCAGCAGTCATTATTCTGCTTGCTTGTGACTGTTTCATATGCCTCATTAATATGTAAATAATGCAGACCTTTTACTTATCTGTGGTACCTTTTGCCTAAATGCTTACATAAAGACAATAAATGTAAAAACAGCATAAATGTACCAGGACAAAAGAAAGGCTAATTTTTTTTCTCTCTTACAACTTTATTTTTTAAAAAGAGGAATACATATACAGATTTTTAAAGGCATTTTGGCATAATACTATATGAATATGTTTTTGTCAGTACTTAATTCTTTTAGAGGTTTGATAGCATGCATTGAAATCCGACTAGTTACCATAAGCATGAAGTACATGTAGGACAGAATGTTAACATGGAAACAGTTTTCTTGGTGGGTATAGATTAGTCATAATGATCTTTGAATACCAAAAATTGCCACAAGGCTAAATTCTTAGCTCTTGGATTACTAGTGATTTAAGGTCCAGCTGTACCACACTCTGAGAGGGTGCTATACATTTTCTTTTCCTAAGAAGGACTGAGGCTTTCTTTTTTTTTTTTTTTTTGGCCTTTGTTTTTGTTGAGCTTATATGGCCTGTGAGTTGTTTCTGGGGTGTTCAGAGCTTTCTGGGGTTAGCATCCAATTATAAGTGACTGCATATTATATCTGTTCTTTTGTGACTGGGTTACCTCACTCAGGATGATATTCTCTAGATGCATCCATTTTCTTAGGAATTTCATAAAGTCATTGTTTCTGATAGCTGATAGTACTCCATTGTGTAAATATACCACAATTTTTGTATCCATTCATCTACTGAAGGACATCTGGGTTCTTTCCAGCTTCTGACTATTATAAATAGGGCTGCTATGAACATTGTGGTGCATGTGTCTTTGTTGTTTGTTGGAGCATCTCTGGGGTATATGCCCAGAAGTGGAATAACTGGGTCTTCAGGAAGTACTATGTCTAATTTTCTGAAGAATTGCCAGACTGATTTCCAGAGTACCAGTGTACAACCCCACCAACAGTGGAGAAGTGTTCCTCTTTCTCCACATCCTCGCCAGCATCTGCTGTCATCTGAATTTTTGATCTTAGCCATCTGATTGATGTGAGGTGGAATCTCAGGGTTGTTTTGATTAGAAAGGCTAAATTTTACTCTGCATTTTTCTGTAGTTAGCTCATGACAGTGAGGAGAAGGGAAACGTGATATTTTATTTTATGTGGCAACATCAAATACAAGTCACATCTGTGGGTGGAGATTTACTCTTCCGGATTGTATGTTCTTGCATGCGCTGAACGTTGCACTGGCCAACGTTCAAGTTTTAAAGAACAACTGTGTGGTATTAAGTCTCAAACATCTATGACAGCAAGCATTTATTTCTTTATTTATTTCCATGGACTTATCAAGATAAGTGGTTTCTAGGATACGAAGTAATGAAGATATTCAAAGTTATCCACCTTTAAGAGGCCAGGTATCTTAAAGTGATTTGACAACATAGTGAATGTGAATGTTGTGGCTGATTCCTCTCATTATTGTCACTGTCTGCTATAAAATGGAGCACATGCATGAAACCTTCCTGATGAGCAGTGGGTTGAGGTTTTTACTTTTGAAATATATGGGGATCTAGCTTAGCTACCAGGTTGGTTACATCCTCAAAGACACACATAACAGATACGAGACTTTACCCATCCTAGAACATGACTTTCTTTCTTTTTTTCTTTTGTTGGGGCAATAAGTTTATATAAACATATATAAAAACAAACATGCATGCATGTGTGCAGACATACATACATGCCACAGAATCGTGGGAGTCCTGAAACACAGTCTAGCTTCCGGAGCTTAATTTGCTTTCCGGGTTCTCATCTCCAGGAAGTATTTGAGATTGCCTGCTTAATTATGAGATTCCCTGTCCGTACTTTATTGGTAACTTCTACTCTTCACACAATTTCAAGCATGCACACTATATATTTTGGTTCTTCTCCCACCCTCCCCTCTTTTATCATTTCTCTCCCACCTCTACTAGTCCCACTTACATAAATCTCTTCTGTTTACTAGTTTGGGTTTTATTTAGAATCCCACAGAGTTTAATTAAGGCTCCATGAGTTGCACAGTAACCCTGAGAGCCTAGTGGGCTCACTACTAGATTCCTGGCCTACTCCTAGGCAGTTGTTGGTCAGTGATAACATGGGAGGCAAGCTGGAGTGCAGAGGGCTGCTTGTGCAGTAAACAGAGTTGCTTAGCTTGAAATCGAGTGAATAAAATACGAGTTGAAATAGGCTGATTGGAGGTAATCCTAACATATGAGTGGGCAGATGGCACGACTGAGAAGAAATCTTTTGAGTGTTATCTTTCTTAAATATGCCTTTCTCTGATGTATGCTTGGTGGCTTTATGGATCACGGTGTCTTTGGAACAAGATCAGCTCCTCAGGTAGCAGCCTCCAGTGGCAATGCCTGTGTCCTGCTGAAGTGCCAGATGTTAGCCTGTTCTTTCTGGTTTGAGTTCTATGTCAGGGATTGCCAGGAAAGTGGAAGTTTTATTAGTCTTCTTTATTTTTTCCTGCCTAGGGAGAATGCCATTTAACAGCAAGGAGATGATACTCCATCATATTGCTCCTCTTTTCTTCATATCCTGCTATGCATGTATAAGACAATCATACAGTTTCCTGTTCTACCCGAAGTTATTTTGACTGTGATTGTGTGGAGAGTTAGGTAAGAGTGGAGGAAGGCTTCATCCTATGGCCTGATTTTTCATTATTCCCTGATTTAGGGATTTGACTAGGTTAGCTTTGAGCATTTGATTGTTAGAGGATGCTCTGTTCTTAGGTGCCAAATATTTCTCAGGAGTTACAAGTAAGCGAAGCTGTTCCTGTTACTCAACAACTTGTGTCACTTTTGAAGATAAATTTGATAATAATAATGACGTTGATACAAGCATTTTTAATTTCGCTATTATATGTTCCTTATTTGACTATTTTCTCATCTCTAAGTAGAAATAAAAAAGGAGCTCATCTTTGTCTTCTGAGAATTTTTAATCAAGTAACAAAATATTTTATTTGCTTACAGTATCTAGTTTAGAAATTTTGTGGTTTGAAACTCTCTTTTCTATGGAAATGCAACATTTTTAAATGTTTCTGAGTTTTTCTGTTAAGGCATGCTTTTCTCATGGACTTGAGGGGGCAGTCTTTTTGAAATGGAGAAAGATGGCATCCCATTTTCTAGATTAGAGGAGAAGTAAAGAGCCTCACTTCTATTCACAAGTGCAGATGCCTAATAGCATTGGGCAACTGCTTTTGTCTGTTCCCTCATAACTCACTCTGGCACCCAATGACCTCCTACCATTGATCTGGGCAGGACTCAGTTCATCCTCCTTGCCTCACTGTATGAGACCGAGAAAGTTTACCTTATTTCTTTGTTAAAGTCACTCCTTGACATAGGATGGCCTGGCAATCATGCTGAAAGGAAGAAACAGTAATGCCCCCATCCCAAAGTTCAATAAAAATGGTGAAGTGGAACACAGAGTCAGTCATATTTTTATACTTGAAAATTATACAATGAACATATTCTCTCTTTGAATTACAGAACAGACCTTTAAGAGAAATTCCACTGGGCTGAATCTATACCAAATGATTGTTTAAGAAACTTAAAAAGTGTGAATTATTGGAACAGATTGGTCTGTTCTGAAAACTGACAATTATGAGATTCTAGACAATGAAAATAATTATCTCACTGTACGTTCAAGGTGCTGACTTACTTTTTTTTTCTGGGGATAAAATGCAAAGTTATGTTATACCGCACCAAATCTCTTTGTCATTATATTGAGCTTTCTTTGGAATTCTTTTCTCCCTTCCAAGCTGCAAAGACAATTTGATAAGTTATTTTGACGATTCTTATGTACTACCTTAGCTTAGAAAACATAGTAGGGCAAAAGTGCAAATCCAGCATTCTGCTTTAATGCAGGGTTGGGAAATAACACGAGCAATTATCTGACAAATGGCAGCTGTTTAAACTGCAGGATACTAAACTAGTATCTTAGCAGGGGTGTGATTATCTATAGGCCATTAAAAGTTTGTTTCTTTATTATTTCATTTTTATTGTCTTAGGTTTGAGGAAGGGAAAGATAAACTCTCCAGCTGAAGGCTTTATTATTTTTACTGCACGAGAGTCGCTCTGTTTATAAAAAGGTATTTCGTTGCTTGATTAAAGTTATCAAAAGATTCGTTTGAATTCTCTGCTTGTTTGTATTTAGAGATAAAATATTGGAATGAGTAACAAACAATAGTGAAATTAGAAAAGCGTTTATCAGAACATTCTTCTTCTTCAAAGTGTCTCCACAATTTATACAAGTTAATGAGTTATGGAAAAATTTAATATTCTTGTAAAATGCTGATATATTTAGGACCTATGAACAGAACATCTGCCATGCATTATATATTGCTGTTTTTGTTGTTTCTACAGACGAGACAACAGAAGAAACTTAATGAAGGAAGGATCTTTTTTGGCTCATGTTTCCAGAATGTGTCATTGATGAGGAGCATGAGGGCCAGAAAAGGGCAGGGAAAATGCGAGGGGTTATTTCCTTTGTGTCTACAGTCAGGAAGCAGGTAGGCTGGGCTGGAACCAGGGATGAACTCCAAACATTAGATCCTCCTGACAGTGACCAACTTCCTCTGGCTGTGCCCACCACCTCTGAAACAGTCCATGACTTCTCCAGATTAGACTATCAACCTGGGAGCAAGTTTCCAAACACAGGAGTCTCTGAGGATAGTCTATCCTCAAAGTACAACATGTAAGACTCAGTGCTTTCATCTGAAGTCATTAGGCAGACAGGGCTAATTGTTATGAAATCAAATAGTAGACGAAGTTCCTTTTATTGCTTCTATTCGCTCCTTTACTCCATCTCAAGTACCACCCCTGTATTTCTTTTCAGGTATTCAGTACCTTGCTAATTGTAATCCAATCTCCCCTGGAGAGAAGGTGGCAATTATTTTCAGATTCATGAATATCAATTGATGAAATTGCCTCATTATTTTTTGACACAAGGCCTTCACTAATAGATCAGGGGAAAAAACAGGTACTCTTAGTATCTAGGCCTCATCAAGGCATTTTGCAGATCAGAATTGCCTCTTGTATGCCTGTGGATTAGACATATAAATATAAAACAGTGCTTTTAGGTTGATGTATAATCAAATGTCTGTGTCCACAGAGTTTCTGTAAGTGAAATATTATCTTTGGAAGAAAAAATGCATAAGAATGGATATGTTCTTGCTCATTTTATATGCCTTTAAATTAATACATATTTATACAGTCTCTAATTATAAAAGAAAGTAATATGCCTGCAGCTTGGACGGTAAGCCCGGCAACAGTAGGATCCATTAAAAAAGTTGTCAGTCTTGGAAGTTCTGCCTAATCATACTACTTTTATCCAGGATGAAAGTAGGAACTTATGTGTGTGATCTCAAATCCATGAGTGCGGCAGCAGGAGGAGGAACTGGGAGTTCAGTCAAAACTACATTTTGGATAAATCGCCTGTCTGATGCAGTTGTCATAGAGGGCTTTGACAACTTTAGAGAAATTAAATGAATTGTGGTTTAGAGAGCAAGCCATTGTCTCTCCTTCATGTCAGGGAACACTTTGCGGATGACTTTTAGTTGAGGTGTTGCAGCTTAAGAGGAACATGAATAAACTGAGGGTATGTGAGTGGAGAGACAAAGAAGATGCCATGGCAAGGAGGCTATTATGAAGGACTAAATGTGATGAAGTGTGCATGTGTGTGTGCATATGTATGTGAAGGGGGGCGTGGCTGTGTTTAAAGGGCGATGTTGATGATTTTATTAGAAGAGCTGTGCTTCCAAGAGCTACCTGCAGTTAATTTCCATTCCAGACGCAGTATTAGAATCAAAAGTGTTCTCTGAAGGAGGCGTTAGCTTGTCCAATAAACTTAAAGAAGTGCCTGAAGACCTGCTTTAGGGTGGAATGCATTTTCTCATGCTGGAATGATCTGCCCGTATCTACAAAGTCTACATCTCCAAGTACAGCTGAGATTACTTGATGCTGTTGCTCAAACTCACACCATGTCATGCTGTGTCCCTTTGCATCAATTAAAGGAGGTCTCTAAACAAACATGGCAACAGCTTGTTTTTAAAGTATTCTTTATTCTATTGACAGCATGCTTTATAATAAACTAGCCTAATTCTCAGGGTTTCTATTGGTACTTATTTGGTTATAATTTCTGTTTGTCTTTTTAAAAATGTCTTTATTTAACTTGAGTGGCTATAGTTGTTATTATTAACATATGTCTAGGAAGATAATTCTAGCCATATTAAGAATTTTCATAAATCAAGAAATAGAACAAGTCCCCGAATGCCCTGTGTGCCGGTTCTTTGCTGTTTTGATCTTGACGTGTTTTTATCAGTAGTATATTTTTTCATAATTTGGTCTGGGATTGGGACAATTTTCCCCAATAGATAATAGTGCTGATAATGTAGAGAAAACCCATATGTCCATTCAGATATTTTCTGTGGAGACTATTGATTCTTCACTGAGATAATGGTGTTGAGTCACACAGTGTTCTTCTGGGACTGGCCTATTGCACCAAGCACATCCTCCTGGTTCATACTTTAGGGGCATCAAAACATTCACACTTACAGAAGCAGAGAGGAGAGGGAAGGAAGAAGGTAAGCTCTTGTCATTGGTTGTATGGCTGTTCTTAATTATCAGGGTCATTCCATCTTAACAAGGTAGGAGATTAGCAATGTACTATTCTGTGTGGCTGTAAGGTCATTTTCAGACATGCATGGCAAAAACCTAAACATATGGGCAAAGCTTGCCCTGAGTGAGGTAGCCCTGCAATCTTCTGGGGCCTGGTTGGAGTAAATGAGAAAAGGAAGCATCCATACCCTCTTTCTCCTTGGTGGCCACGAGGAAACTAATCTGTTTACCACATCGTTTTTTGTTTTGTTTTTCTTTATTTAAGATAATGATGATGATGATGATGATGATGATGATGATGATGATGATGATGATGATCAAGAAGAAAAAGATAGATAGACAGACAGACAGACAGACTGATAGATAGAATATCATGTATCCCTGGATGGCTTTGAGTTTACTATGCAGCCACCAATTACATCGAACTTCTCATCCTCCCATGTCTTCATTCCCCTCAGTGCTGGTACCACAGATATGTACCTCTGTGCCCTGTGTGTGGGATGCTGGAAATTGTATTCAGGGTTCTATGTGTACCAGGTAAGAATATTGTATTTAGACCATGTGCTCAGTCCCCGCCACACATTCTCTAGGACTTGGTGTTCTGCCTTACTTCAGCCTCAGCAGGAGAGCTCGCTTGTCACAGACTAAACTCTGTGAACACCTGAGCTTTAATAATTCGTTAAAGTTGTTTTCTATTTGTTAGAGAGTTACAAATACCTGATTTCCAAATGGGCACACAGTGTAAGTCCTTCGAGATGAGACAGTTGTGATAATCTGCTAGACAGCACACTGCCTGCACTTAACAGTATGGTCCGGTGCACTCATTTTAAGCATTTTTACCAAAAGGTCCACAGCAGAGCAAAACAAAACAAAACCCCCATGATGTATAAAAAGAAATAAGGAAAATTTTGAGAAGTGATAATATTGAGAAAGACAAACTTTTAATGACTTGATTTTGGTGATGGTATCACTTTTGGATTATGTTGTCTGCCCAGACTACTCAAATTGCATACATTAAACATTTACTGCTTGCCTATACATCCATTAGGCCTCAATAAAGCTGTTAAAATGAATCAGTAAAAAAGAACATTAATTAAAATATAAATTAAATGTCAAAACGTGAACACTGCTTGAAAATGTGTAGGAAAACATCTAATTCTGGCTATCGCTCCTTCTTTTGAATCTCCAGACACCACCATCTTCACTTGAGTGAATAAAATTCATTCTAAAGCAGTTGTTTTTCTTTTTTTTTTCCTCCTGTGCTTTCATATCCCAAAGACAGCAGCTGCCCCCTGTTTAAACCAAGACTTGTTTGCTCAGGTTTCTTAGCTGTTAGCTCACAGCAGCTGAGTGCTGTCAGCTTTCAGCATCCCTCATTAGAAAGTTCCCTATCACTGGGCATCTTAACAAGTGCCCACACTCATGTACTCAGCGGGCTCAGGAAGCAGGGTTGGGTAATGTTGTATAATAAGGACATCTCAGTGGAACAAACAGGATCCTGCTTTGTTCTCAAGAAGGGAGAAGACCCGATGTATAGATGCTCCATGAAAGCTCTCTTATGGCTCTTATCACTCCAACTCCCTGCTTGCCTGCTGCTTTCTGCCAATGGACTTTTACTTTAGTGTATTACTGTTAACTTGAAAATAAATATATGGTTTCCTCATTAAGTCTGCTCTGTTATGTCTCTCTGCTATGGTCCTGAAAGGTTTCCAGATCATTTGCAAACCTGCACCTAATTCATTTTAGTAACAGCCCAAGCATATTATTACATACATCTTAAAACATATTGAAGCATCACATCATTTATCGTTGAAAAACAGAGCTGTAGAATAATTTTGAATGGGGGACTTGCAGCTCATGTAGATTCACCACTTCACTGGTTTGCTGATTATGGACTTTAAAAGAACATTTGACTGGAAATTGCCTGGTGTTTCCTTCATTTGTGAAGTGGGCACCAAGTACTAACTTCTCAGGGAGTCCACACCTATTAAGTTTATAGCCCAGCTAGAAAGGCAGGTGGTCATTTCAAAGATGCTGATATAGTCCTCAGATAGAACCACTCACTGTTCTGCAAATGTACCGCATTTGCATTGGCTCACTGAAATCTGAACTCTCTCTTTTTTTTTCTAGGAAACATCTCATTTCTGACCAGAGCATATTGAATGTTCAAAACCAGTGGATCATCTGTGATCAAGTCTGTGCTTCTTACTTGTGACATCTGTGTGTGTTTTATGCAGTTGAATGTTGTTGTTGGGGAACGTGATGGAGACAGATGACTGAGCAGTTAGAGCACGGCTTTTATGGAGACAAAGTTCAACAATTCAAGAAGGAACGGATTCCTGATGAATCATGCATTGTGTGGCCAAGATGCCACAAAGGATAGGAAGGGCCTTCAGACCGTTTTTGTATTTATTTACATCTGTACTAGTTAATTTTTTTGTTATATTTCATTACAATGCACAGAGAACTCTTTGATTACTGCAAAAAATGTTTCAGACTTCAACAGACATATACAAATAAAAGCCTTTTTTTCATATAGATGGCTGGAAAATACACATTGCTTGGAAAAATAGAGAAATTAAAAATGTATTTTTTAGGTGGCTGTAAAGATTATTTAGCATTTAAGAACATACAGTATTTTCTCAGAGGTCCCAGATTCAGTTCCCACTTTGATGGGTGGTTCACAACTCCCTATATGCCATATGTGTGTGTGTGTATTATAAGTATGTGTGGATATTAATTTTTCTCTCTCTATTATACATATTATATATACATGTGTGACATTTACATATATAAATATATATAGACATAAATATAAAATGTTATAAATGTTATAGCATAGATGCTATATGTTCCTGTACATATATGCATGTACATATGTAATTTGAAATTTAAAATGGAGGGAATTTGGGCACTTGCAACAATGAGAATGAATGTGGAGAATATTATCCTAGCCGACATAGGCTGTACACATAAAGGTGAGCTTTTACTCATTCGTGGAAAGTCTGCAAAAGTCAAATGCATGGTTGCAGAAAATAGAAGAATGGATCTTCAACACTGGTGCTGGGCAGGGCACTGTAGAGATGTTCAAAGAATTCAACAGGTCAATGAACTAGAACAATAGCATTTAGAGACACACTGCAGAGGTGGTGACTATAGTTGGTAACATTGTATTGTATACTTCAAACTTCCTATAATAATAAACTTAATTTTTTTCTATAATAATTCAGTAAGTATGTGAAGTGATAAATATGTTAATTACATTAATTTAATTTTCTTGTGTTGTAATAACCTATCAAAACATCTTTTTTAAACAACTTTATTTTACAAAACAAAAATACATGTACAGATTTTAAGCATTTTTTGTGTAAAATTATACAATGCATATTTGTCAGTACTTTTTTTCAGATTTTAAAATAATTTTTATATAAAACTATATGAATATATTTTTTTAGTCAGTACTTGATTTTTTTTAAAGGTTTGATAGTATGCATTGAAAACTTAATAGTTACACTGAGCATAAAGTACATATAAAACAAAATGTAACATGGAAATAATCAAAGTTTTCTTGTTGTGTAAAGATTTTTTTGTTTTGTTTTGTTTTGTTTTCTTTATTTCTTGGACTTCATACAGTCTGTGAGTTGTTTCTGGGGCAGTGCGAGCCTGGGGTTAGCATCCCATTATCAGTGACTGCATATTATGTCTGTAATTTTGTGACTGGGTTAACTCACTCAGAATGATATTCTCTAGATGCAGCCATTTTCTTAAGAATTTGGTCAAGTCATTGTTTCTGGTGGCTGAGTAGTATTCCATTGTGTAAATGTACCACAATTTTTGTATCCATTCATCTACTGAAGGACATCTGGGTTCTTTCCAGCTTCTGGCTATTATAAATAGAGCTGCTATGAACATTGTGGTGCATATATCTTTGTTGTGTACTAAGGTGTCTCTGGGATATATGCCCAGAAGTGGAATAGCTGGGTCTTCAGGTAGTACTATGTCCAATTTTCTGAGATATTGCCAGACTGATTTCCAGAGTGGTTGTATTAGCTTGCAACCCCACCAACAGTGGAGAAGTGTTCCTCTTTCTCCTCAACCTCGCCAACATCTGTAGTCATCTGAATTTTGGATCTTGGCCAATCTGACTGGTGTGAGGTGGAATCTCAGGGTGGTTTTGATTTGCGTTTCCCTGATGGCTAAGGATGTCGAGCACTTCCTCAGATATTTCTCAGCCATTCGATGTTCCTCAACTGAGAATGTTTTGTTTAGCTCTGTACCCCACGTTTTAATAGGGTTATTTAATTCTCTGGTGTCTAACTTTTTGAGTTCTTTGTATATCTTAGATATTAGGCCTCTATCTGATGTGGAGTTGGTAAAGATCTTTTCCCACGCTGTTGGCTGCTGTTTTGTTTTCTTGATGATGTCCTTAGCCTTACAGAAACTTTGCAATCTCATTAAGTCCCATTTGGTAATCTTTGACCTTAGAGCTTGAGCCATTGGTGTTTTGTTCAGGAAATTTTCTCCTGTGCCTCTATGTTCTAAAGTTTTCCCTACTTTCTCATCTAATAGTTTCAGTGTATCTGGTTTAATGTGGAGACCTTTGATCCACTTACACTTGAGCTTTGTACAAGCAGATAACAAAGGGTCTATTTTCATTCTTTTGCATGCTGAGTGCCAGTTCGACCAGCACCATTTGTTGAATAGGCTGTCCTTTTTCCATTGAATGTTTACAGCTCATTTGTCAAATATCAGGTGACCATATACATGAGGGCTCATTTCTGGATCTTCTATTCTATTCCATTGATCCACATGCCTATTTTCTGTACCATTACCATGCAGTTTTCAGCACAATTGCCTTGTAATATAGCTTGAGGTCAGGGATAGTGATTCCCGCAGATGTTTTTTTGTTGTTGAGGATGGATTTCGCTATTCTAGGTCTTTTGTTTTTCCATATGAAATTGCACATTGATCTTTCCAATTCCATGAAGAACTTGGTTGGAATTTTGATGGGGATTGCGTTGAATCTGTAGATTGCTTTTGGTAGGATGGCCATTTTTAATATGTTGATCTTTCCAATCCATGAGCAAGGGAGATCTTTCCATTTTCTGAGATCTTCCTCAATTTCTTTCTTTAGAGGTTTGAAGTTCTTGTCATACAGGTCCTTCACTTGCTTAGTTAGAGTCACACCAAGGTATTTCATAGTTTTTGTGGCGATTGTGAAGGGTAGCTTTTCCCTAATTTCTTTCTCCACATGTTTGTCCTTTGAGTATAGGAAGGCTACTGATTTGTTTGAGTTAATTTTGTATCCAGCCACTTTGCTAACTTGTTTATCAGCTGTAGGAATTCTCTGGTGGAATTTTTGGGGTCACTTAAGTACACTATCATGTCATCGGCAAAGAGTGATGTTTTTATCTCTTCCTTTCCGATTTGTATCCCCTTGATCTCCTTTTGCTGTCTCATTGCTCCAGCCAGGACTTCCAGTACTATGCAAAACATCTTTTTAAAATTTATATGATTTTCAATTAAAATTGGTTTCAGAAAAGTAACAGCAAATTGTGTTGGTAAGAAGTTACTGATAAGACTTTGTTGTTTTTTAAATATTTTCATAATATCAATGATCTTATGTAAAATAGCGACTTTAACAGCCTATAAAATACATGTGTCTTGGTGTCACTTTGGTGGTACATAGATTACTCTAAGTGTGGATATTTTCCTTGGTTCTAACTCTGCAGTCAGCCCCCCTCCCTTATCACTATCCTTCTCATCTGCTGCCTTTCTTCCTCCCTCCCTTGCTCCTCAGCCCCTTTCAGCTTCATGGTCACCAGGATGTGATCATAACCTTGTTGCTTCATGCTCCTATAGTAAGGGCCAAGTGGCTATGAACCAAGTCCTCAGAAAATTAAGTTAAAACTGAACAATTTTGTTGCTTTAAGTAGATTTTTTTCAAGTATTTTGTCACAGTTATAGAAAAGATAACATATTGTTAAAATTTATTATTCTGGGTAAGCTGATTAAACAGAAATTCTAGTCAATCAGAGGCTAATTGTGAGACTTACATTTCTTCAGGCAAGGGTTATGTAAAATAAAACAGTTCCCAAGGAGGAAGCCTATTGTTAATTACTACAGCTTGGGGAAAATACCACTTACTGTGACTGAGAACAGCAATTTTTTGTCGCCATTCAAGACTGCTGAAAAGGGTGAAGGTATGTGTGTTAGTAATTATTTATTAGTAAGTATAGTGTGTTAGTAAGAGCTGAAGAAAGTGGAGGGGTCAGTGTGTCAGTAAAAGGCTGTAGTCACACAACCTTGCTGCTTTGCATATCCAGTTAACTCACAAAACCATCTGGACAACAAATGTTCTAGTTGGTCTTTTTGATCGCCAAATTAACTTACCTCAAGGTATCTGTTTTCTCTGTCTTTTCAAATACTGCAACTACTGATTCCCATGAACATAGTTTTGTATAATATGACATTTGATACTTTAGTGAGGCATGAATGCTCTAGTGTGGGTCTTTCCTCTGAGTAGAAACATTCCTTCCTGGAGGAAATGGCATGATGGCTCAAGACCTTCAAAAGAAACTGATGAAATTCAACAGGGAAGCTCTGGGCAGGTGATTTAACTAGTAAACAGTCATTTAGAGACTTATACTTTATGAGTATATATGAAGATGCTGAGCTTTTGGGTGACATAGCTCCCTTAGTAACACAAATAAACTCACACACGCACCACGATAAACTGGTGGAATCCTTTATTTGCTGTCATTGGTTTTTTTATTTTGCTAAATACATATTTGGTCAGTGTTTTCCCAATGGAAAGTCAAGGAATCAGACTGACCACAGTTACTTTCATTAGCAGCTGTGAACTCATCTATTGCCAATTCAGAGATGGTTTAGTTACTACTGTACATTCAGTCTGCTCAGAGCTTGTCCCTCATGCTGACTTGGGGAAATAGATGATAAAAGTCTTTGCTTCCTAGTAGATGTCCTGTTTTCATTTGGCCCTTTTAAATAATGTGCCTAGATATTTGACCTAGAGTCTGAAGCCAGTTCTCAAATGGTGGGTTCCAGAACCACCAAAGCAAATCAGAACCTTCCTAGCTTCTTTTCCTGCTTGGGTTACTTACTTTGGATATCTGTCAGGTCTCTTCCTCCTGCCTTTTCACTGTGTTCAGCTGGTTAAGTAGATTCATACTCCTGTTGTCCTTTGGATGCCACCATTCTAAAGAAATTCCACCATTTATGTCTGTCACTAGAGTGTCTGCCAACTTTTGCCAATACCTGGATCATCTTCCTTCCTCATGCAAAACCATCCCATTGACTGACTACATTCCTAGTGTCTTGGACATTTTAGCTCAAATCCACACAGAGAAATGGTGTTTTGTTTGCATGTTTGTTTGTTTTTGTTCACTTTTTTGTTTTTGCAGCTGTCACTTTTGGCATTTTTATTTGTCAAGTTGTTGTGTGGATAAAGCAGATGATTACGTTATTTTCATAATAACTACTGCCCTCTGCTTGTAACAATATTGAGAAAACATCCAGATTTCCAAGATCAATGATGTAACTGGATTTTATATTAAAAAGTCTTGATTATATTTTGCCTAATCTAATTTACTTTTTTATTATGCTTCTCAGTTGAAATAACAAAAGGTAGAAAATTAAAAGGAAAGAGAATATTAAAAAGGAAATGATATTGCCACTGAAAGAACTAGTAAAATGTAATCAAAACATTTTAATTAAAGGGATGTAATAAATCTAGCTTTAGTTATTTGATTGCTATTGGACAGAGCCACATTGAAGTCAGTATTCTTTGAGGTCAAATAAGAAGTAGGGTGTGATAAAATTTATATGATTATTTAGTAATATGTTAATATTTATCACAGAGATCAAGCTCTTTTCTGTGGCTTCTTACCTTTTAAAAAATAAAACAAATGTCCCCAGAGTCTATTCTTTCTGTGTTACTCCCTAGCTTAGCATAAAAAAATGAGTCACATTTTAAAAAAACAATAGTGTGAAAAGCCGAGGACATAAACTAAAAGTGCTCAAATTTTCCTTAGTAATAGAACTTCATTTTCCTGCAGTTTCTCAGCATTTTCTGTTTACAGCTTTGTGGGATTTGAAGGGTCCAGAAGCTAATAGACTCACATTTTCTATCCTCTTTTTTCTCTGCTTTTTCTTTATTCTGAGAACTTTCTTCAGCCCATGACTTTATTTTTTTCATCATTTGAGGAGCATACTAACTAATAGCACTGGCTTTTTAAAAAAAAAGTCTCATTGTAATGATATAATAATTTAATAATAACTCAAAAATTACTTGACACTTAAAAAGTATTGTCATTTTTGCTCCATCGTTTCTGTGATTTTTCTTTTGCTTTAGGGCCCAATTATTTTCTTTCATTGATTTCCTGACAGTCAAGAAGGCTTTCAGTTGTGCGTCTGGCAAAGGAAGGTAAAGGGATAGGTAGGGACACAGCAAATATGAGCAAAATGCAATGAGGGGGTGGAAAGAAATGTAATAATGAACTAATAATTTGCCAAATAAAAAATTACTACATGTTAAAATGCTGTCTTTGGCTTGGTTAAACTCCACGCAGGTTTCTTTCTTTCTTTCTTCCTTTTAAATTGGATATTCTCTGTATTTACATTTCAGGTGTGATCCCATTCTTACATTCCCATCCATACCCATTGCCTCCATGAAGGTGCTCCCGTTCTCAACCACCCTCACCCATCTCAAAACTTTCCATTCCCCGACACAGGGAAAATTATCCTTCCCTGAACCAAAGGTCTCTCTTCCCATTAATGCCAGAAAATGCTACCCTCTGCTGGATATAGAGAGACCCACCCAGAGCCATGGATCTCTCTATTCAAACTCATTGGTTGGTATTTTAATATCTGGGAGCTGTGGTGGTTTTGTTAGTTGATCATTTTGTTCTTCCCATGGGGTTGCAGACCCTTTCAGCTCCTTCATTCCTTTCTCTAGCTCCTTCATTGGGGTCCCCGTGTTCAGTCTAATGGTTAGCTACAAGCATTCTCCTCTGTATCAGTATGGCTTTGGCAGAGCCTCTGAGGAGGTATTCATATCAAGTTCCTGCCAGTAAGTACTACTTGGCATCAGTAATAGTGTATGGGTTTAGTTGCTGCATATGGGATGGATCCCCAGGTAAGGCAGTCTCTGGACGATCTTTTCTCCAATCACTGCTCCTCTATTTGTCCCATTATTTCCTCCCATGAGTGTTTTCTTCTCCCTTTTAAGAAGGACTGAGGCATCCACTTTCTGGCTTTCCTTCTCTTTGAGCTTCATAATTTCTGTGAATTGTTTCCTGGGTATTCCGAGCTTTTTGGGCAAGTATTCGCTTATCAGTGAGTACATACCATGAGTGTTCTTTTGTGACTGGGTTACCTCACTCAGAATGATAGCTTCAAGTTCCATCCATTTACCTAGAAGTTTCATGTAGTCATTGTTTCTAATAGCTGAGTAGTACTACATTGTGTATATGTACCACAATTTCTGTATCCATTCCTCAGTTGAAGAACATCTGGGTTCTTTTAGCTTCTAGATATTATAATTAAGGCTGCTATGAACATGGTGGAACATGTGTCCTTCCTCCAAGCAGGTTTCTTGTTTACTTTCAGCCTCTGATCACCTTATCTTAAAGTTCTTATTGGAGAAATCTGGTAATTATACACCAATTCTATGCTGTGTTGAGATACACATCTTCTAAATCACTACTCACCAAACTTAAGACTCCGGAGGTCTGAGCACTACTTGAAAATGTAATCATCAAGAATTATAAAAATTGGCAAGATGGCACAGTAGGTAGTAACAATTGCTGCTAAGCCTGATGATCTAATTTACTTCCCAGGACTCATGGTGTGGAAGGAGAAAACTGACTCCTGTAAGTTGTCTTCTGACCCTCACATGCAAATAGTAGCATGTGAGCATGTGCCTGCATGCGCAAACCCACAAATATACAAACACATGCATATGCAAGGAATAAATGTAGCAAGCAAAACATTAAAGAAAGATAAGTGCCTCTTCCCTTTGATCTTGTGGTTGAGTGGGACTGTACCTTCTAATGGGCATCATGGTCCAATATGTAAAGCACTTCTGATCTTAACCTATGTCTGTTATGATCTCATACCTTCTAGCAATAACTTTCTTAATATGCTGGGTCTTAAGGGTCCATCCCTCCTTCGGTATTCTTACCATGCTGCCTCTTCTAATTGAGGTTCCTTCTGAGTCCAGAAGATTTGCTCTCTAACTATAAGCATTGATGCTGTAACTCTCCTAATAAGCTTCTCTCCTGGGCAATTTATCTCTGGTTTTCTTTCCACCCCCTGGATCTTTCTACTAAGCAGAGACAGTTTTCGTTTGCTTTGGGTAAGGATTCTTAGTGAACAAAGACTGGGCGATTGAGTGTCACCTATCCTATGGCAGTATTCTGAAAGTCTTTTCTGACTACTTAACTACATGATATTGTACAGTCTTGTATTAACTCTTGTTTTTAGCCCACCTACTCTCTTTTGAAAACAGCTTTAGTTGATATGTGACTGTGTCCATTTTCCAGTGGTTCTAATCTTTCCAGCTCATGCTGCCATCTCCACAGTCTAGACTGAGAACAGTTCTCCAGTCCTAGACAGCCATCTCCTTTGCCCATTTACTGTCACTCCATTCTACTTTACTTTTAACCTTGTGTTTCTCTGCATATTTTGTAATTCTTACTTGTTGGTTTGTATTTAAACATGGAAGAGTTAATGGTATATAGAGTTGTGAGTTCATTTTGTTTATCTGTTCTTGAAAGAAATCTTTCTGAATTGGCATCCCATGGGCAGATCTCTGTGAGAAGTGGGGCTTATTCTGTGGCAGACTTTGTTTTTGGTTGATCAGATGAAGACAGCCACTAAGCTGACATACTCCAGAGCTTTTCTTGGATGACCAGATACACTTTAATTTTTCCAGGAAAGCATTTTCCATGGCACACATGCACCTTCTACAGCACACATGTACATAAAATAAATAAATATAATGTAATCATTTCTTTCAAATCTTGGACTTTCTTGAACTTTGGAAATGGGCATTTAGAGATATTCAAATGATTGATCTTGGTTGGAGAATTGATTTATTGACATAGTTATTATCTTGAATGTCCAAGGCGTTGATCCCTAGCAATGCAAAGAAAATTAAAAGCTGCTCATTTCCTTAAATCAATAAACACATTTTCTCTTGCTGTGTTGTCTAGAAATATCTTATCTATTCTATTTATCATTGTGAGTTATTTTGTTGTTTCCTTACTGTATTTTTTACATTTTTCTATAGAAGGCAATTCCATGTGTTCTCTGTCAAATGCTCAGTTTTCTATTAAGAAATGAGAACCAACTCAGATTACAATTATCTTAAAAGAGAAGTCTCTGCTCAGTAACAGAGTGGGTAGGCAGTTTACTAGAGGCTGGATAAAATACCATGATATGTTCTGAAAACGTGTCTAGGAAATGCATTTAGAATCTGAGTCTCTTTGAACATAAAAACTCAGGGAGATAAATGTGGCAACGGGTTTGCTTTTTCTGTAAGGACACTCATCTACAATAGACAGAGACTAAAACACCAGAATCTTCTCAGAAGTTGAAGACCTGGGTTTCCATGTGTTGGAGAGTATGGTAGGCAAATAGTAGTTAGTATATGTCCCTATTCTGAGGGGACTGTCACCAGAGGCAGATAAAAATTGGTATGATGTCTGTAAAAGGAAAAGGTGAGACATTTTGAATTTTCTGAGAAAAACTAGAGCCATAAAGTGTTTCATTGATTCTATGATATACTTCTGGTTTTCATACCAAGCTAATATGAATACAGCCCACTAAGCCACACACTTAATGAAATACCAGAGTTGAAAACTTCTTAGCAGAAGCTAAAGCATCTTTTTGGGGTTGCATGTTTATCCTTGTCACAGAGAATTCATACAAGTAAACTTTATGGGAAGTGTGATATTCACTATTAACAGCTGGTGGTCTTCCTAAAAGCCATGGCCACCACATGTGACAACCACAGGTACAACATGTATTATATTGTTTCAGATTTTCCTTTAAGAGAAATGTAACTGTTGGTACAGAAAATACATTTATGACAGTGAGAAATCTGGAACACAGGAAACTAATGTCAATGAAAAAAACAGAAGACCTATCAGATCTGCATATATGAGCCACACAGACAGGTCTTAAGTGATCTGAGCATCTCAGTTTATATAAGGTAGTGACTTTCATTTTTTCCTTGAAGATTGTGAGATTTCTTTCACTGTACATTTTTACTTATATAAAGCTCAAGGGTATAAGTTTTCAGAACTCTTCTCTATATTTTATTTAGTTTGTGTACATTTTCTTACATTCTTTTTTAATATCAGAAGTATGGAAAACAATCTTGTGATATGTTGCTCTGTATTTCTGAGCAGTGTCATTTTCTTTCAGTGAATAAAACATTCTAGACTCAGCATTGGTCATCTTAAACCTGCTTTAGATGGTGGCCCCTGAACCTATAGTGCACAACCATCAACTTTCATTTAGAAGTGCACATAGAAGTGCACATAGAAGCCTTTGAGTGATGTTGGTTAACATCATTGGTTAAAGCATAAAACTAAAAAGGCAGTTTAATAGTCTCTTCCCGTGAGTGTCAATTTTCTTTGTTTGAAACTCTAGTCCTAGAAGGCTGAGGCCATTTCACAAAACTGCGAGTTGGTGATATATTAGCTAATGGTTAGACTGGGTAGCAAGAAAGATGGAGACCACCCATCACACTTCTGGGGCTTCAGTGGTAGCACTGTGTGTCTGATCCATAATGTTAAAAAGAAATTGTGCTGATTCATGTCCATTCCTGACATCTTTGTACTTCTAAATAGCACAAAAAAAATGAGGAAATCCTAAAACTGTTTTGTTGTCAAGGGCACTTCTACAAGCTATATTCTACCAAGACATTCCTTTTTCTTTCTATTAAGGTAAAAATTCTCTTTGTAACCCTTTTACGGTTGATAAACATGGTTTGTATTCATACTTACCATTACAATGTGTATTCCAAAATCGCAGTGGAAAACAAATGTTTTCTTGTAATTAAAAAAATTGTCTTAGGCATTGATGGTTGAAAGTGACAATCTTTGATGGTTGCCAAATCTCTGTCTCTTTATGACAGGAAATAAATGCAAATTGTTTTCATTTGAATTTGACAATATCACATTTTCAACAAATTCTTTCTTAGACATTTTAAATCAAATGTAGCTGAATTAGAAACCAATTCCAGGCACTTTTCAAAGATTTAGACCTCAAAGCTACATCACCCGAATGAAGGCATATGAGAGGGCTGGACAAATGAGCAATCATGAAGCTATATTTCATTAGCATTTGGCACTGTATTTAGTCCAGGAAAGCCACAGCCAATCAAGACGGTACTGCAGTCATGAGTATTCCTGGAGATGAACATTGTAAGTTGAGGTCCTCAAGAATGTTGCTGCTGACATTACCCCAGCTATATTATTTGGGGGAGGTATCTCATGCATGGCAGTATATTGAAACTATTTCTCATTTCTACCAGTAGGTCTATTGCTGTAATCAGAATGCTTCTTGGCATCCAAATGTTCCCAGTAGGAGAGGAAGCGCAGTTCCTTCTGTTCAAGAAACACTTTTGATGTTCTAGTCATAAATCTGGGCTTATGCACGGCTGGGCAGAGAAGCCCAGAACCCCAGAAATTATAGTCTGTCTGGCCTTAGTGGACAAGACTGAGACAAAGTGATGTCTTAAAATAATTGGGCTTGTCTTGGGATATCTTTCATGGTAGTGAATTTTTTGTTTACCTAGATACTGTGAAAAGACCTTTTTTTTAAGAGAAGGAGGGTTAAGAAAGTCCAATTTTTTTCTGACACTTGTGCTGTACTTGAAGGTCAGAGAAGATGTGAGAAGCCTGTGTGGAGAGCTTAGAATCCAGAGCTAGACCTGAAGTCTCATGCTCAGCTCTCTAAGATCAGTTCAGTGATCTTTTCAAAGGGTTTACCTTTCGTGTGTGTGTGTGTGTGTGTGTGTGTGTTTGCCTATATCATAGATAAAGATTGATTTAAGGATTCATAGGATTGCATAATATAATATGTATGTGGTACATAGGACAGTACTGGTGACTAGTGACTAGAAACAACGACTTGATATTGAAAGCAGGATAGAAAGCATTTATAAGAAAAACAGAATTGGCTAGAGAATTTATCAGCCCCTTAGTGTAATTAAGCCACATACAGTTAACAAGCACTTGACAGTATCAGGTTTGGTACCATTGTTATGTTATAGATATAAAGAAATAGAATTTGCTATACCTTAGGAGAAATCTTGACCTTTTAAATTTACTACAGCTTTTTGATATGACATGTTTGGCCCACAAAATTTTCTTTTTACTCACCATGACCACTATCACCTGTATATTCCATTTTTGTTGTAGCTCAGATGTGACAAATATTCATTGAATCCCATTCATTTAGTTCATTAGAATAGCATGGTTAGGACTTGCAAACTGCTGGAGCCTAAGCAAGACTTAACTAAACACTAGAAGAGCCATTTTACAATTCCTGGCAGGGTACTGAAGAAGAATACACAAAGAAATAACTGCCAGTAGCTAAAATCCTCTGAATCTACTTAACTTTTCTTTATTCAGAGCCAGAAGCCCATAAAGAAATTATGCTATAACCTGAAACACTGCTTAACTGAAGCAATATAATATTGTTATAGTTTAAATTGAAACAGAAATGGGTAAAAAGTATGCTTTTGTTATTTCCTGTTATTCTGAGCACGGGTACTTTGAATTCACAGAAACTACTACTAGGCCTGCATCCTTGTGGTCTATACATTTAAGGTCGTGTTGAGTTCCATTCCTTGTTGTTAGAAAGAAGTTAGTATTGGACTGGGAGGTGACTCAATGAATAAGGGAACTGGTTGCTCCTTCAGAAGACCTGGCTTCTCTTCCCAGGATCTACATGGTAGTTATCAACTTTCTGTAACTCCAGTTCCAGGGCATCTGATGCCTTCTTCTGGTCCCATGTCACTGTGGATGTGAATGTTGCAAGGACAGGCATTCAGGCAAAACACCTGTACACAGAGAAAAAAAAAGAAGTTAGTTATTATAAACCCTAACTTAGATAAGTAGCAAATTTCATGTGGCCATTATTATTTTTATAGTGACAGTTTATAACTTCAGCTTTAAGACCCAAATGCTAGTATATCGTTTAGCTACAAGAACAAACACAAGCTACCTGAAATATCTCATGTTTTGAGAGTATGACTTGAGAAAAGTTGTGTATGGTTTGACCTGGGTCAAGTTCATGTGTAGAGCAAAGGTATCAAGATCTCTACAGAAACCTGTTTTGGGTCTGTCTCCTAGGGACATGGATGTTATACAGGACTGGGTATACTGGAATACATTTCTTAAGGAAACATTGTTTATTATACAGAAACTTGCAGAGGAATGGCCTCTTGTTTCTGTTATTCTAAAACAATATCACTGTGCTTTTGACATCAAACAGACAGCATAGGAAGAGTGATGTAAGACTCTTAGCACCGAGGGAAAGTGTGAGGAACACAGTTTAGTTTATCAATCAGCCACATACACACTTGCTACAAGTTGTACTTTGGAAAATGTGTCTCTTCTCCTACATATGCCCTTATCTTTAGGTGTCTATAAACTAAAAGAAATAGCCAAGTTAGCATTTCTTTTTATCTTTGCATCAGTGGAAAATGTGCTGAATTATGTTTACAGCATTTATCTTTTTTAAACGTGTTGTGTACGAATATCTACACCTCTCAGAATCTGTGTGCACTGAGAGAAGTGATGGATTCTTCTCATTGGAGCTCATCCTGGTTATGCTTACGTATTCTTGAAAGCCGGACAACTTCACTGCAGCTGTGCCATGGAGACAGAGGCTTTGCTGAGCCTTGGGACATGGCAGGTGGGTCTGTCCACAAATTTTATGTTACTCCCTTTTCTGTGCCCTATATTTCTGTATTAGGACATTTATCACGACAGAGAGGGTTTGTTTTGATTCTTTCTCTGTTGCAGCACCCTGCTGTTAATTATTATAAAATCTCTCTCAACTGTGCTTTATAGCTCTAATCCCCAGGGTCCTAATTTATTACCAAAGGTTTCTTCTCCTTCAGTGCAGGCTCAGAGAATGACATCCCCATCACCAGTTACCAGATAAGGCTTTTCTTTCTCTTTGAAAATTTTCCTGGCTTTGTGTCCCCTTGTCTTTGCCTGGCAGTAAGAAGTCATTACGAATAGACCTGACTTTTTGGCAGGAAATGAACAGCTTCTAGGCTAAGTGATACCTGAAAAAAAAATCTACCCACTGTGCTGAAGTCATTTCTTTCTGATGCTCTGAGTGCCAGGCCATCCAGAACCTTTGTGGCTATAGCAGCCCTAGGTTTAATTGCTTCATGTGTTCTTTGAATGACATAAAAGAGAACAGGATGAAGCCAAATGAAGAAACCCAGGGTTTGAGCTCCTATTTAGCGAGGAGACTTGAATGACAGTCTAACCTTCCCCATTCTGGTTTTCTGTCTCTGTTTCTCCTCTCTCTCTCTCTCTCTCTCTCTCTCTCTCTCTCTCTCTCTCTCTCTCTCTCTCTCTCTCTCTCTCTTTCTCTCTCTCCCTCCCTCTCTCTCTCTCTCTCTGTCCCTCTCTCCCTCCGTCCCTCCCTCCCTCTCTCCCTCCCTCTCCCTCTCTCTCTGTCTGTCTTTCTCTCTCTCTTTGCAGCCATTTATTCTTGTCCCTATGTGCAATTTTCCTTTTTATTTTTCAAGTTTTAAATCTTTCATCTATTTCATGAAGACAATAGCCCAGTCTACTTTCTTTACATAAAAGAATACGGAGAACTTATGTGAGTCTGATCTCTTGCATCACTGTATTGCTATGGATGCTGAAACAGACTGGTGTTTTGCTCTCAGCTCACACCTGCTGTAGAGGCTGGGGCATATTTTACTGAAATAAACGTATGAGATGAGAGTAAATTGACAGGCTTCACACCGACAGAAGATGCAGCACTTAGTTTGCATTGTGTTTGTCTGCATAATAAAGAAACACTATTCAAACACAAGAAAATATGCTGATTGAGAAATTAAAGGGGCAAATTTGATTTCTACTCTTTTATTTTGTGTTACACTGGGAATATGATTTCATACTTCTTTTGAGGCATATGTGTTTGGGATTTCTATTTTAGGACTAAAGGCTAGCAAGACCCTGCTGATACATGCTTGTGCTCCTAGGTCTTGACAATCTCAAACAGGAGGATCAAGAGCACATAGCCAGTCCCTGGGCTTGATAGAAAGACCCTGTCTTCAAGGTCAACCAGCTAACTAACCCATTAATTAACTAACCAAGCAAGCAAACAAACAAGTAAATTAGAAATCAAAGGTAAACTAACTTTTAACTAGTTATAGTCTTAAGAATTTTATATTTGGGAGATAATTTGTTAAATTGAGTTTTTCTTTAATAAAGAGTCAATATCTTATTTATGATCACTGTATTGATATCTTCAGAGATTAAGAGAGCTAACTTAAATTATTTACTTTCTGTTTACCTTAGGTTTTACAACATTGCCCAAATGGAAATGAAATACCATTATCTGAATATGTTTCAAAAACAAAATATATGCTTTCAAGCATGATATGGTTTTCAGTCAAAACACTGAGAATCAAAATATTATCTAAGAATAAAAAATTGAATACTTTAAGATGTCTCAGAGGTGTGTATTTAAGATCACTTGGCAGAAGGCTGATCTTGACCTCTGAACAACTACTTGCCGGTATATACTGTAATCCCAGCACTTCAGAGGTGTAGGCAGGGGATCAGAAGTTGAAGGTGACCATGTATTGTAATAACGAGTTTGAGGCTAGCATGGGATAAAGAGGCTCTGTCTTTAAAAATATATCCATATTTGGAAGTAAATTTTTTTATAGAAATGATTAATTTGGACTCATTTAACACAATATTCTTTTAATGACAAATTGTGAACCTGCTCATCTGGACCCATTTGACAGCTGTCTATAAAATCATCTTAAGTGAAGTTTAGACTCCTTTAAAAAAAAAACTGAAAATTTCCTTTCAACAACATTTGATAAGCAAATGCCTTTGAATTCACTTTAAAGATGGTTCACTGAAATTTGATGACAGCCAAGTTAATACCTAGAGTTCAAAATACAAATTTCATTACACTTTGAAATTCTTAAGACATGTTCTTTCTTGGCTGCTTCATGGCTACCTGAAATTTGTTATGATGATCTTGATCCATTTGAAAACATTTTGAAGTTACCATATAATTTGAAGTTTTAAATATATCTATGGAGTGTTGTGGCCATCATCAGAATAAATTTCAGGATATTTTTATAATCCTGAAAAGCAGATCAACTAGCCGTCACTTCTCATTAACTTATTCATCAGATTTTGTTGATCACTAACGAATTTTCTGTGTTTGTAAGCTCAGACTGTACATTTTGTATAATTGCAACTATTTATACAATATATGTTTATATAATTTTTCCAGTATATACAATACCATAAATATAATTTTGTGATTTGTTTCTTTCAGTCATTGTAAGGTTCTCTCAAAGTTTATCTACAGCATGCAATGGAGGGTGGCGGGATAGTAACCCCTTAAAGACTAAGTTATATTCACTTTTTTGGTCCATTCTGTTATTGGTAGGGATTTAACGATTTCCATCCTTTGCGATTATGGGTTATGCTGTTAGGAACATGTGCCAGATTTTGACTGGACATATTTCATTTCTCTTGAATATAAACTTACAGACGGGGCTCAGATTATAAGAGCCTGTTTCATATTTTAAGAGGCTGCCAAACTATTTTCTAAAGTGGATAGATTTAACTTATTTCAAATTTTATTGTACTTCTACTTTCAAAAGAGATTGAGGCCAATTTTGGCTAAGTGCTGGAATTGGCTTTGTGTTTACTCTGTGTCTTTAGGGTGATCATATTGCTTCGGCTCACTTTGGTGTACGAACAGTTACAATAATTGAAAGGAAGTTTTCTCTTGTATTAGTTACAGTCCCATTTGTTGAGTAGTACATGTACAAGTGTGTGTGTTTGTGTGTGTGTGTGTGTGTGTGTGTGTGTGTGTGTGTGTGTAGATTGCTGTCTGTAGACAAGTAAGGGCATTTGAAAGATGAGGCTAGAGCCTGTTTTTGGGCAGCAGAAAAGGAAGGCAGGCTGAGAGTTTTAGAAAGGAGTAGAGAGAGACAGAGAGGGAGATGAGGAGACAATAGGGAATCTATAGGAAAGGAA
This sequence comes from Micromys minutus, assembly GCF_963924665.1. Taxonomy (NCBI): domain Eukaryota; kingdom Metazoa; phylum Chordata; class Mammalia; order Rodentia; family Muridae; genus Micromys; species Micromys minutus. The sequence goes on from NC_137983.1 coordinate 11,128,934, forward strand.
GACAAACCAGATCCATGTGGCTTGAAATAGCCATAGGTAGCTATGGATATCATAGAAGAACAATAGAGCAATATAAGGAAATTTTTCCAATTTAGGTGGGTAGCTTGGATCAATATTAATTGAGTTTTGAGTTCTTTGTGTAGGCATTTTGGGGACTGGGAATTTACTGTTATAAAACTGACTTATACCTTACAAGCCTCTGGATTTTTCTTGGGTTTAGCCTAGCTACAGAGGATGGACGTCTGGGAATGTGAGTGGTTCAGTGGCAAGCAAACCACAAAAAAATGGGTGGACCACTGCTTGAGGACAGCCATGGGGGCAGGGAGACCACTGTTGCAAGAGGGAAGCTGTTGATAGCATGGATTGTTTTTAATAATTACTTGCAAAATGTGTGTGTATGATGTATGGTACATTGTATAACAACATTATGCCAAGACCAGAAGAAAACATCACATATCTTCTTCTATTGTAGTTTTCTTATAGCCTTGAGTCAGAATCTTCCACATAATTGGATGCCCACTGTTTAAAATAGTCAGACTGTGGTATCTGCCTGTCTCCTTCCCTCAATAGTGCTGTGATAGGCAGAGCCTGACTTTCCTGACATGTTACATCAATGTTGAGGATTTGAACCCAGACCTTAATTTTTATACAGCAAGTGACTTTACTGACTGGTCTGTCTCTGTAGACCTCTGGTCTACTATATGGCTTTTAATGCAAAGTGATGGTATAAATCATTGGAAGCCTGCTAGAGCTTTTTGTTTAATGTGCTCAGCTCCCTCAAGTAGTGATGGGTAATTTTTGGCTAAGCGAGGACTTTAGGTTGCAAAGAGTTCTTGAATGCTCATTTTCAAGCAGTTGAAGATATTATCCAGAAATATTTTTATACTTTGCTTTGTTAATATGTCACTGTGCCTTATGAGAAGGTGAAGTTTGAGGATTATTGGTAGGTGTCTCAAATACTTTTACAGTCAAAGCAAAAGCTGGGGTAACATGTTATAGTAAATATTAAAAATATCATGTATCACCCTAACATCAATCCACAGAAACATGGGAAAAATCTTTTTCTGGGATGAGTAAATCTGTAGAGGTGAAGGAAGCTAACATAGACAGTGATCTGTTACATACACTTCGAAGTGTTATCATGACTAGTGGTTTCAAAGAATCAAAACAACCTTGAGAAATCTGAAATAATTATTCTGGAGAAAACTCTGTGATGTTCCCTGTGGCTTCTAACAGAGGGCTTCAGGTACTGACTGTTAATAAAGGCATGAGAGACTTCCTACTTTCCAGTCATGGAGGAACAGTTCTCTGAACACGAGGCTCCAGAGTCCCAGGGCCAGCTGTCTTCGACAGCTTGTAAGATCCTCCTGGGGCTACTGCTAACTGGAGGAACCACTGATGAGATTAGCCATTGTTTTGGGAGAACGTTCTCTGAGATTAGTCTGCAAAGCCATTGCCCTCCACATTTTAAAAAAAGAATTTTAAGTAACAATTTGGCGAACACTTACTTTCTTGTTGGTATAGTCCAGCATCTGCCAACTAAGTAAGACACTTTAAGACAAATGTTGCTACCTATTCCCTATAATTCTCAGGGTAATGCCTTTTATTTTACACACAATTTCTATGTCAAAACCAAACAGTTAATAGTTTATTTAGAAAGTATGCATAGATACTCTTCCCCTCCCTGGCTATAATAGAGAAGACTGTGGTTGTTTAAACTTGGTATACTTGTAGTTATGTGCTATCACAGTATAAGCTAAGGATGCTGCTAAATCTTACGATGCTTAAGATAGCCCATCCCTACATTTAGCAGACTCATCCAGCCTCAATAAAAGCAGTTCTGGGAGAATATAAGAATCACTATTGTTAGGGAAAGGATGAAGAGAGTGGAGGGCATATGGCCCGTGGGGGTGCGGCAAGGCCTGGAGGCAAAAGAGATGCCTCTGGGGGGCCCATGTTGGGAATCCCTCACCCCTGAGGGACCAGCCACGCAATGGTATAGTATAGAATAAGAGTTTATTCAGGTCATGGGAGAGTTAAAAGGGTGGTAGAGGCAGAGAGAGGGAGAGAGAAATAGAGGAGTAGAGGCTGGCCAAGAGCACATGGAGGGAGAGGGGGGAAGGGAAGAGGAAGAGGAGGAGTAGGAGTGGGAGAGCAAGGCTGCAAGAGAGGCAAGAGAGAGAGGAGGGGTCAAGCAGCCCCTTTTATAGTGTCAGGTCACTGGGGCGGAACATACCTGGCTATTGCCAGGTAGCTGAGCAGTGGGGTTTACAGAATCCCAACAACTATCATGTGAGAAAATGAAAACCTCTGTAAAAGTTGAGCTATGAAAACATATTCTAATTTGAAAGTCAACTCTTTCTACTGTTATAGGTTTGGAAAACAAAACAAAATGAAACTAAATAAATCATGAAGGGTCTTCAAGCCATTTGTGATTTAGTTCTAGTCTCAGCTCCAATACTTTTGGTCTACATGGCCAATTGAGGACCTGTGTTTTTTTTGTTAGGATTAGTGAAATGGTAAAATGAAGGATCACATAAGATCAGCTAACACCAGTTTTATCTTTACCATAATGAGAGTTATGATGCTGCCCAGAACCGCTGGCAAGGGGTTGTTTCCTCTGCCTTTTAAATAAACAAAAGGCAGAAAACATGTTACTGAAAATTTTGGGGGCTCTGGTGTAATCACCTTTATAATACCTATGAACTAGGGATCACTTTTGGAGTATTTAATCTCATTAATGACAAATAGATTAAAGAATGGACTCAAATGGAAACCAGAGCTGAATTTAATAACACTACCTAAGAACAGTTAAGCACTGTGTTTCACAGGTGCTGCCAGTGGAAAAAACAATGGAGCAGAAAATGGGGAGGGGCACAAGCCTATGGTATTTACATCAGCAGGCATTAAGGTTAGCCACATGCTACTGAGGGATGCTTTTGAATATGGCTAAGAAGCCCAAAGTACTGGAAAATGTAAAAGCATACTTAGGCTCTGGCAAACAAAACTAACAATGACAACAAAAGCCAAAACCACCACCACCAGCAACAATTAAAAAAAAACAAACAAAAAAACAAAACAAAACAAAACAAAACAAAAAACCATGAGAAAGGGATAAGAATAGAACTCAGGAGAATCTTATGGCTCCTTGAGACTGTATTAGGAGTTCTGAGAAGGAAAAGCATTTTTTTTCTAGGAGTATTCTTATAACAGGGGTTGCCCTGCAGCTGGGTGATTTTACAGCTGGGTTGCCCTGCTTCAGGCATGGTCCTGTAGCTGTGTGGTCCTGTAGCTGGGTGGTCCTGTAGCTAGGATATTGCTGGGTGGTCCTGTATCTGGGTGGTCCTGTAGCTGGGTGGTCCTGTAGCTAGGATGTTGCTGGGTGGTCCTGTATCTGGGTGGTCCTGTAGCTAGGATGTTGCTGGGTGGTCCTCTATCTGGGTGGTCCTGTAGCTGGGTGGTCCTGTAGCTAGGATGTTGCTGGGTGGTCCTGTATCTGGGTGGTCCTGTAGCTGGGTGGTCCTGTAGCTAGGATGTTGCTGGGTGGTCCTGTAGCTGGGGTAATTCTATAGCTGGAATAGTGCTGTAGCTGGGTCCTAGTCTGGCCCAAAGTAGATTAATTTTTAAGAGAAAAAACAAGGCTGTGTCTCCATGAAGACTATGGTATTGACTATGTCATACCAGTTCTAGGTGGTGGCTCAGAGATATTTCTAAGTAAGAATTGTGTTAGTGTATGAAAAAAGTGAGATGGTAGCAGAGTCAGCTGTGAAGATTCTGCACGGGGTTTCCAGTTGCAGTAGTTTTGTTTATTTGTTCACATGGTACAGGACAAGGGTGACATACATTCAGGCAAAGAGTAAGCCTGCCTCTTCTCATCCAGCTCCTATTTCTCTCACTGGAGCTATTCCCTTTCTGATTTATATTTGTGTGGGGGAGGGCAGGCACAGAGATGTCATAGGTTCCTCTTGGCTGTCTTTTTGCCTCTCTGTCTTCCCTTCTGAGCCAAGGTCTATCACTGAACCCAATGGCTAACAAGCTCAGGAAGTCTTTCTCTTATCCTCTGCCCCTAGTCATTCTGCATTAGGATTATAGACATGCGTGACTATGCCTGGCTTTAAAAATTGGGATTATGGTCCTGAACTCACGTTCTCATGCTGACACAGCAAGTATCACTAAGCCTCTGGTCCTCTGATGTATTACTTCAGATCTCAAAAGAACTTTGCTATTCTGACTGGAAGTGAGATCTTAAGAACATAGTTTTCATGAGGCTCTCTGACCAATGGCAAGCAAAAGTAAATGAGAAAAATAGCATAGTTTTACAGGCTAGACATAAGGGAGCAAATCTGACAGCCATGGACAGAACCAGGTTGAAGACAAGACACTAGAGGAAAGAAGCTTGCAAGATAATAGATGCATTTGGATTGGATCTAAGTTCCTCTGTGTGTGTGTGTGTGTGTGTGTGTGTGTGTGTGTGTGTGTGTGTGTGTGTATGTGTATGTGCTCGCGTGCATGTTCAGAAATAAGAGGAGGATTATTTCTAGTCCAGAATAGAAGATAATGTAATAGTTTAGCTGAAGATGGAACATACTAGATCAATAAGAAAAAGGCACTCTCAGGGTTTGGACTTGAATTACAATGAAAGGATAACATGAATGAGTGCTGTCTTAGCTCCTCCTTTTATTGCTGTGATAAATGTTCCGACCAGAGCAACTTAAACAAGGAAAGGTTAGTTTTGCTTCACAGTTTTCAGATGCAGGAGCCAGAGGCAGCTGTTCACACCACATGTGCAATCAGGAGGCAGTGAGTCGTGAAGGGTCTTGCTCAGCTAGCTTTCTACTCTTTAGACAGCCTGGGACTGTAGAGAAATTTTAATTTAGCAACATGAGTACTCTGTTAAGGGATCATATCCAAAGACCTAGGTCTGTGTGATCTGGCTGGAATGCAGATAAGCCCTTGATACACATCTTTAAGCCTTCTGTATGGAGTAGATACCTTCAGTTCCTCTGGTTGGAATGCCCACTCACCACTAGTACACATCTCTAATCTCAAACACTGAAGTCTAATTGAGGAGCAGAGAAAGCAATCAGAGAAAGGACACATCAGAGATGATTTAATAAAATGAGTCAGAGATAGGATATACCCAACTCTCATGGGCACAGAGCAAAGAGGTGATGTACAAGCAGTGTGTAAAAGCAGGGAGGAGTTGAATTTAGTTGGGAGAGTTCAGATGAGTGCAGTTGTGTTCAGTTGAGTTCAGTTAGTTCTGTTCAGTTCCCTTTAGTTGGTGTATTCAGTGCAGTCAATACAGTTCAGTTTGAGGAGTTCAGAGGTAGTCTTTCCTAGCAAAGCATTTCAGTCAGAAGCAAAAAGAAGCTAATTTGAACCAGTCAGCTTGAGGAAGTGTTTGAGTCAAAACAGATGAGATGAACCACTCAGCCAGAGTTCAGAAAGAGCTAAAGAGATTGAGTTTATCAGCAGTAAATCTCAAAGGCTATAAAATCCTAGGCCTAAGTTAGCAGAAAGTGGCCGGAAGCTGAAGCCTTCAAAAAGTAGCTTTTCAGAAGACTAGGTTGTATGGAGATTAGAAGTTTCTAGGCCTAAGCCTCAGGATAGTTAGAAATGGTCTGGGCTCAGCCAAAGCCATTAGGTCTGAAAGTTTGGGTGTCTCTCATCTCATCCCTCATAAAAATGATATTTATGTTGGACTCCAGACTGGAATGGTACAACCTTTAAGATGGGTATTTGCACCTCACTAAATCTTATTTACGATATCCCTTACAGACATGCTCAGAGGGGTTGTCTCCAAGGAGATTTTATGTACTGTCAAGTCAGCAATCAATATTAGACATTGTAACTGTAAAGAAAATTATGAGTTCTCCATTTATTCCTGAGCTAGCAGAGGAGTACTAGAACATACTTGATATTTTCTTCAAGTGAATAATGATAATAAATTCCAAACTCCCTTTGAGTTATATAGTTATTGAACCAATTATGGTTATACAGCCATTGTTAGAGTGGCGAAAATGATGGAAATGAAGAGATTTGGATCAAGAAAAGAATAAGACCCTTTTCTCTTTTTATGCCCAAGATTGACAAACTAGAGGGCTCTTCACCTGATAGCAAAGTAAAACAGCAAAACAAAACAAAACAAACAACAACAGCAACAAACACAATGGGGTGTAGGGCAATGTTCTGTTTCTGTATTTCTAAATGAGTGTTGGTGTTTGAATGTGCAATGCTGCCATGTTTATGTTATGGCACACTTATGCCCCAGCTAATGGAAATACTGTATTTAAAGGTTGTCAAACTTTTAAGAGGAGATATGTTGGAGGAAGTGTGTCATTAGGGTAGGGCTTTGAGTCTTATAGTCTTGCCCCATTTTCTGTCTGTAGACATAAATGTTTTTGTACACTGTGTAAAGTTTACCTTTGTGCTATTCAAATGCTGCTTTCTGTTCCACCATATCTTGTCTCAGTCCAGACAAAGCATTGCAATGCTTATACCAAGCATTTTCTCAAGTTTTTGTAAATCATTTTTACCATTACCTGCTCAGCAAATGATGATCACTCTCAATGGTTGAGCAGAATAGAGAACAGAATGAGACCTCAGCCAACTAGAGGAAGGAGAGAGGAAGATGGGGAGGTCAGACAAGCCCAGAGGATGAAAGGATTGGAGTTATGAGCAAGGGGTCTGAAGAGAGCTCATGGGAAGACACCCAAAGCTCAAAGAGCCAGATCAATAATAATATACAGTTATCTTTGGATGGGGCTAGGTGGTAGCCAGATTAGCATAGAAGGTTAAAGTCAATCATTTAACTGCTCAGCTATTGAGGTCCAGTTTTAGATAAACTTTGGGTTCTCTGTGTGGTTATTGGTGACTAGTACAAGGTAAAGAAATACAGCTACCAGATGAATTCATTGCTTATATTTATATTAAAGATAATTCATTAGCACTATTTGTTCTCTGCTTTCTGGTGGTTAGTAGATTGAATCTTACTCTTTTGCAGCTTTGTTATTTTTTTTTGTTTTTTGTTTTGTTTTGTTTTGTTTTGCCAGAATGAACTGTGCACCCAATCAAATTTAAGCCAGAGTAAGTGCTTCCTTTTTAATGTGTTTCTTGTTGGTTATTTTGTTTCAGCAACAAGGAAAGTAACTTAACATAAGCTGTAGGCAATGATTGAATTAGTTCATTACTCCAAACTTTGAGTTTCATCTATATGATCTTGTCAGCCAGAATGCAACAGAAGACCTTGGCATCTTTTTATCAAGCCATTTTGCTTAGTCACATACATAAAATAAATTTCAAAGACTAGGATGAATCACTGCCCATGTAGAGGTTTTAGTGGGAAGTTTATGGCAAGAGTCTCCAGTTTGAGACAAGCTGTGAGCAGGTCCCTCATCCACCCACACCCAGGCAGAAGCAGGGCAGATATCAAGTGGGTTTTAAGTAAGAGAACAGATCCAGCTGAGTTTAAAACAATATTTTTGATGTATGAAAACATTGAAAAATGGTGTAATTTTTTATGTCTCCCTATGACTTTGTCACTTGATAGCTGAGTATTTTGGAGAAAGACAACCTAACCCAAAAATCTTTAAGCACTGTGGTAGATCAGACCAAGAATGAGTTAATATTTGTAACATTTGAATCTGTCCTGTGTCCCCCAGGTGTCTTCTTTACAGTAGCATTTCAGCTGTTAGAAAAAGTTTGTAAAGGAGAACTTAATTTTGAAGATGTTAAGCAAGGTTTTGGACAGACTAGATTCATCAACATATTCCATTTCACTGGTATTTACAATTTGTATAACTACATTTTGGAAAACATGAAATTGGTATCTTACATATGTAGAATGCACTGCATTTTTGCTGGAAATACAGTTAGAGCATGAGATACAGCCTTTGTCCAATGAGGCCATTCTCAAACTGGAAACAGCCAGGTCCATTGTCTTCTAGGACATCATAGTCCCTATCTGCCCCCATGTCCTGATTCCTTTTGTTAGAGAATGCCTGGAGATACCATATCCCATCAAGTTACTTTTTCTATTAGAACGAATTGAATTTGCTTCTTAACAACATGGAGTCTTTGGAAATGTCTACAGTACTCAGGTTGGCAGCAGGAAAGATGTGGAGTTGACTAAAGAGAAATTTGATCTGACAGCCCATAAATTTGGTTGGGTTACACCCATGGAGGTTGAGATCTTAAAACTCAGATTTATGTGAGCCAAGGGCACAGGTGCTTCAGGAGACACTGAACAGATCATTCCCCTGGAGGAAGGAACCTGACTTTTCAATGTGTGTCTGGGACCCAGAGGCAGTAGCTGGCTTCAGATGATGTGGCTTAGCTAGTTGTACAGCTTGCAGCACTGGTCCACGGGCTTGATCTGGGTTCTACTGCAGAAGCTTTTCAAGCCATCGCTGTTCATCCTATTGTTCTTCTAAAGACTTGATTGTAGAATCAATGATCAACCGGCTCTTTTGTGGAAGAGTACATGTGTATAAGTAGCTTTGACTGCTTTCAGAATCTTCTCCATTATCAAGGCTTATTTCTACTGTACAAACTGTGGTTTGTTGCCACATTTACTGGGAGTCACCCTGAAGAAGGCCATAAAGCATATAGTGAATGATATTATGAGGGACACGTTTATGCACAGAGATGTCTCAGTCCTACTTGCAGCAGAGATTTTCACCGGAGGCTGTACACAAGGCTTTGATTTTTATAAATTCTTTAGAAATCATGAAGATCTGCCTACAAGTGCCTGGAGAGATTACCACAGGCCTCAGAGTCAGCGGTGTCTATGGTGAAACATCTGGAGTTCTTTGGCCTCTATAAGGGTGCCAAAGAAGGCTTTGTGGGGGACATTTTGTCTTCAACCAACTACATCCCACACTTTGATCACACAGAGCAATCTTCCTTTACAAATGAAGGTGGGCAGATCAGCTTGCCCATGAAGACTGGCCTTTGCAATAAAGATGGGCAGCTACGAAAGCCTACTCTTAACTAGTGATGTAGGTGGTATGCCTGTAGCATCTTTAGTGACCCCCTCCTGATGTTATCAAGTCTAGCTTATAGGTGGCTGCCATGGCTGAGCAATGCATTTTGATAGGATGCTTCAGAAAGATGTGGGAAAGGCCTAACAACTATGGGAAGGGGCTGGTGCTTGTGTTCCGATTCTTGCCCGACGTTGGTATCACCTTTCTGACTTAGGAATTACTGCAGCCATGGTTTTACATCAGTTCTGGAGGAATAAATCTAGTGGGATCGGAGTCTGTTCTGAAATCCAGTATTGTTCCACCTGCTTCAATCCTGACCATTCTGGGGCCTAGAAATTGGCAGCAGTCTTTGAGATTGGAAATATATTTTGACTTTACCTCTATTCAAGCCATTGGAACCTACCTCAAAAGTGACTAATGGCCAGTGGCCTGTTGGAAGACTGACCTGGGATATGGCTATACAATGGTTAGTACTGGGGTCAATCTCATCTCTGATTAAAGTATGACTTTGCCCCTTCCACATCTGTGTCATTTAAATAGAGATAAGGGCTTTTATATAAAATGTAATCTATTATCTGTTTTTTTTAATACCAAGATCATATGGAATTATTCCTAATTGTTCTTTAGCAGTCTTCCCACAAATCCCTGTTTGTATCATTTCTATACTGGGATTTGGTCAACACTTTCATGTTCTAGAGTAATTCTGATGGGAAATGGGGGGAGGTCTTGTATCTGAACTAGGATGGTGGTTTCACTGAGAGGCAGCCATGATTCCCAAGGCAAATCATAATTCTGAGGATGTTTAAAGTAGTAGAAAGCTGGGTATATATTCATAAAAATTTTAAAAAAACCACTGGAAGAAATAATAATAATAATAACAACCCCCAATCCTGAATTTAAAACATGCACAAATTTGGCCCAATTATGAAGATTTTATATGAAAATTTTAGCAATCATGTTCTGTCTTGTAACAAGTCTATGAAGGAAAAGTTTCAAAATTTAAGGAAATGCTTTTGGCATTTTTACTATGGAGACAAAAGAAATCTTACTCCTGATTTTTCCAATAGGGATAATTACTTACATGATGAACACATGCTGGTTACTACTGCTTTTAAGGAACATCATGAATATGATGAGAATAATGTCCACACCTGCTCCAATCCCCACAGCTCATACCCATTCACCTTTAAAATCCACTTTATCTTGAATCACATCTGACAAATACACTCTAAGGTTTTATTTAATTTGGGGTGTCTTGTATTAGGTTTGTCAGTTTGCGAATGAGGAAATAAACTACTTTTAAAGTCAGTCCCCCCCCAAAAGTAAAAAGAAAAATAACCCAACTCTTTTCAAAATTAATTTTGTCTAGAAAGCTCTCCTGAAGACAAACTCCATTTCTATCTCTACACCCAGGCCTGGAATCTGTTGCCTTTACTCTTGTTTCTTTGAGGCCCACTTCCTCCTTAAACCTTGTTTTTCTTTTCTGTAAACACGTGTTTCTCCATCCACCCACTGTACCTCACATCCATCTCTCTAGCAGGGGCTCTGGTGATACTGGGTAGAATTTATTCACGTGTACTTATGACATAGACATGTGCATATGACCCCTATCACTTCTATACAAAATTGAGATAGTTTGTGCTTAAATAATATTTATTAATTCTTTGGTAATTTGATAATTTCATACAATGTAGCTTGACCACATGTACCCCCAACTCCATGTCTAGATTCTCCCAGATTTGTTGCTCATGGTGACAGATATGAATCTCATTTTATTCTTTAACATGTAGCTATCCAGTTTAACCAGCGTTGTTCATTGAACATGCTGTTCTTCTCCACTGTGTGTGTTTATGTTTGGCTTTTCTTTAAGAAATCAGGTGATGAGAGGTGTGTGGTTTTATGTCCATTTCGTTAATTCTAGTCCATTGATCCAAGTGTGTGCTTCTAGGACAGCACCAAGCTTTCTATTTCTATAGATCTGCAGTGTAACTTAGAATCAGGGATGGTGTTACTTTCAGTGTTTTTTTTTTTTTTTTTTTTTTTTTTTTTTATCTCACAGTTGTTTTAGTTATTCTTGGTTTTGTGTGTGTGTGTGTGTGTTCACATATGAAGTTTTGGATAACCTTTTCAATTTCTTTGAAGAAAAGCTTGGGAATTTTGATGGGGATTGCACTGAATTTGTAAATTATATTTAGTGGGATGGGAAGGGAATTTTTCTGATATTTATGCTATCAATTCATTAATACAGGAAGTCTTTCTGTATTCTGGTATCTGTAGCAATAAATATCAAAAAAATTTTTTTAAAGGCACCATTCTATGCTACTACTGGCTATTTTTTGTCCTTGGTGTTCTCTCTGCCTCCATGGCTAGCTCCATGCAGGGGCCACCTGTCTCTAGACTCCCTTGCTACAGACTCTGCTCACATTCCCAGCATCTGCCCCCTGTGGTTATAGTTACAATTCCTAGTAGCCCAGTAAAACAAAAACTCTATGGGATATTTTCTTTATTTACATTTCAAATGTTATCTTATTTTCCAGTTTCCCCTACAGAATCCCCCCACCCTATTCCCCCTCCTCCTCTTTCTATAAGGGTGCTCCTCAACCTACCCACCCACTTCCTCCAACCTCCCAGCCCTGGCAGTCCCCTACACTGGGCATCAAGCCTTCAAAGAACCAATGGCTTCTCCATCTATTGATACCTGATAAGACCATTGCTACCTATGTGGCTGGAGCCCTGCCCAGACAATACTGCAGATGCCAAGAAGCACATGCTGACAGGAACCTGATATAGTTGTCTCCTGAGAAGCTTTGCCAGAGCCTGAAAAATACAGAGGTGGATGTTCACAGCTGGCCATTGCACTGAGAATGAGATCCCCAATGAAGGAGTTAGAGAAAGGACTGAAGGATCTGAAGGGGTTTGCAACCACACAGGAAGAACAACAATATCAACCAACCTGACCCCGAGCTTCCAGGGACCACCAATCAAAACTCTAGAGGCTTATAATTTATCAATCATATTTATATCAGTAAATTCTCACCCCACAAAACATCCACACAATAAACTCAGAGCCATTTGATATTGATATAACCTACCCAGCTAGATAAGACAAATTGTCCTGTTGTAATCTATCCCTTATAAGATATTCACAGTTACCTGTGTCTATTAACACTACATGGATCCGGGTTGTCCTTCTCTTCCTTCATCTTGGTTTTTGGTTTGCATGTTTTCTGGTTTCATCATTTTCCTTGTCGTACAAATTGGCACCTTTCATGGTTACTTCCTCATGGTTACATTTAACTAACTTGGATGAAGAATTCTAATTATTTTGTGTATGCATGAGATGAAAGTTTTAAAAAGTGCATGGGTCTATGTTGTAGCCTCGTTCACATTTTACTAACTTTTCATTTCCTTTTAATTTCCAGTTGTTCATGTTTTTCTCACATTATGCTGTAGCTTAATGTGCCACAAAATATTAAATACCATAAAAATTAGACTACTACCCAGCATAATTCTTTTATGGTCTTTTGTTATTTAGATCAGAAGTTCTATGAACTATAAATTTGTTATTCAGAGAAGTCCATTTCATTGTAGTAGCTCCCCAACCATGAACTAAACCACATAGACAAAAATATGCACTGCAAAACCAGTTATATACGCAACAGAAAGAACCCAGCCCCAGAGCACTTTCAGTCAACCATCACATCACACCACAGCACACCACAGCACACCACAGCACACCACAGCACACCACAGCACACCACAGCACACCACAGCACACCACACCACACCACACCACACCACACCACATCACACAGAGGACTATTGCCCCTTATCTCTCTTTCCTAAGGCCTTTGATACCTGGTATATTTATTACAAACCTCAGGCACTAAGCTGGTCAGGTTATGAACTACTCTAACCTGACTATGTGGCCTGGCCTACTTCCTAGACACTTTCCAGCCATGTGACCTTACCTGTCATCTCAGTCTTGCTCTAGCACCTCCTTCTTCACCTGTGTCCTCATGGCAACTCATCTTGACTTGCTCGTGGCAAATCTCTTACTACCGCCTGAGTCCCCCCCCAGCACCCGTCTCCTAGGCACAGAAATTCTGCCTTATCTCTCCTGTCCAGCTTGTGGGCTGATCCACTCTTTATTGACCAATCAAAAATGACGGAAAACAATGTTCTACAAAATACTGAGTCAGGAAATGTTTCATAATAATGACAAAACCAAAACCAGACTGCACCTAGATCTCCAGGTACAGAAATCAGCATCTGAATATTCAGTTCACAAACCATCCCCAAACAACATCAGTACTATAAACAAAATCCAATAAAGAAGAAGGAGGAGGAGGAGGGGAAGAAGGAGGAGGAGGAGAAGAAGAAGAAGAAGAAGAAGAAGAAGAAGAAGAAGAAGAAGAAGAAGAAGAAGAAGAAGAAGAAGAAGAAGAAGAGAAAGAAGAAGAAAGGCTGGCCCAAAAGTAGTTTGTGAAACTGTCAAGTTTTGGCAATATTATATGAAGAAGTTGGAAGAGAAGTAGGGAAAATACACAAAAATAAGGCTTGGGCAATTATTGTAGACCAACCTTTTGACATTGGACACAACATTACCATTTATAAAATTTGTATTTGAGAACCACACAACTGAGTTTTAAAAAAAAGTTCACAAAAAAATCTTAAATCTTATAATGTTTTCAGAAAGTTTACAATTTTATATTGTACCATCATTATAGCTATTCTTAAACAAATGTGGTCCATGGACCATGGGTTGGGCAGATTTGCATGAGAAAAGCCACCACAAACATAAACGATTTAATCTGGTATTCAAACTACTTTTCAAGAGTATAGTAAAAGTGACTTATGGTGAAAAGAAACACATTGGGAATTGTATTTAATAAAAAACATATTCTTATGGTTAAGTTGAAGAAGCAGCGTATTTGTGGCAATTAACTATTCTTAACAGTCAGCCTTCTGCCAATGGTTTTTCAAATAAAAATCAAATGAAAGAGCTAAAACAGCCAATAGTGATCAAATAATAGACACATTTTATAAAACTTTATTTTTTTATTTTTTAGTCCTTTCTTAAATTCCAGTCTTCATCCTGCTACTAGTCTGTCCGCGCCTCTGACCATTTCCCATCCTGCACCTCCCCATTGTCAAGAGGATATTCTTACCTCACTCCCACCCCACGAGCTGCCTGGTGGGTGGCTCAGTATCTAAGGGTCAGAACTTTATTTCTTAAAAAGTGTAACATGTTAGAATTATCTATGTCCAAGGCAACACTATTGATATTATTATGATTATTATTACATATTTCCACAGTGGTTTACTACAATGTTACAGCATATTTATTTCAAATCACACAAAAGGGGTTTTGCAGTAGCTAAGCAATATTCCATATAGTTCTATTATGTAAGAAAGTTTTTTATAAACTGAAATACGTAATTCAACTGTAACCTTTAGATAATAAAGGTTGAAGGTTGTAAATAGTTTAGGTTCTTGTGACTTGGGAGGTTGACAGTAAAAGTGATCATGGAAGATACCTCTGCTGTCACCAAACTGAGAAACAGAAGAACAAATGCTTAAAAAAAAATCTACTCTTATAGCTTGGCATGTGTTCAAAACTTGCACTGATTTGAAGATTAAGAATATGATTGAAAATACTATTAAGTTTCAAATTTGCATAGTTTTAGTTTTACCTTCATATGATTTTCTCGTCTCCGCAGTTATTAAATATTTCTCTTGACATTTTGAACATTTCTGGGTTATTGTATCTAGTTCTGACAGGGCAGTGATATGTTTGACAGGTTTGCTAACAAAGTTCGAGGAGTTCCTTTAATAGCCAAAAATACAAAAGTTTAGGGAGATATTTAAACATTTGAACCACAGAGAATGGCTCCCTCGTGGTGCAAAAGAATTATTTCACCTCAACAAAAGAAGCTGTGGAAACTTCAGCTATTTTGTAATATTGTTGTACATATTAAAGACTTCAACAGGTACAAAAGGATCACATGACTTTGTTTTACATAGGTTGCAGGGTCCCCGCAGACCCATAGATACCACTAGGGGGTCAATTCCCACAAAAGCAAAAGCAAAAGCAAAGTCTCTATTCAAGGTGGAGCTTGACCCTCCAACCTCGCTAACACACTGGATGGGTGTGGAAGGTCCTGAGTTAGTAAAATCTTATCTTTTTATCATGTTGTTGGTTGTGTGAGGGGCTTTCTTACTTGGCAGTTACATGATTAGTTAACTTGTAAGACATTGAAGCTTGGCTCACTTTTGTTGGTTAGCAATAATTTCAGCTTGTCATGTACAGTTGTGGCTGACTTGAGCAATCTATTTTGAGATACCTGAAACATAACGTATTTTCCTCCTGAGAGCTGATTGGCTGTCATTAAGGGTGTAGTAGTCATTATTAGGAAGGTGAGGTTGTTGCTAGGAGGGGTATTGGTTCCTAGAGCAAGTTGTAATTTTTCCAGTTCCCGACTTTAGCCTGAGAACAAGCAGTGTGTGATGGAGTCTGGATACAAACAGAGTTTGTAATGTTAGGGCGAGCCCTTCAGTCTCATTGCTGCCAACTCTGTTCGTTCACATTCCTGGCCTTTCAGGAGAAACTAGTCTGAAAGACAATGTCTGCCTGTAGTCACCGTGCTGCAGATATGCCTCACATCTTAAGACCCTTTACAGTTGTTTCCTATGACTACTCAAGTAAAGCATCCCACACAGGGACTTGAAAACAAAAATGCATTAGCAAGAACAATGCCTTTTTTGATCTTTGCCTCCACATTGAATACCATTCTTCAAGCTGCTTGTCTGTGACCAATATTATTTCTCTGGGAACCCATTTATGTAATATTCAGGTTTCATACCACCTCCTGGCGTAATCTAATTTTAGCCATCTCTGCTACAGCAAGAATATTTTAAATAAGGTTATACTCTGATATCCAAAAAATTAAGATTTCAGTATTTGAATTAGTGGAGGGATAGAATTCAGTCTATAATAGAATATCTAAGAGAACAGCATTTCTAGAACATGATAGATGGATGAGGTGAGGTGCTGAGGATAATTCAAGAAGAGGTTCCAGGGATTAGAGATACTGAACCTGTTTTGTTTGTATTCTAGGTGTCTTCTAGAGAAGAAGGTCTTGCTATTTCAACTTTGGGAGACACGATATGATTAATTAGAGTAGACAGCAGTGGGTAGTGAACCTACTTCAAGTGAATGACAAAAGAAATTAGCTATTCTGCAATAGTTATCAATAATAACTATTATGAGTTATTATTAACAACCCCAAAGATCAATAGTTTATTCTCTCAGACAACTATTCAAACATGCAATTTAAGAAGTCATGTTGCTGATGAGACTTTATGAGTATAGCTTACGATGTTTACAAGGAGACACAATGTCACAGAAAAGTTTCCTATCCTTGGCCTCTTATGATCTACTCCCTTTTCTACAAGATTCCTGAAACTCTAGGTGTGAGAATGTTTTGTAGTATGAGCTCCACAATTCTGCATTTTGATTAACATATAGATTCAACAAGTTGTATATATATATATATATATATATATATATATATATATATATATGTGTGTGTGTGTGTGTGTGTGTGTGTGTGTGTAAATATATTTAGAAATACATTTATATGTATTTATAATTATATTTAGAAATATATGTATATATGCATGTTATTGCAGCTATAACTATATGTATTTATATATGTAAATGAAATAACATTTAATGGAAAAAGAGGCTATGGTTTTGAATGAAAGCAGGAGGGTTACATAGTAGTGTTGAGAGGGAGGAAAAGGAAGGAGCAAATGTAATTAAATTACAAACTCAAAAATAAATGAGGACTTAATGGGTCATCATTCCAACATGCCATTATTTTCCCATGTAAGTTTTTGCATACTATGCCTTTAATTGAATATAACCAGGAACTATTGAACAAATTTGGATGAAGGCACAGTTGCTCTAGTACTTGCTATTGCAGCATCCATCAAGAGAGAAATGCTGGATGCTTGGCTTAGGCTGAGGGCGCAAAGCCCACCTTGATGCACACCCTGGCCTCAAACTTCATCTAGTTGGTGAACTCCACCTTTGTCTCATCTGTTGATTTTATATTGATTGTTATTTATGAGACCTTCTGCCTCCATCTAGACAAATATTTCTGTGGTCTGAAGCCTTTGGTGAATCAGCCACATATTTGGACCATGTTGGATGTGACTTTATGTGCTCAGGAAATGCTTTGCCATAGTTGGTGGAAGGAATTGTCTTTAAGACAATGAGAACTGGCAATATTTGAGGTCAATCCTTACTTTTCTGTTAGGAGCACATTTTTATCTCCTTCTGGGGTCTTGTTTCAAAGTGTCACTGATCTGAGAATTTTTGTCTTTCTTTTCCAATAGGAGAATTAATAGCAAATATCAACCAATGACTGATTCTTCTTTCCACACTATAGTCCACATTCTTTCCTAAATTGTTGTTACATGAATTTTTACATACTGTAACTTTTTTCATATTTTAATTTTTTATATTCTAATGTGGTAGATAGGGGGAGAAATATGACAAGTTAGAATGCATTTTTGTGACTTTATTTTTTATTTTCTTAATGCTATAGGAAGCTGATGACAGCAAGTATTGAAATATTCCTTGTATACAAAGGAGCATACAATTATATATAGGCAGAGATAAAATTTAGGATTCACCCCATCTCAAATTTTTTAAACCCACAATTGTTCTTGTGTAAATAAAATGCAGGAACAAAAATGGAGCAGAGACTGAAGAAAAGGCCATCCGGAGACGCTCCACCGTGGGATCCATTCCATCCACAGACACCAAGCCCTGACACTATTGCTGATAACAAGATATGCTTGCAAACAGAAGCCTGGTATAGCTGTCCTCTGAGAGGTTCTACCAGAATCTGAGTAAGACAGATGCAGATATAGCAAACCATTGCACTGATCTTGGAGACCCCAATGGAAGAATTAGGGGAAGGGCTAAATTTGCTGCACAGGATTGCAATCTCATAAGACAAACAGCAGTGTCAACTACCCTAGACCTCTCATAGCTCCCAGAGACTAAACTACCAACCAAGGAGTATACATGTGTTAGTCTATGGGTCCTACTATGTAAGTTTCAGAGGATAGCCTTATCTGGCATCAATGGATGGGGAAGCCCTTGTCCTGTGGAGGCTTGATGCCTCAGAGAATGGGGATGCTAAAGGGATGAGGCTGGAGTGTATGTGTGTGTGCGTGTGTGTGTGTGTGCACCCTGGTAGAGACAGAGGAGACAGGGGTGTAGTAGGGGAGTTTATGGAAGGGAGATCAGGAAGGGAACAGCATTTGAAATACAAAACAATAAAGATATTAATAAAAATGTTAGGATTTAAGAGCAAGCAAAAGAAAAGAAAAAGGGAAACCCCACAAAATGAATGTTATTAACATGAGAAGGAAAGGTAACAAGGAACTAAGTGTTATTCTAAAGCACAGGTAGGTGACTAGAGAAATGCCTGGGAGATAAGGGCATTTGCTATGGATTCATGAGGTTATGGGTTTGCAGCCACAGAATCCATGTGCACAGCAGCGTGCTCGAATGTGTGCATCTGAATATCCAATGTCAATCCAGGAACCTCACTGGCTAGACAGCAACATGGCGAACTTCAGGCTCAGTGAGAGAGCTGTCTTCATAGAGGAGGATGCCTGAGATTAATTGGCAAGAAGTTCACAGACCAGTGATATTACAAGTAAATAGTCAATGTGTTAATCTCTTAATTATTATTGATACTCCATATAAGATGGTTGTGGGTGTTTTTCTTTAGAAAGAAAAAATCTCATTTATTTTGCAATTCAACTGAGAACTCCGAGACAGTACTGGGCACAAGGCTATCTATCTCTTGATCAGTGTGAACATTCTTGTGGTCAAATGAGATTTTAATGACTGCTCCAGATTTCAGAGATGTCTGCATGTAGCCCTGTCCAATAAAGGATGAAGCTATTTGTATTCTAATTTTATAAGTATATTTTGCGTGTCTTAGGCTAACATTTTTTCCCTTGAAAGCACATGAAATAGCTTCCTTTCTAGTCATAAATGTTCTAAGAG
Organism: Micromys minutus; assembly: GCF_963924665.1. NCBI lineage: Eukaryota > Metazoa > Chordata > Mammalia > Rodentia > Muridae > Micromys > Micromys minutus. Next base: position 11,148,020 of record NC_137983.1, read on the forward strand.
TGTGCATCAGACCCCTGAAGACTGTGGTACTGAGGTTCTGGTGACTCAGGAGGTATTAGGGAAGATTTGGCAGAGCTTATTGAAGGATTTAAGGAATTTAGACACGTTCAAAAACTCTATGAAACTTATATCCCAGATATTGATATTTGGGGATGACTGTGTTGTCAATAGAGAGAGGTTTTGTCACAGGATAGAACTGTGGTAGGTGGAATTTAGCCTGATCCTCTCTGTAGTCAAGATTTTCTGCATGGATGGAGACAAGGGCTTCACATTTAGCCAGATCATAATGGGTATTGACCTTTCTCTGCTGCAGCCAGGCTGAAGTTGTCCCTTCCTCTTTCACTTTGTCTTTAGTAAGAACCCACACCTCTTGTTTCCCCCTTTCCTACCAGTACTGGCCTCTTAAGGACATATCCTGGCTTTTCTTCTTAGTAAGAAGATCTTGCTTACCAACTTTCCTAAACGGACAATGTAAATCACTGTACTTTGTGGGTGCAGCCTTAGTATGTCTCAAAGTGATGAACATGGACATGATTCTAAACACACTATTACAGACTGACTGACCTTGCATAGAAGCCACAGAGCACAGATGTGTGTGACATGTGGAAATTTGCATGGATTCACTGAGAGGGTGTGGCTTTTCCTGATGATTGTGCAGTCCTGCCAGATTTCCTCCAGTGCAAAGGTTTCACAGGTTTGTGAGGGATGACTGGCACAGAGAGCTGGATACAGCCCTGAATCAGGAAATGTGAGCTTTGGTATTACCTCATCAAGCAGACACGGCCCTTTTAAAAAAATACAGTGTGGAGTGTGCCAGAGTGTTTTGCTTCATAATGTAATACTTTCTGAAGCTCTGTTTGCTCTCTTATACATTAAATGCTGTTTTTTTTTAATCTAAATTAATATTTGGGTCTCTGTCAAGACTAAAGAAGAAAGGTGTTTCCTGGAGAGTTCAAGTTCTTTCTTCTTCCTTTCCTTCCTTCCTTCCTTCCTTCCTTCCTTCCTTCCTTCCTTCCTTCCTTCCTTCCTTCCTTGCTTCCTTGCTTGCTTCCTTCCTTCCTTCTCCCTCCTTCCTTCCTTTCTTTCTTCCTTCCTTCTGCTTTTCCTTTCTCAGTCCCCTTTTCCTTTTTTCTTTTCTTCCTTCTTTCCTTTGTCCCTTCCTCTCTTCCTTCCTCCTTCCCTTTCTCCCTTTCTCCTTGTATCCCTCCCTCGCTTTCCTCCTCCCTCTGTTCTTCCTTCCTTTTCTTCCTTTCTTCCTTCTTTCCTCATTCCATCCTCTTTTCTCTTCCCCTTCTCCTTCCCTCCTTCCTTCCCTCCTCCTATCTCCCTCCCTTTCCTTTCCCTTTGCCCCTCCTGTTTTCTTTCCTCTACTTTCTTTTCTACTGCTGTACTAAAATAACAAGACCAAAGAGCAACTTGTAGAGGGCAGGGTTTATTTTATGTTATAGTTTAGAGTTGTTGTGAAGTGAAGTTCAGGGCAGGAAGTGAAGGCAGGAATCTGGAAGTCGAAACCATGGATGAATGCTGCTTACTCAAGGCTTACTCCATGTGGCTTGTGAAGCCGTTTTTTCTAAACTGACCAGCACTACCTGCCTACGAGTGGCACTGCCTCCAAGGGGGTGTTCAGTTATCCACATCTGTTATTGATCATCAATCAAGATAGTTCCTTGACCACTTGTCCAATATGATGGGGTAATTTTTGTCACCTTGACTCAAAAGCTAGAGTCAACTGTGGCTCTCTCTTCTCTGGTGACTCTAGCTTTTGAGTCAAATTGACAAAAAAAAAAAAAAAAAAAAAATCCTAATTCACATACCTCCCTTGCTCTCTTCCCTTTTCCCCTTCAGTTATTCCCTCTTTCCTCCAAAAATATTTTTCCACCTCCTCTCTCCCTCTTTTTTCTATAAGTTTAAGTCCAAGTCTGATAGTTACAAGTTGTATAGATATAACATGCCAGCTTATAAAAACTCTGGAGCAGTTTTGATAGTTTTATGTTTATTTCTACAAAAAAAAAAAAAATCATTTTCAATGACTGCAGCCTCTGCTTTTGGCAAAAAAAAAATGTTGCTGTGCTTTTCAGTCCAAATCAAGCCATAGCTGTCCTCCTGCTGCTGTCTGTAGTTGCCTTCTTTAAGCAGCAGCCCTGGGGTTTACTGCCCTGCTGACATAAGAGCTTGTTCCTTAGGGAAGGACCCCAGAGGGGAGCCCACAGAGTTAGCAATCAGAGGATTCTCTCGAAAAGACAGAGAATAAAAATTACAACCACCATTGGAACTGGTAAAAGTGCATATGCTTTATCCCAGGCCTCCAAGGCCTGTGCAGAAAATGAAGAATGGAAGAGGAATGTGGCTGGTAAATGAATTTGTATTAAATTCCATGAAAGGAAATAAGTATACCAAAGGGAAACTTTTCCTTTTATTTTCAACTTAGGACAGGTGAAAAAGAAGTTGACAGTGTTTATTGTTCCAGCAAAATGAGTTTTGTTCCCAGTGTAATAAAATACAATCTATGAGACCCATTCTTTTTGGTAGATGAACTTAAGATTTTGATTGAATTTCCTGGTGAGAGGTTTTATATAAGAAGAGATAAAATAAACTCACTGGTTATATTCTGAAAATACCAAAGATGGCTCCTTATATCCTGCCCATAAAGGCAGTTAATCCACAGGCTCTCTCTGCCCCTGCTGGCCCAGGGTTGCCTTCTCTCCACAATACATTTGTTATGCAATGCAAAATTTCTGGACTTAAATGCCTGTGGGAGGTTCTAGGAAATAAACCACCCATTGCTAGTGACCTTTCATTCACGGGATGAACTCAAGTGAGCATAAAGTTTTTCCCAGCCTGCTATTTCCACCCCACTGGTTCATCATCAGTCTGAAGGAGGCTTGCATCTCAGGGTATCACTGTCTGCAAGCCACAGGGAAGCAGCCATGGTTACTAGTGCAGCTAGAGATCAATGCTTGAGGATTCCTCTTATCATTGCTGTGAGCACATTCTTTACTCATAAAACCTTCTCACTCTCCTTTGTGTCTCCCCCAAATGCTTTAGGTCATGTCAGTGAGTTCTCAAGTCTTGACTCACTGTTGAGGATCCTGCAGGTCCATGGAATAATACTCTAATGCAACAAGCAGATGTCTGGTTTGTTGCTAGTTTCTTAATAGGTAGCTTCTAACCACAGCAAATTTATTGTCCTATGGTCCAATCCTGGTCAGTCTTCTTGCTAAATTCAACCAAAGTAATGGTGTTTAAAACTCTGTGTTCCTTACTTACCTGCCTCCCATGGGAGCTTTTACCCACTAAGGCTTCTGTTCTTTGGAGGAATAATGAAAACAAATAGTAATGAGATTATACATCACAATGTATTTGAATTTACCATCACTTGTTTAAATCATTAAACAAGCAAAAGACAAAGCTCTGTACCTCCATGGTTCATGCTTACTGGCTAGCTCTAGTCTATACAACAGGGACCGATGGCGTTGCTAGTAGATCAAGAAACTGGCCTTTTAAGTAAGATTGAGCAGATGTGAATCTCCATTCTACTGTTTCTTGACTATGTGGATGTAAAATTACTAGACTGGTCCATGGTATTAAAAGAAAATTCCCTCTTCATGAATATTATTAGATAAAGTCATATTGTCCCAAGGTCTAAGAGGCATATGAATGATTTGAGTTTTGCTGAAGGCTCGAACACCAGGCTGATATTTAAATGTTTTTGGGGGAGAATTTTCTTGTTTTCAGTATGCTGGCAAGGTTACTATCATTAAGTATATGTAAGATGGCTGTTCTCTATTGTCACCTCGAGTATATCTGGAATGAACTACAATCCATAAATGGAGGGCACATTTGTGATTCAGATCTTGAGGCTGGAAAATACATACTATTGGTCCACATCTTAAGGCATAGTGGCCATTGAAAGCTTAGGCCCAGGCAAGGTGGTACACCTTGAATTCCAAGAATCAGAAGCAAGCAGATCTCTGAGTTCAAGGCCAGCCTGGGACAGAGCAAATTGCAAGAAAAAAAAAAAGCTTGGCTTCAGGCTCCATAATATATACCTTTAATGTGGGCCATACTTTGTGCTGGTGGCTTACATTAGGACAAAAAAGAAAGGGTTTGTTCTTTTTTGCCTGCTTAAATGTACTTGCTAGCACATCTGTGCAAACGTACTTCTTCAGGATCCCAGCATATACAGAAGACCAGCTGAAGGCTTCATAGGATTGAGCGATTATTAGATTCTCAGACTTTCCATTTACAGCTGCCCATTGTTGGCTTCGTTGGACTGCAGACTATAAGTCATTCCAGTAATTTCCCTTAGCATATAGAGAGATTTTACATGTTTTGTAGCTCTAGAGAGCCCTGACTAAATACAATATGAAATAAATTACAATTCATATTTTAATCTAAAAAATGATAAAATAGATTCTATAAAATATAAAATGTCTGCTATAAGTTGAAAAGGGCAATGATAACAATGAAAATTATGTTTTGTAACTCTTTGAAGCTGTTAATGGCACATGACATTATTAAGTGTAGGCTGAGGGTTTGGATTCCACCATTCCCCTTCTGCCCTCTTACATTAGTCCTTCTTAAACTACATACAAAGAGTTACTAGAACTTGGCTATTGCTGCCACTGGCATCATAGTAAACCCAGGAACAGTGAAAGAAGAAATACTGACCTTTCTGCTTTCAAAGTTCAAGGATCTGGCTTAAAAGTATGCCAGTGCTAGATAAAGCACAGTTGAGATAAGAAGGAAGCAAGAGAGAGTGCCAGGGTGTATGTCACCAAGTAGGGGCTTTAAAGGACATGCTGTACTTGGGGACTTAGAATCTTCAAATCTGTCAGCAGACATGTAACCAGAAGGTGTCTCTGTGCCATTTGTCTTGGATGGGACTCTGCTTCTTTGTATGTTGGCAGTGTACTGAGGAAGGCCCAAGGTGACATCAGAAAAAGACAGAGCGAAGTACCATCACTGTAATTCTGCTTCCAAGAAGTTGAGCCTTGTGTTAGCTTGTTTTCTTTAGCTGCAATAAATGCCATGACTGAAAGTAGCTTAGGGAGGAAAGAGTTTATTTCCTATTATAACTTACAGCCCATCTAGAAGGGATGTTGAGGAACAAAGTCGAGGCAAGAACCTTGACGTGAGAACTCAAGCTGAGGCCTGGAAGAGTGCTGTTTATTGACTTGCTTTCCCTTGGTCATCACTTCACTCCCTTTCTTTTACACACCAGGACTACTTGCCTAGGGGATGGCACTACCCACAGTAGGCTGGACCCTCCTGTATCCATCATTGATCTAGAAAGTTCCCCCTCTCCCGACTTGCCTATTGGCTAATATTATGGAGGCACTTTCTCAATTGGAGTTTCCTTTTCCAAGATTGGGGTTTCCTTTTCCACAATGACCCTAGTTTGTGCCAAATTGGTAAGAAGTATCTAGCATAATCCTTTACATATCCTTAGGGGAAAACTTGGAAATTGGATGACACAAAGTGAGAAGTGTAGAACAAAAGTGGATACAGCATGTAGATACTCAATGATTTGGAAGAATTGTCCTAACCTCTGAGGTTTCATCAGTAGATGACAGTTGGTCTACAGGCCGACCCAGTCCAGATACCTCTCATAACAGAAGGAATCTGATAAATAAAAGAAAATGAAGAACTCCAGTCAAATATTAAAGAGTAATTAATTGTCCATGGATTTTTACAGAATTAGCTAAAACCATCTTAAATTGACTGAATGATTCATCCTTGGTTAACAAAGCTTTCTATAACTGACTTTTGGAGAAGTTTGATTTAGAAACTCAATGTGGTCATTAAACTATCAACTTATAAAATCATGCCTCTGAGCTTTTCAGATTGAGAACACCCCAATGCCCTTCCTACACTGCAGCCAAAAAGGTGACAGATGTGGTGATCTGCCAAGTATGGTCTTTCTCTTAAAGTAGGACTATTGCATTGAGAAAAACAAGAGGGTGAGAAGAAGAGAATACCGGGAAAGCATAAGAATGTTGAACCACCACTGATTTAAAAAAATGTGTTGAAGTTTTCAGGATTTCAACTTACGCAGGAACTGTGAAAAGATCTCCATCTCCATATGACTTTGCTGACTAAGGGTATGGCCATTACTTCAGACAATTCTTACCAATTGTCTAGAGCACAGCATTATTGACATTTTCATTTGGATGACTACTTGTTCTTGGGGACTACTCTGACTATTGTAGGATATTAAATAGCATCCCTGGCTTCTATCCAGTAGCATTCCTGACCTTATTTGTGACAACTACAATTATCCCAGACATTGACAAATGTCCCTTGTAGGACACAATCACCTCCAATTGAACCACTATTCTGCAGTATAAATTCTTACTGTATAGATGTGTCCTTGATTGTAATATAGAACACTAAGATGTCAGGGCTCTGCACATTGCATCAGTAGCCCATGAAAGGTAAGATGCAGGAGATGTACTAAAGTATCAGGGAAATGTTAAAATTACAACTGTGTCAGTTTTCTAAGGTTAGCTCCTAGAAATAGTCTGTACATTTCCTTTAGAATCACACCTAAGTAAATGTCATTGGAATTCAGGACCTTAATCTTGAGAATGGTTATTGAATACTTTCAGAGAGCAGATTTCTATTTTATTAAAAGTATTGCCTTTCATCCACATTTAAACATTTTGTTACCCCAGCACTAATCTCAAGCGTGTCTCACTTCCAAACTGTATCCAAAGTCTGGGTCTGCTGATAAAGGAAAGAAAGGGAGGATATCAGATAAATTCCAGAGAAAGAGACAGACTGGGGGTGAGGAAAGGAGGGAGAGAGGGAGGGAGGGAGAGAGAGAGAGAGAGAGAGAGAGAGAGAGAGAGAGAGAGAGAGAGAGAGAGAGAGAGAGAGAGAGAGACTAATAAATGTTATCATGAAATATGTACTTGAGAGGAGAAAGAATAAAACACTGACAGCACCAACTTAGGGACATCCTGTGTTTCCTATTGAATTTAATAAGATATTTCTAGTGCAACACTGTGTCTTAAAAGTTTGTAGATTAAGTAAAGTAACAACATAAAAATGTTATAAAACTAATGTGAACAAGGAGTAAGATGAAAAAAATCACTTTAGTGTCATACTTATTTATTGGCCCAGTTTTGCTCATAAGCAGAGTTTTACTCAGGTTTCAGAGCGAAGATATCATATAAATATTTCATTCTCAGGGAAACAGAGACTCGCATAAGATATATTTTCTCTGGTTCCTGAAACTGAGTTCAGCAATTCTAAGGCTTATTGACAGTTTACTGTGGAGTGATTTATATTGTCACACCCACAGATCCTCTGGTGCTTTAATAATTTGTGTGATTTATAGGTTTGGACATAAATAGCCCAATGTCCTCATCATGTAATCTGATTCCCAAGCTTATCTTTTCCCTTTGAGTGAGGATTTAATCTATGATTAATTCAGCAATTTCAACTGCAAAATATTTGTCCCATAATGAGTTCCCGGGTGGTATGTAAACCTTCAGAGAAGATGAAAATTGCTCTGTCTTCCTTCAGCGGGGAGCTAGTGGAATAAGAGGAGCTGGTCCATAGCTATCCTGGGGTGACTGATACAGTCCCCAAAGTGCATGCTAAGATGAGGCTGTATTTCTGTTGCCAATCCTTTCAGATGAGAAACAGGAAACCAATTTTGATCATTTTCTAAGCTACCATGTGTGGTCACTGTCTCACTCCAGAGCAGTATTCTGGCCTGGGGACTCCGTTTGGTTAGCATTTCATACAGCATGACTCATCTATGAATTCAGTTCCTAAAACTTTTGCCACAGCAGCCAAACAAACAGGTATGAGGTGGGTACTTCAGCACTTGTTAAACATTTTAACTGTTGAAGAGATTGAGCACCAGGGGTCCCCTCTCCCTTTAATTCTCTTGAACTTTTAGGGTGGATAAACTGAGATCATTTTTCTGACATCTCCACCTATCATCCATTTAAAGGCATTTCTAAAAAATTCCATAGGAGTTATTATTGACGTTTGCTGAGGAGGTAGTGAAGTGATGCTGAGAAAGCATCTGGCTAAGTTATCCATTCTGTTTCAAGGGGTGATTCTAAGCCTCATTAACTCAGCATTCCCATCAGCCAATAATGAGCACCCTAGTGCAACTGCTCAAGGAGTGAACACAGCACTTCCTGTCTGTTGCCTTTATGGAGAAATCTTTAAAAAAATCAATCCATGTAAGATGGTTTGAAAGACTATCACTGTTGAATGGCTTTTTCCATAACCCGGGTTTTGGCATAAAAACTTTTAGTTCTGACAAAATAAAGTAGTTATGTATCCCATAGACATTACCCAAGAAATACAAAAAGCATCTCTGTAAAGCAAAGTGGGTCATTTCATTGAGGGATAGGCTAGAATTTTAGTGACTCGTTATAAATAGTGCCCTGGGACTAAGTAAACTGAGTTTAATGATGAGTTTTACAAGGTAGTTTGTTCCTTCTTCTGGGCTCAATGACCTTTTCCCGAGAGAGGAATTTATGTGAAATCTACATCTCTCTTTTATATTCTTCCAAACCTTCAGCTCACTAACAAGGAACAGAAAAGATAGGGGGGAGTAAACCACAAAAGTGAAATAGCATAAAGAGAGGGGAGGGAGGGAGGGAGATGGTTCTTATCCAGGGAAGTAAGCAAATGATATCGAAGAGACAGCCTTGATCTCTGGAGGGAAAATACAGAAATTTTGTTGTCTGAGGGAAGGAACAGCTAGAGATGAAAGCAAAGTAAGTATAGTAGGTAATGCAGTGTCCTTTGTTGAACCCATGGCTCTTTAGTAAACGGTGCCATGCTCACACTTTACCTTGGGGAAAGTACCCTGGTGCTTTCCTTGGTTCCTCTTCTTACATCATTTCCTCCCATCTGATCATTTTCCTTTTGTTGAGTTCTAAGGTATATTCATGTCTCCATCTTGATGGAATGCTCTGGTTCTCATCACTACTGTCTTTTATTGTGGCTGCCCAGACACGCTCCTTTGCTGGTCTCCCTAATGCTGCTTTTGCATACCTGCTACGGTGTTGCAGATCTTTGTAAGTTAGAACATCATTTCTAGTTATGTAATAGTTTATATATCTAGAATGAATACCTGACAACCTTTAAATAACAGAAATCATTGTTACTTTGCTGGGTTATATAATATGTTATTTTATTTTATGCATATATATATATATATACACACACATACATACATATATACATACAATATTCATGTTGCAGATGCCAGATGTTGTGTTTTTAGTGGAACACTTAAATCATCCTGTTTTTTTTTTTTTCATTTTCTAGGTATTTTCTACAAGAGGAATTTTATCAAAATATCTTTCTATGCTAATGAGTAGAAATCTCAACACATTTCCTGTAGTGTAAGATGCATCCTTCTTAAGTATTCTAGATTTTAGAGTTTAGTTGTTGATTCATGCAATCTTTTGCGTACTCATTTGAATTTGGAGAGACCTAGCCTTATACTAGGCATTACTCTAGGAGGTGAGACAAAATGGATAATTATGGGATACTGAAGGCTTAGTTTCTGGTGTGAGCTTCACTAAAATAGTTACTTATTCCTTTTTATACACTACATCCTAACCACAGCCTCCTTTCACTCCATTTTTCCCAGTTCCTCACTTATCTCCTACTCCCCAGATCTACTGCTCCCCTGTTTCTCACAAGAAAAGAACAGGCCTCCTAAGGATATCAACTGAACAAGGTTTAACAAGATTCAATATAACTTGGTATAAATTCTCATATAAACAAAATCCTCAAAAATCCTCACTAGACAAGGCAGCTCAGTAAGAGGAATAGGGTTCCAAAAGCAGACAAAAGAGACAGAAACACCCCATTCCTACTGCTAAGAGTCCCAGAGAACCCACAATTGCTTTATATTCAGTTTTGACCTCTGATGCTTGTCGTGACATGGGCCTGGGATGGTAGAAATATGAGGAACTGTATCATGGATAGTTGACAGTTACATAGAGATTTTCATTACTGGAATCTTACTAAGATGTTTGCATGCATTATCTGGTTATATGTTCACAGATGCCTGCAAGATAGATGCTAATATTCCCATTTTATATACGAGAAAGGTGATTCTTAGAAGTAACTTAGGCAATGGGGCAAAGCTGTCATGCTCTGACCCTCCTCTCCCCACCATAATAGCTGGACCCATTTTGTTCCATGCCTGCCGGCTCTTTCCTATTTTTGCTATAACATGCCTGCTCATCGCTGACACATAAAAACTAACTTGACTCAGAATCAAGTCATGTTGGTCATATGTTTTGTTCTGTTCTGCATACCCAAATTTCTTAATCTTAAGAAATTTCACAAAACTTTATGTAGGACACATCAAACCAGAGGTCACATATGAACTATTATGTCTAAAATATCTTGAGTCAGAGCTGACCATTGGGCAGTACTTCCTGCACCTTCATATGAGTTCATTGTGATTTTGTGTTGTTTATTTTTTTTCTTCATAAGTGGACAGGAAAAGATTTTTTTTTTGGTCATAGTTTGTTGTTCCTGATCTGACCAGTCTTAGGGTGTGAGTTCAGGAAACCATTGTTGCTGAACTGAGTTTGGTGTTCATGTGGTTTGTGTGGCAGTCCCTGAACTCCAACAGATGATTCCAGAGTGGATTTTTTTTTCAATTTTTTTTTAATTTTATGTGATATTTTATTTTTATTTTTTAAATGACTTTATTTTACAAAACAAAGATAAATGTACAGATTTTAAACATTTTTTGCTTAAAATTATACATTTTTGTCAGTACTGTTTTTTCAGACATTGAAATTATTTTTACATAAAACCATGTGAATATATTTTTTTAGTCAGTACTTGATTTTTTTCAAGGGCTTGACAGTATGCATTGAAAACCTAATAGTTACAATAAGTGTAAAGTACATGCAAAACAAAACGCAATATGAAAATAGTCAAATTCTTTTTGTTTTGTAAATATATGTATATTATTTTGTTTTCTTTATTTCTTGGACTTCATACAGTCTGTGAGTTGTTTCTGGGGGAGTGCAAGCCTCTGGGGTTAGCATCCCACTATCGGTGACTGCATATTATGACTGTTCTTTTGTGACTGGGTTATCTCACTCAGAATGATATTCTCTAGATGCAGCCATTTTCTTAAGAATTTGGTTAAGTCATTGTTTCTGGTGGCTGAGTAGTATTCCATTGTGTATATGTACCACAATTTTTGTATCCATTCATCTTCTGAAGGACATCTGGGTTCCTTCCAGCTTATGGCTATTATAAATAGAGCCGCTATGAACATTGTGGTGCATATATCTTTGTTGTGTATTAAAGTGTCTCTGGGGTATATGCCCAGAAGTGGAATAGCTGGGTCTTCAGGTAGTACTATATCCAATTTTCTGAGGAATCGCCAGACAGATTTCCAGAGTGGTTGTATTAGCTTGCAACCCCACCAACAGTGGAGAAGTGTTCCTCTTTCTCCACAGCCTCACCAGCATCTGCTGTCATCTGAGTTTTGGATCTTGGCCAATCTGACTGGTGTGAGGTGGTATCTGAGGGTTGTTTTGATTTGCATTTTCCTGATGGCTAAGGATGTTGAGCACTTTCTCAGGTGTTTCTCGGCCATTCAGTGTTCCTCAACTGAAAACGTTTTGTTTAGCTCTGTACCCCATTTTTTGATAGGGTTATTTGATTCTCTGGTGTCTAGCTTTTTGAGTTCCTTGTACACCTTGGATATTAGGCCTCTATCTGATGTAGTGTTGGTAAAGATCTTTTCCCATTCTGTTGGTTGCCGTTTTGTTTTCTTGACTATGTCCTTAGCCTTACAGAAGCTTTGCAATCTCATTAAGTCCCATTTGTTAATCTTTGACCTTAGAGCTTGAGCCATTGGTGTTTTGTTCAGGAAATTTTCTCCTCTACCTATGTGTTCTAAGGTTTTCCCTACTTTCTCACCTAATAGTTTCAGTGTATCTGGTTTAATGTGGAGATCTTTGATCCACTTACACTTGAGCTTTGTACAAGGAGATAAGAAAGGGTCTATTTTCATTCTTTTGCATGCTGAGTACCAGTTGGACCAGCACCATTTGTTGAATAGGCTGTCCTTTTTCCATTGAATGTTTACTGCTTCTTTGTCAAAAATCAGGTGACCATATACATGAGGGTTCATTTCTGGATCTTCTATTCTATTCCATTGATCCACCTGCCTATTTCTGTACCAGTACCATGCAGTTTTCAGCACAATTGCCTTGTAATATAGCTTGAGGTCAGGGATAGTGATTCCCGCAGATGTTTTTTTGTTGTTGAGGATGGATTTCGCTATTCTAGGTCTTTTGTTATTCCATATAAAGTTGCACATTGATCTTTCCAATTCCATGAAGAACTGGGTTGGAATTTTGAAGGGGATTGCATTGAATCTGTAGATTGCTTTTGGTAGGATGGCCATTTTTAAGATGTTGATTTTTCCAATCCATGAGCATGGCAGATCTTTCCATTTTCTGAGATCCTCCTCAATTTCTTTCTTTAGTGATTTGAAGTTCTTGTCATACAGGTCCTACACTTGCTTAGTTAGGGTCACACCAAGGTATTTCATAGTTTTTGTAAGGATTGTGAAGGGTACGTTTTCCCTATTTTCTTTCTCCACATGTTTGTCCTTTGAGTACAGGAAGGCTACTGATTTGTTTGAGTTAATTTTGTATCCAGCCATTTTGCTGAACTTGTTTATCAGCTGTAGGAGTTCTCTGGTGGAGTTTTTGGGGTCACTCAAGTACACTATCATGTCTGCGGCAAAGAGTGATGTTTTTATCTCTTCCTTTTCGATTTGTATCCCCTTGATCTCCTTTTGCTGTCTAAATGCTCCAGCCAGGACTTCCAGTACTATGTTGAATAGGTAGGGGGAGAGTGGGCAGCCTTGTCGAGTCCCTGATTTTAGTGGGATTGCTTCAAGTTTCTCGCCATTAAGTTTGATGTTGGCTGTTGGTTTGCTGTATATTGCTTTTATTGTGTTTAAGTATGGGTCTTGGATTCCTGTTTTTTCCAGGACTTTTAACATGAAGGGGTGTTGGATTTCATAGAATGCTTTCTCAGCATCTAGTGAGATGACCATGTGATTGTGGCCTTTGAGTTTGTTTATATGGTGGATTACGTTGATGGATTTTTTTATGTTAAACCATCCCTGCACCCCAGGGATGAAGCCTACTTGGTCATGATGAATGATCGTTTTGATGTGTTCTTGGATTCAGTTTGCAAGGATTTTGTTGAGTAATTTTGCATCAATGTTCATAAGTGAGATTGGTCTGAAGTTCTCTTTCCTTGTAGGGTCTTTGTGTGGTTTAGGTACGAGGGTTATTGTAGCCTCAAAAAATGATTTGGGTAATATTCCATCTGATTCTATCTTTTGGAATAGTTTGGAGAGGAGAGTATTGGTGTTATATCCAATAAATGTCTGATAAAATTTTGCACTGAACCTGTCTGGACCTGGGCTTTTATTGGTTGGGAGGCTTTTGATGACTTCTTCTATTTCTTTAGGTGTTATAGGGTTATTTAGATGGTTTACTTGGTCCTGGTTCAACTTTGAGATCTTGTATCTGTCTAGGAATTCGTCCATTTCTTCCAGATTTTCCAATTTTGTGGAGTATAAGTTTTTGTAGTAGGATCTGATGATTTCTTGAATTTCCTCAGTTTCACTTCTCATGTCACCACTTTCCTTTCTGATTTTGTTAATTTGGATACTCTCTCTTTGCCCTCTAGTTAGTCTGGCTAGGGGTTTATCAATCTTGTTGATTTTCCCTAAGAACCAACTCTTTGTTTTGTTGATTTATTCAATGGTTCTTTTTGTTTCAATTTGGTCTATTTCTGCCCTAATTTTGATGATTTCTTGCCATCTACTCTTTTTGGGTACATCTGCTTCTTTTTGTTCGAGGGCTTTTAGCTGTGCTGTCAGGTTGCTGATGTGAGCTCTCTCCAGTTTCTTTTTGGAAGCACTTAGGGCTATGAATTTTTCTCTTAATACTGCTTTCATTGCACCCCATAGGTTTAGGTATGTTGTGTTTTCATTTTCGTTGAATTCTAGAAAATCCTTAATTTCTTTCTTTATTTCTTCTTTGACCCTGCTATCGTTTAACAGAGCATTGTTTAGTTTCCATGTGTATGTGTGCTTTTTGTTGTCTTTGTTGTTGTTAAGACCAGCCTTAGACCATGGTGATCTGAGAGGATGCATGGGAGTATTTCAATCTTCTTATATCGATGGAGGCTTGTTCTGTGTCCAATTATGTGGTCAATTTTCGAGAAGGTGCCATGGGGTAGTGAGAAGAAGGTGTATTCTTTTACTTTGGGATAGTATGTTCTGTATATATCTATTAATTCTAGTAGGTTCAAAGTCTCTGCTAGTTTTGCAGTGTCCTTCTTCAGTTTCTGTTTCCCTGATCTGTCCATTGGTGAGAGTGGGGTATTAAAGTCTCCCACTATTATTGTGTGGGGTGAAATGTATTTTTCGAGCTTTAGTAGGGTTTCTTTTATAAATGTGGGTGATTTTTTATTTGGAGCATATATGTTAAGGATTTAGAGTTCCTCCTGACAGATTTCCCCAGTAATGTGTAAAAAGTGTCCTTCCTTATCTTTTTTGATAACTTTTGGTTGGAAATTTACTTTATTCGATATTAGAATAGCCACTCCAGCTTGCTTCTTGGAGCTGTTTGCTTGGAAGTTTATTTTCCACCCTTTTACTCTGAGATAGTGTTTGTCTTTGTCTCTGAGATGAGTTTCCTGTATGCAGCAAAAGGCTAGATTTTGTTTATGTATCCAGTCTGATAGTCTATGTCTCTTTATTGGGGAGTTGAGACCATTTATGTTAATAGATATCAAGGAATAGTTGTTTCTGTTTCCTGCCATTATTGCTTTTGTGGGTTGAGTTGTGTCTGTGTTTTGTTCTTTTTTTAGTTTTCTTGTTTAGGAGTTTTCTTGTTCTTACTAGGCTGTATTTTCCCTCATTGTATTGGGTTTTCCACCTATAATTCGTTGTAGTGCTGGGTTTGTGGTCAGATATTGTGTGAATTTTGATTTGTCTTGAAATATCTTTGTCTTTCCATCGATGGTGATTGATAGTTTTGCTGGGTATAGCAGCTTGGGGTGGCACTTGTGCTCTCTTAAGGAGTGCATGATGTCTGTACAGGCTCTTCTAGCTTTCATAGTCTCTGTTGAGAAATCGGGTGTGAGTCTGATTGGTCTGCCTTTATATGTTACCTGACCTTTTTCCCTTACTGCTTTTAGTATTCTTTCTTTACTTTGGGCACTTGATGTTTTTACTATTATGTGTTGGGAGGTATTTCTTTTCTGGTCCAACCTATTTGGAGTTCTGAAGGCTTCTTTTATGCCCGTGGTCATCTCATTCTTGAGGGTAGGGAAGTTTTCTTCTACAATTTTGTTGAATATGTTTACTGTGCCTCTTAGTTGATACTCTTCTCCCTCTTCTATTCCTATTATCCTTAGGTTCGGTCTTCTCATTGTGTCTTGTATTTCCTGGCTGGTGTTCAAAATAAAAGAGATAGAAAGAAGAAACAGAGAAGTCACATTAATTCTACACTGTGGTTAAAAAAGAAAAAGAAATAGAAAACCACTGAAGAAATTTCAAGGATTTGTGTTCATATTTCTCACAAAATTGCCATAAATCTGCTTGTTGTGGGTGAAATTCAAAATGGCTCATTTCTTATAAGAATAAAAGGGACTACAGGTAAACTAGAATTATCCTGGGGAAATTCCTTGAGAAGGGTAAACGTTTTCTTCACACACATAGGAAAATTTATACTTGATAACATAAGCAAGACATGTGGCACATGCTGTGTTCAGAGTATGTTCTGTTTGTGAGCCAGGAAGAAAGGGAATGACTATGATGTAAATGAGTGGGTCTCCTCGGAGTTCATGCTGAATCATGCTGAAGCTTTAATATTAAGAGTCAATGTTTGCCAGTGGAGAGTTTGGGAAAGGTCTTCCAAAGGGGGTTCAGAGGCAAGTCCAACCTTCCATCTCACTTGTTTCTTCAAATCTGTTCTGTAAGGACGTAGTGTTCACAATCTAGTCAACATTTCACAAGAATTCTCATCACACACTGAATCATATACTAAAGCCAAGTTCTCAAAAGGACCCTCACATATGCTCAACCACATGGTGCCTTTGTCCTGAACTTTCCAGCTTTCATAACTGTGAGAAACTGATTTTTTGTTGTTTATAAAACACCAAGTCAGTAGTGTTTTATAATAGGAGCATAGGTTTATCAAGAATGAAATCTATGAGTTCGTTTTTGGTCCTTTTTTTGGTTTTATTTTGAATAATATAGGCGTTCATGGGTATGTCTTCAGTGTCCCACAATGAAAGTAGGCAAATGTGAAACTACTTTAAGGCTTTCATAAAGGAAACATCTAATGTCTCTATGTGAATCACTTTTATGGAAATCTGTACCAGAAAATAATTTTTGCTCCAAGGTCATTATTTTTCAGTTGGCAAGTAAACAAACTTCCAAGAGACTGGAGAGCCTATTGTGTTACAGTCTATGGAAAAGACTAAGAGGATCACTGAAAACATTACCCTTTTTGGTTAAATAGTCTTTGCTTCAAGGTGTTTGTCAACATCACTAACCTGGACCAGTTGAACCTCTCTTTATCCTTATCCCACACAGGGTTTGAAAATCAACAGTATCTTCAGACTTTGAGATTTGTTGTTTACTTTGATTAGTGGACTCAGAGGACCTCGGGGCTTTTTGTTGTTCTGAAATACATGTAGAATGCTTATGATCAAAGTGCTCAAAAAGAGTTTCATTGCAAAAGTGAGAAATTAGTATCTACCCCCAAATCAGTATCATCTGCAAATATTTGGGACCTGTAAAAAGGCTAGTCCTCATGTCCCAGAGCTAGAGGATCTTCATGACATAGGGCAACAGAGGGATAACCAGGAGGAGTTCTGATGTGCATCCAGTGTTGATGGTATCAGAGATCTCAAACCAGATCAATGATTCACTGCAGTGAACATTTGAGAGAGATATGTGGGATGCACTGTGGCACAATAGAGCTTCCATGATGCGTTGTTTGTCTCTATGCTTTGTTTTTTGTTGTTGTTTGTTTTGTGTATCTGTTTTATTTTAGGGGGAGGTTGCACAGGGAAAGTGTGCATATGGGAGGACTGAGAGATGAATGGGACTGGAGATGCATGATTTGAAATTCAAAAAGAATCAATAAAAAGTTTTTATAAAAGTGGAAAAATGGCTGAGTATCACAGAGATTTTTCTTATGAAATAAGAAATAAAACATGATAAAAAGGACACAGATATACAATGTATTAGTGCTTTTTTCAGAAATTTATCCTTAAATGCCAAGAATTTAAGCAGAGATTTTCTTTAATACCATAGATATATCTAAAGAAAATAATACTTGTATATTATGCCTTTTTCTTTTAACTTTTGTGATGGACTTATGTTTTTAATCCCTTATGGTTTTAGGCTAAATACTTATTACTCCATAACTAAAAGTGAGTTCTGTTTCCTTCTTACCTGTAACCAACCAGCTGCCTGCCAGGTCTCATCTCCAGACTCATTTCCCTGACTGCTTTTATTTTCAATTTTATTAGATATTCTCTGTATTTACATTTCAAATGTTATACCCACCCACTCCACTCCCTCCTCCCCCTCATCTTGCTCCCATGAAGGTGCTCCCTCTCCCAATCACCTTCACCACCTCAGTGCCTTGGCTGATGATGGTGTTGTTCTTCTCATGAGGATACAACCCATTCAGTTCTTTCAGTCTTTCTCTAGCTCTTTCATTGAGGTCCTCATGTGTGTTTAGTCTGATGGTTACCTTCAAGCATCATCATCTGTATCTGTATGACTCTGGGAGAGCCTCTGAGGGGACATCATGTCTGGTTCCTGAGAGTAAACACTTCTTGGCATCAGCAATAGTGCTTGGAATTGGTGATTGTGTATGGGGTGGTTCTTCAGGTGAGGCAGTCTCTGTAGATCTTTTCTTCACTCTCTGCTCCTCTATTTGACCTTGTATTTCCTCCCTTGTTTTCTTGTCCCTTCTAAGAAGAACTGAGGCATCCATGTTCTGGCCTTCCTTCTGTTTGAATTTCATAATTTCTGTGATTTTTTTTCTTGGGTATTCTAAGCTTTTTGGGGTAGTATCCTCTTATCAGTGAGTGCATACCATGAGTGTTGTTTTGTGACTGGGTTACCTCACTCAGTATGATAGCTTCAAGTTTCATTCATATGCCTAAGAATTTCATGAAGTCTTTGTTTTTAATAGCTGAGTAGTACTCCATTGTGTAAATATACCACATTTTCAGTATCCATTCCTCTGTTGAAGGATATCTGGATTCTTTTCAGATTTTGGCTATTATAAATAAAGCTTCTATGAACATTGTGAGACATATGTCCTTGTTAGATGTTGGAGCATCTTTTGGGTATATGCCCAGGAGTGGTATAGCTGGGTCCTCAGGTAGTACTATGTTCAATTTTCTAAGGAACCTCAAGACTGATTTCCAGAGTGGTTGTACCAGCTTACAATGCCCCCAAAAATGGAGGAATCTTCCTCTTTCTTCACATCCTCACCAGCATCTGCTGTCATATGAATTTTTGATCTTAGCTATTCTAACTGGTGTGAGGTGAAAGCCTAGGGTTGTTTTGATTTGCATTTCCTTGATGACTAGGGATGTTGAGCATTTCCTTAGGTGCTTCTTGTCCATTCTATATTTCTCCATTGAGAAGTCTCTGTGTACCTCTGTATCCATTTTTAATAGCATTATTTGATTTTCTGAAGTCTGACTTCTTGAGTTCTTTGTATATATTGGATACTAGCCCTCTATTAGATATAGGACTGATAAAGATCTTTTCTCATTTTGTTGGTTGCCATTTTTTCCCTTTAGACAGTATCCTTGGCCTTACAGAAGCTTGGCAATTTCATGAGGTTTGTTTTGTCAATTTTTGATCTTAGAGCATAATGAATTGGTGTTTTGTTCAGGAAAGTTTCCCCTGTGCATAGGTTTCCTACACTCTTCCCCACTTTCTGTTCTGTTAGTTTCAGTGTACCTAGTTTTATATGGAGGTATTTGATCTACTTTGACTAGAGCTTTGTACAAGGAGATGAAAAAGGATCAATTTGTATTATTCTGCATGCTGTCTGACAGCTGATCCAGCACTATTTCTTGAAGAGACTGACCTTTTTCCATTGAATGTTTTTAGCTCCTTTGTCAAAGATCAGGTGATCATAGGTGTGTGGGTTCATTTCTGGTTCTTTGTTACTATTCCGTTGGTCTACTTTCGTGTCTCTGTACCTATAAGAGGCAGTTTTTTATCACAGTTGATCTAATACAGATTGAGGTCAGAAATGGTGATTCCCCCAGAAGTTTTTTTATTGTTGAGAATGGTTTTTGCTACCCTGTTTTTTTATTATTACAAATAAATTAGCAAATTGTTCTTTCTAACTCTATGAAGAATTGAGTTGGAATTTTGATGGGGACTGCATTGTATCTGTAGATTGCCTTAGGCAAGGTGGCCCTTTCTACAATTTTGATCCTTCTAATCCATGAGCATGGACGATTTCTCCATCTTTTGAGGTCTTCTTCAATTTCTTTCTTCAGAGACTTGAAGTTCTTGTCATACAGATCTGTCACATGCTTGGTTAGGATCACAACAAAATATTTTATATTCGTTGTAGCTATTGTGAAGGATGTCAAATCTCTAATTTCTTTTTCAGCCTGTATGTTTTTTGAATATAGGAAGGCTACTGGTCTGCTTGAGTTAATTTTATATCCAACTACAGTTGTGTAGTGTTCCCTCTGTTTCTGTTTTGTTGAGTATTGGTATTAGGTTTTCTATGAAGGTCTTATAGAATTCTGCACTGAACCCACCAGGTCCTGGGCTTTTTTTGGTTGGGAGGTTTTTGATGACTGCTTCTATTTCTTTAGGGGTTTGGGTCTGGTATCTGTTTACAAAATTGTTCATTTCCTTTAGACTTTATAGTTTTGTTGGGTATAGGCATTTGTAATAGGATGTGACGATTTCTTGAATTTTCTATGTTTCTTTTGTTATGTCTCCTGTTTCATATTTGATATTGTCAATTTGGAGACTCTCTCTGTGCTTTCTGGTTAGTCTGGCTAAGGGTTTATCAATCTTGTTGATTTTCTCAAAGAATCAGATCTAGGTTTTGTTGATTTTTTGTATAGCTCTTTTTGTCTCTATTTGGTTGATTTCAGCTGAGATTGACTATTTCTTGCGTTCTTCTCTTCTTGGGTTTATCTGCTTCTTTTTGTTCTAGAACTTTCAGTTGTGCTGTCCAGTTGTTAGTATATGCTCTTTTTTTCTTTATCTTTTTTTTTTTTTTTTTTGAGGCACTCAGCACTACAAGTTTATCTTTTAGCACTGCTTTCATTGTATCCGATAAGTTTGGCTATGTTATTCCTTCATTTTCATTAAGTTTTAAAAAGCCTTTGAGTTTTTTCTTAATTTCTTCCTTAACTAAGCTATCATTGAGTAGAACATTTTCAGCTTCAATGTGTATGTGGACTTGTTGTTGTTGTTGTTATTGAAAACTAGTCTTAGTCCATGGTGATCTGATAGAATGCATGGGATTTTTTCAATCTTCTTGTATCTGTTGAGGCTTATTTTGTGATCTACTCTATTGTCAGTTTTGGAAAAGGTGCCATGAGGTGCTGAGAAGAAGGTATATTCTTTTGTTTTAGAATGAAATATTTTATAGATGTCTGTTAAATCCATGTGGTTCATAACTTCTGTTAGTTTATGTCTCTGTTCAGTTTCTGCATCCATGATCTGTTCATTGATGAGAGTGGTGTGTAGAAGTCTCCCACTATTATTGTGTGTGGTGTTGTAATACATGCTCTGAACTTTAGTAGAGTTTTTTTGTTTGTTTGTTTGTTTGTTTTACGAATGTGGGTGCTTTTGTGTTTGGAGCATAGATGTTCAGGATTGAGAATTCATCTTGATAGAATTTTTTCATCTGATGAGTAAAAAATGTCCTTCCTTGTCTTTTTTGATGACTTTTGGTTGAAAATCTATTTCATTTGATATTAGGATAGCTACTCCAGCTTGTTTATTGGGATCATTTGCTTGGAAAATGTTTTCCCAACCTTTTACTCTGAGGTAGTGTCTATTTTTGTCTCTGAGATAAGTTTCCTGTATGCACCAAAATGCTGGGTCCTGTTATATATTCAATCTGATGAGTCCATTGATTTTAAGAGATATTAAGGAATAGTGATTGTTGTTTCCAGCTGTTTTTGTTGTTATAGGTAAAGTTATATTTGTGTGCTTTTTGGTGTTTATTGCAAGAGGATTAGTTTCTTGTTTTTCCTAGGGTGACATTCCCTTTGTGACAGAGTTTTCCATCTATTATCCTTTGTAGGACTGGATTTGTGGACAGATAGTGTATAAGTTTCTTCTGTTCTGGAATATCTTGATTTCTTCATCTTTGGTGACTGAGAGTTTTGCTGGATATAGTAACCAGGGCTGGAACTTGTGTTCCCTTAGGGTCTGTATGATTTAAGTCCAGGATCTTCTAGCTTTCATAGTCTCTGTTGAAAAGTCTGGTGTAATTCTGATTGGTCTGCCTTTATATGTTACCTGTCCTTTTTCTCTTATTGCTTTTAGTATTCTTTCTTTGTTTTGAGCATTTGTTGTTTTGACTATTATGTGTCGGGAAAAATTTCTTTTCTGGTCCAGTCTATTTGAGGTTTTGAAGGCTTCTTGTATGTTCATGGTCATCTCTGCTTTTAGGTTAGGGAAGTTTTCTTCTATAATTTTGTTGAAGATATTTACAGTGCCTTTCAGTTGATATTCTTTGCCCTCTTCTACACCCGTTGTCCTTTAGATTGGTCTTCTCACTGTATCCTGGATTTCCTGGATGTTTTGGTTTAGAATCTTTTTGATTTTTGCATTTTCTCTGACTGTTGCATCAATGATTTCTATGGTATCTTCTGCCCTTGAAATTCTCCCTTCCATCTCTTGTATTCTGTTGGTGATGTTAGCATCTATGGCTCCCAATGTCTTTCCAAGGTTTTTTTTTTTTTTTTTTTTTTTTTTTTTAACTTCATGGATGTCTTCTTTTGTGATTTTTTTCATTATTTCTATTTCTGTCTACAGTTCCTTCACCTTGTTATTTGTGCTTTTCCTTAGCTCTTTAAGTGATCTTTCTATTTTTTTTTTTTTGTGTTTCCTCTTTAAGGGCTTCAATTTGGTTGTGCATATTCTTCTGGTTTTCTTGTACTTCTTTAAGTGTGTTATTTATGTGCTTCTCAAAGATCTCCATCATCACTGAGAAGTATGATTTTAAGTTTAAATCTTGTTTGTCTGGTGAGTTGGGATATCCACTATTTGAGGCGGTAGGAGAACTGGGTTCTGATGTTGCCAGGATGTCTTGGTTTTCATTTCTTAGTGTCTTGCACTTGCCTCTTGCCATCTTGTTATAGGTGGTACTAGGTGATCTTGTTTCTTACTGGAACTTGTCTCTCTTGTGGGTCTGTGGGACTGTGGTCTCCAGAAGGAAATTGTTCCTGGATGTTCCTCTTTCAGGGTAGGCTGTGAATTCTGATGGCAGAGACCAGTCCTGATATTCCTTGGCCAGTTCTGGCCTTTCACATGAAGTGTGCACTCCCAGGCACTACTGCTGCTTGTAGTGTGAGAGTTCTGGATGGCCTCTCCCAGGGTTGACAGTGGGCTAAAGAAGTTGACTCACCCTTCCACCTAGGATGAAAAGCACTCTTGTTGATCTTCCGAGCTCCCTGTGACTTGTGGAAGGGAGGACCACAAGTCATGATAAAATTGGGCTGGGTATTATGCCTTTTAAAATGATTTACATGTGAGTCCTCCATAACTGTACTAACAGCATCATTTTACTTAAGATACTATGTAAGGCAGAGCAATCAGATGACCAGATGTCAATGTGTGTTCTGGTGGAATAAGTGAAGAGAGTAGTGGAGATGACTCACTGGCAAAGTGCCTGCAGTCCTATTATACAGCCTACTTTATAGCCCTACAACCTTCTTGGAAAAGTCCAGTCCACCAACATGCACCTGTGATCCTAATGCTGGAGACACAGAAACAGGAGGATTCCTGGGGCTCCTTGACCCGACAAAATAGTGGAATTGCTGAGTTCCAGGTTTAGCCAGAGACCCCCATCTCAGCAGTGTATGACCATCTTAGCACATCCTCTCAAGTGTATGGAGACAGAGCACAGCGCTTATTAGTGCCTGGCAGTTTGGTAAATTGCAACCCTTATCCTTGCCCTTCTTTTCAGTTTCTATCAGGACAGCTACACTGCCACAAAATAATAAGGAATGCTGAAGGAGCAATTGAGAAAGGCACCCGATGTCAATCTGTACACAAATATGCACGCACATGTGCTCACATACATACAAAGAATACTGAAAAATGTTAAATAGAAAAATCTGCTTTCTCTTGGCTTGAAGACATTCATGTATCAGTTTTATAGGTTTTAACATATTTGTCAGTGTGTTATATTTGTTTACTTTGGACTTTTAATGTGGTAGCCACTTCAGATCCCACAGAGTTCTAGCATTTGATGAGCATTTGGAGTGTCTTCTTTGCTCATTTGCCTCCCGAGAAGCTGTTTCATCCTCTGATGGCCTCAGTGATGAGGATGTGAGTGGGGAGGCTGACTGTGCTCTCCAGCAACTCTAGAAAGCCTTCTCACAGTAGGGGCAGAAGGTAACACTGGTTATTTATAACACAATTCTGCAGCCCTCCCACGAGTTCCTGTGGGGAGAAAATGAATTTCAGTTCTTTCATTCCAGCGGCAGTTTCAATAGCTTACATAGCTCATCCTGGCTCCTCATCACTAAAATCTCAAGTCTGGCTTTGCATAATCTGCTGTGCATGTTAAACTCAGTCATAGATGAGGATGGAATGGCAGTTTGTATTTAAGGGCTTATACTTCCGAGCTCATAAATCTATTGCTCTCAGATAATACCGACTTTGCTAATAGAGTGATAGTCAATGAAATAATTTACATACGACACATAGTTTGGTCTTGTAGCCTCACATTGCTCAATGAAATCCAGCCTTTAAAAAGTCTAAACTAAGGAACTAGAGACATTACTCAGCAGCTAAGAGCACTGACTACAATTTTCAGAAGACCCAGGTTCATTTTCCAACACACACGGCAGCTCCCAATGGTTTGTAACTCAGGTCCCAGAAGATCCAACACCATTCTCTCCTCCAATTGTACTCATGTGGTGTCCAGACAAATATTCATCAATAATTTACACATAAATAAATTCAAAGAAAAATATCTTTAAAATGTATAAAGTAAATGTGTTGTCAGTAACTTCAAATCCTTAAACATATATTTCCTTTTTTTTCAAAGTAATAAGACACTGATTAGATCTTAATGTATTGTTATTACATTTTTTAACAAATTTATTTTACAAAACAAAGATAAATGTACAGATTTTAAGCATTTTTTGCATAAAATTATACAATACATTTTGTCAGTACTTTTTTTAAGATTTTAAAATAATTTTTACATAAAGCTGTATGAATATATTTTTTAGTCAGTACTTGATATTTTTAAAGGTTTGATAGTATGCACTGAAAACTTAATAGTTACAATGAGCGTAAAGTACATGTAAAACAAAATGTAACATGGAAATAGTCAAAGTTTTCTTGTTGCATAAAGATTTTTTTGTTTTGTTTTATTTTGTTTTCTTTATTTTGTGGACTTCATACAGTCTGTGAGTTGTTTCTGGGGGCAGTGGGAGCCTCTGGGGTTAGCATCCCACTATCAGTGACTGCATATTATGTCTGTTCTCTTGTGACTGGGTTATCTCACTCAGAATGATATTCTCTAGATGCAGCCATTTTCTTAAGAATTTGGTTAAGTCATTGTTTCTGGTGGCTGAGTAGTATTCCATTGTGTAAATGTACCAGAATTTTTGTATCCATTCATCTTCTGAAGGACATCTGGGTTCTTTCCAGCTTCTGGCTATTATAAATAGAGCTGCTATGAACATTGTGGTGCATATATCTTTGTTGTGTACTAAGGTGTCTCTGGGGTATATGCCCAGAAGTGGAATAGCTGGGTCTTCAGGTAGTATTATGTCGAATTTTCTGAGGTATTGCCAGATTGATTTCCAGAGTGGTTGTATTAGCTTGCAACCCCACCAACAGTGGAGAAGTGTTCCTCTTTCTCCGCAACCTCGCCAACATCTGTAGTCATCTGAGTTTTGAATCTTGGCCAATCTGACTGGTGTGAGGTGGAATCTCAGGGTTGTTTTGATTTGCATTTCCCTGATGGCTAAGGATGTTGAGCACTTCCTCAGATATTTCTCAGCCATTAGATATTCCTCAACTGAGAACGTTTTGTTTAGGTCTGTACCCCATTTTTTAATAGGGTATTTGATTCTGTGGTGTCTAGCTTTTTGAGTTCTTTGTATACCTTAGATATTAGTCCTCTATCTGATGTGGAGTTGGTAAAAATCTTTTCCCATTCTGTTGGCTGCTGTTTTGTTTTCTTGACAATGTCCTTAGCCTTACAGAAACTTTGCAATCTCATTAAGTCCCATTTGTTAATCTTTGACCTTAGAGCTTGAGCCATTGGTGTTTTGTTCAGAAAATTTTCTCTTGTGCCTATGTGTTCTAAGGTTTTCCTTACTTTCTCATCTAATAGTTTCAGTGTATATGGTTTAATGTGGAGATCTTTGATCCACTTACACTTGAGCTTTGTACAAGTAGATAAGAAAGGGTCTATTTTCATTCTTTTGCATGTTGAGTGCCAGTTCGACCAGCACCATTTGTTGAATAGGCTGTCCTTTTTCTGTTGAATGTTTATGGCTCCTTTGTCAAAAATCAGGTGACCATATATGTGAGGGCTTATTTCTGGATCTTCTATTCTATTCCATCAAACCACATGCCTATTTCTGTACCAGTACCATGCAGTTTTCAGCACAATTGCCTTGTAGTATAGCTTGAGTTCAGGGATAGTGATTCCCGCAGATGTTTTCTTGTTGTTGAGGATGGATTTGGCTATTCTAGGTCTTTTGTTCTTCCATATGAAATTGCACATTGATCTTTCCAATTCCTTGAAGAACTGGGTTGGAATTTTGATGGGGATTGCATTGAATCTGTAGATTGCTTTTGGTAGGATGGCCATTTTTAAAATGTTGATCTTTCCAATCCATGAGCATGGGAGAGCTTTCCATTTTCTGAGATCCTCCTCAATTTCTTTCTTTAGAGGTTTGAAGTTCTTGTCATACAGGTCCTTCACTTGCTTAGTTAGAGTCACACCAAGGTATTTCATAGTTTTTGTGACAATTGTGAAGGGTACCTTTTCCCTAATTTCTTTCTCCACATGTTTGTCCTTTGAGTATAGGAAGGCTACTGATTTGTTTGAGTTGATTTTTTATCCAGCCACTTTGCTGAACTTGTTTATCAGCTGTAGGAGTTCTCTGGTGGAGTTTTTGGGGTCACTTAAGTACACTATCATGTCATTGGCAAAGAGTAATGATTTTATCTCTTCCTTTTCGATTTTTATCCCTTTGATCTCCTTTTGCTGTCTAATTGCTCCAGCTAGGACTTCCAGTACTTTGTTGAATAGGTAGGGGGAGAGTGGGCAGCCTTGTCGAGTCCCTGATTTTAGTGGGATTGCTTTAAGTTTCCCACCATTAAGTTTGATGTTGGCTGTTGGTTTGCTGTATATTGCTTTTATTATGTTTAAGTATGGACCTTGGATTTCTGCTCTTTCCAGGTAAACATATATTTTCAAAACAATTTTTAAATTGTAATGTAGGTAAAAGGTAACTTTCAGATTCTCTAGCTACTTATTACTTTCAAAGAGTAGTATCTGACAGACTTAGTCTTATTTGCTATATCGAACATTTACAGGTATATAAATTGTAATATTTGATAAATGATTATTATTTTTTATTTTTTGAAGTAACTGATACCATTTTACAAACTTATTAAACAATCTTATACAGCTGCTGTTATAATCTCTGCAAAAAGTGTACTGGATATTAAATTTAAAATAGTTTTGTCACTTTAATATAAGTGCTCCTCAGCTGAGTGGGCTCTTTGAGAATGTCCCAGTGATGCAAGAAAAGCCAGATGGCAAACCAAACCTCCTGGGTCTCCTTAGAAATGCCCACGGATATAGAAGCTGAAATACAAAGAGAATGTGTGTTGTCTTGTGCGAGTGGAGAACATGTAGCATGTGGATACCTTTCAATAATTGTAACACAAGGGTGTAACCTCCAGTTAGGCAGCATAATTCCACATGAGGGCCAGCCAGCTTCTGGAGTTCGGAGAAAGTTAAGCTGGTCTAATGAATCAGCTTTTGAAGAGTACCATTGACTTCAGACTCAACTGTATTTGGTTGTTTTCCTCGGTGCCCAAAATGATGGAGTGTAACTGAATGCATCTAAAACTATTTTTTGAAAGCTAACCCATTGAAGGAAAGGCATATAGCAGAATTGTGCTAGTTTTTAGAATTGTAGCCATTTATTATTCTCCAAACACCGTTTCAGCCCCAGAATAACAAGGTTGTATGTTAGTCAAGCTGTGAGATTCTTGCATCCCAGTTTCCTGATTTAAAGTGGGCCTGTAAGGCTACTCCTACGGTTAGACTACGCAGTGGTTAAATATGACAACCGTCAAATACTTACTTCTTTGTGGACATTTTTTTTCTTTTATTCCTCCTGTAATATTCCAATGTAAATTGCCATGTTTTGAAGAAAAAGTATAGGTGCTCCTATTTTTAAATATATGTGAATTAATAAAAATTATTAAAATATTACAAGAACCTTAGGAAATTTACTGACTGATATTTGAAATATTTAATGTAATTTGCTATGCATTGCAGCTACTTTCTTACTGTTAATAGTTTCAGAATATTTTAAAATTAAGATTTCAGTCTTCAAAGTCAGATTTACTATTTCCTAGTCTCCCAATGAGTTTTCTTCACCAGCTTCTTTTGTTCATAATAGAGCTACATTGAGACCTGTGAAACCTAAACATCTTTGAAGTTTTCCTCCATGCTTACTTGTAAACAATCTTGCTGAGTCCTGCCAATATGTACTTTCAATGTGTTCTGAATGTGCACATGAGATTCTTTTAATGGGCATTGCTATAATTTCACTAAAACAGACACTTGGCTTATCTCCTTGTAGTCTTTCTCAAAGTATCCTTTTGCTATATTTTTCTGAGTACCCATGTTCATGTAATTAATATATGACAAAAATTTTTGGACATTCTCTATTACATTCATTATAAAACATAACCCAATTTCTAGTCTGTAATCCAGGATTTTTTCATAAATATTTCTCAAATTATTGAATGGAATAGTATTTAGATTTCTGCTAAGAGTTGATATATCTTCCAAAATGCCTGGTAAAATTGAACTGATATTACAGCAGTGGTTAGAATTAGGGCCTTCAAGAGGTGGCTGGGTCATCTCACAGATGTTGCTATTTTGGAGTGGGTTAGTTGTAGAGACAGACTCCAATTTAAAGTCTGATTTCAGGCTTCCTCTCTGCCTAATTCAGCTCATTTCTGACGTGTTATGCTACAGCATGAAGACCTGAATTAGATCCTATACCATGCTCAGGATTTAGCAGCCTTTAGAAGTGCTCATCAAACATGTCTGTAAATTACTCATTCTGCTGCATTCTATTATGAGGAGGAAAGAGAAGCAAGCACAGTAAGGCAATTTCTACAGGTAAAGGTTTGTTGTCCATACGAAAAATTATGATATTTACTTTAGATACAAATTAATGTCCCCTCTTTGAACTAACAGATTATTTTTTTTAAAAAAATCAACATATATTACCCATCAATGTTTTAAGCATTTTATGTTAGTACATTTTCTAAACATAAATTATAAGCCAGGGCTATTGGAATTTAAAAAAATAATTATATGGTTTGTTCATGGGACTTTCTATTAATTAACTTTTCATAACCATGAAAAAGTACATCAGATGAGCAATTTGAAAGAAAAAAATCAGTCTTTTAGTTTGAAAGGTTTGGTTCTGTGGCCACTCGGTTTCATTGTTTTTATTGGGTCTGTAATGTTATAGTAAATACACCAGGAGGTAAATAAAAGGAAATTTTGGAAGCAAAAAAAAAAAAGAGAGAAAGAGGGAGGGAGGAAGGGAGGAAGGGAGAGGGGGAGAGAGAGAGAGAGAGAGAGAGAGAGAGAGAGAGAGAGAGAGAGAGAGAGAGAGAGAGAGACAGACAGACAGACAGACAGACAGACAGACAGTCCTTAAACTAAGCATGGGTGATGGGTGTCAGGTCAGGAAATGGAGTTGGAAGATTTAAATGAAGTCCTGTTTAGTTCTGTGCTGCTGTCATGCGCTGTCCTGCCTCTCCTGGATATCCAGGCAGTGTCAAGTGCAGGCTCCCTCTGGTGGCTTATTTTCTCCTGCTGGGTTGCCCAGTCCAGCCTTGATATGGGGGTCTGTGCTGTCTTTTTTTTTTTCTTTCCTTTTTTCCTTTTCTTTTATTGGGTATTCTTTAATTTACATTTCAAATGTTATCCCCTTTTCTGGTGTCCCCTCTGGAATCCCCCTGCTTCTATAAGGATGCTCCCCCACCCACCCACACACTCCCTCCCACCTCCCCAGCACTGGCATTTCCCTACACTGGGATATAAGCCTTCACAAGACCAAAGGCCTTTCCTCTCACTGGTGCCTGACAAGGCCATCCTCTTACACATGTGGCTGGAGCCATGGATCCCTCCACGTGTACTCTTTGTATGGTGGTTCAGTTTATGGAAGCTCTGGGGGGGGGTTATGGGGAGAGGGGGAGTTCCGGTTGGTTGATATTGTTCTTCCTTTGGGGTTGCAAACCCCTTCAGTTCCTCCAGACCTTTCTCTAACTCCTTCATAGTCTTGTAACTTAAGCCACATTCAGTGTCAGTGGCTACAACTGGGAGACCAGCTTCCTCCCTAGAGCTCTCCCTCTCTCTCCCCCTTCTCTTTCTCTCTCTCTGGGAAACAGAAGAGAAGTAGATCTGGAGGAGTGTAGATGTGTGGGGATAGTGGGGGGTGCTATGGTCAGATGTAATGTATGAGAGAAGAATTAAAGAAAAAAGAAATTTAAAGGAGGTTAAGTGGGTACCCTTCTAGGTGAGAGGTCTGGGAGACTTTAAAGCTCAACAGTAAATAAGACTAGAGAATGAGGTCTCCTCAACTTCTGTCAGTTGTGAGACAGAGGAGTGAAAGGTCCTCTCAATAGGGAGAATCATGAAGTGACCTGCTAGTGGGTAGAACATTGATTTGACATGCAAAGCTGAGCTGCAAAACATTGAATTTGATCCCTTGCAGGGCAGGGGGGGGGGGGAGGCAGACAGAGAGCCAGAGACAGAGACAGACAGAGAGGCAGACAGAGAAGAAGAGGGGGAGAGAGGAGAACAGGGAGACATGCTTGGGAGTGAGGGCGGGGTGGGTTTGGAACCCAGTATGCTCTCTCCAAAACTCAGTTCATTTCCATGAGGTCTCAGCTCCTAAGGTTGCACCATAGGTTGACGGCTAAGATTAACTCATGGGTCTCTGTGAGGTGGGTGCTGTCTAATGAGATGGTAGATTTCTGCTTCAAGTTATAGCGATTGTTTACCATAATCAGTTTGCCAGCAACTATAGAATCAAGTGCAAGGTCATTCAGTTTTTAAATTTTTGTAGTAGTTGAAGATACAAGTATATAGTTTATATTCCCTTATCGCATGTGTACTTTAAAAATAGTTTTTTGTTTTGTTTTGTTTTTAGTATTTCTAAGTGCTTCAAAGAAAACACTTTCTTCTGTGTATGAATACAAATGGTGTCAGATGAAAACTTGGGGGAAAAGTTTACTGAATGAACTTGTATATTTAGAAAGGGGTGTTTTTCTTACCAAGAACCATAGGCCAATTAGAGATACTTACTTTTTACAAAGAATACCTTGAGCAGGGTTAGCCAGCATAGTTGCTTGACTGGGGTGGACAGGTGTGGGGGAGTATGTGAAAGGGCTGAGCTGTCTGAGAGGGCGGTGTGGCTGGGGGGGCGGTGTGGCTGAGGGGGCAGTGTGGCTGAGGGGGGAAGTGTCGCTGGGGGGGCGGTGTGACTGGGGGGGCAGTGTGACTGGGGGGGCAGTGTGGCTGAGGGGGCAGTGTGGCTGAGGGGCAGTGTGGCTGAGGGGGCAGTGTGGCTGAGGGGCAGTGTGGCTGTGGGGGCGGTGTGGCTGAGGGGCG
Source organism: Micromys minutus (assembly GCF_963924665.1). NCBI lineage: Eukaryota > Metazoa > Chordata > Mammalia > Rodentia > Muridae > Micromys > Micromys minutus. Next base: position 11,179,240 of record NC_137983.1, read on the forward strand.
GTGTGACTGGGGGGGGCAGTGTGACGGGGGGGCAGTGTGGCTGAGGGGGCAGTGTGGCTGAGGGGGCAGTGTGGCTGAGGGGGCAGTGTGGCTGAGGAGGCTGTGTGGCTGAGGGGGCAGTGTGACTGAGGGGGCAGTGTGGCTGGGGGGGCGGTATGGCTGAGGGTGCGGTATGTCTGAGGGGGGCGCTGTGGCTGAGGGGCAGTGTGGCTGAGAAGAAAGGTAAGGCTCGGAGGGGAGCTTGGCAGAACACTGATGCTCTTCCTGTTGGGTTTTTGCTCCTCAGATCTTGCTGGGATTGCTCTGGGGCTTCAATCCCGTAGCTGCCCAATCCAATTTTTTTTTTTTTTTTTAGAAAATGCAGGGTTTTTGCTTTGTTTTCATTTCTGTTTCTGTTTTTGTTTTGTTTTGTTTTTTGGAAATGTCTAATATATTTCAGAGTTTCATAGATACTTCCCAGAGTTGAACTCATTCTGTAGGCTGCTGGTTTATAACCTTCAACCCAGAGAGGTTTTTGTTGCTGATCACATATTTATAAAGCTGTTCACTTCCGCAATGGAACAGGTTGTAGCAGTTGCTCAGTGTGTTTGAATGTCAGTTAAAAGTGTCAGATTATAATAAACAATTGGCCTATGTTGTGAATATCATAGAATAATGCATGCCGTTGCCTTTGCCAATAATTTTATGTTAGCATAGACACACTGATTTATTTTACTAACCTTTATTGCTGTGGTCAGAACTTTAAATTTTGTGATTATTTTTGTGTATACTTGCTAGCTACTGTCCTTTGTTTTTCAGTCTGTCTTTAATCAAAGCACAGGGAGGAAAATTGCCATAGAAGCTGAGTGGGGGAGAGGGGGAGGCCAAAATTTCCAAGATTTTTTTCTCCACTTGTAAATTGCCTTATCATTCCCAAGTGAGACTCCATTATTTTTGGTGACTTGTCTTTAATCACAGCATTGGATAAGAGACATTTAAATTAGGGTTCTTGGAAACGATCCTCGTCATACTTCTATTTCATCGTCTTCTGTAATATTTAATTAATCTAGATAATTATGGTGTAAAATAAAACCAGAAAAACAAGTTAGGGATGAAAATAAGAGCAGCTCTTGGCAAGCATTTGGCGCCACAGATGGAGAAGCACAGAAAACAGTGAAGATTAGCTTCTTAGAAGACAATGTGCGGGGTTCAGTGATCAGCAGCTCCCAGGGAAGACTCCAGCTCATGGATCAACACCTTCAAATGATTAGGGGTAAGCCAGTTAGCAACAGGGCTTTGGTGTCATGTTTCATAGTGCTGGCGATACAATGCATGTGCAGCATAATGAGGCACTGTATTGGCTGCACTGCATGACAGACTTAGACGTCAGCTACTTTGGGGCACTCCCAGAGTTCCACTGGAGCCGGATAATTCTGGGATGTAAAGACATTGTTGATACACAGTGGTATAGAGGACATTGCTCTGAGTCAAACGTCATCACACAAGGAGGCCTATAATATTTCAGTAAAACTTTGGTGGTGTAAGTCTACCAAGCCACACATTGAAAGGAGATGCCCTTAGGTGTGAGAAAGACAGGGAGAGCATCCTACAGGTCAGGTTACTTCTTATGGGATAAACAATCTTTATTATTTTCTGCCACAATTTCCATCCCATGTTTATTCGGTTCTTCCATTTATCGTCACAAACAATGGTTTGTATTTAGATTAAAATTCAGATTTGCCTTTGTAAACAGCTCATGTTCATCTTAAGGAATCTAAAAATACTCGATGCAGCTTTGTCCCACCAGGATCATTGTTTTAAATCTTTTGTTGGTATCACTGCTCTACCTCCCTCACTCAGCTGACTACATCCAATCTTAGGCGTATTATTTAGACCCGCCCGTATCCGCATTTACTTTAAAATGGCAGATATATTTTAATAGTGGAATTACAAAAAAAATGTGATATTTAGCTATCCACTCAATTGCTTTTAAAATACTCAGAGCAAACGAGTTTTTATGTTACTTAATAATTGACTCTGACAATAATAAGCAATTAAAGTAGGCATCTTAATACTCATCTAGAAAAGCTTAGGGAATAATCGCTTGTTGGTCTAAGGAAATTCGTCAAAATAATCTTTAAATACGTAGAAGTTGGGCTTGTAGTCTCAGGGACCGTGCTCCCATTTATATGGAGCTGAATCTTTAAGTGAAGTGTCTGGGTTTCACAATATTATTAAGCCCTGATGATGAGTTTTCCATGGAGAAATCAGAAAGCATCTCTTCCTACAGTGGAACAAACACTGTTAAAATCTGGTGGAAGACAGGAATCATTTCCTAGGGCAAACTCATACTGAAGTTTTGAACAATCCTGCCCATTTGCCTGCATGAACTCTGGAATTTGTTCTTTCATGCTATGAAATGTTTAATAACTAAAGTGTTAGAACCGGAGTAAAGAGAGAAAATCTGGCTGTGGTGACATAGTTTTTCAAAAGGGCATTTAACTCAGTATGTCACCCATGGTTGGGAGAATCAGACAGAACAGTCATGTCCTGATTACATTCATGAAAAGGCCGAATGCAAAGATGTCTGACTCTGCTTCACTTTCGGTGAAGTACGGTGATCTAGATGCAGACTTTTCTTTTTTATAGCTAATCATAGGTCAGAAATCTGCAAATGAACCCTGTTTCTGATCGACCAGCACCACAGGCCCCAGGATTACAAGAGAAAATGTTCTCTCACTTAGTTTTGAGTTCATAGCTCAGTGGCTGTCTCTATGTTGGGGACATCTTAAAATGAGATTTAATGGTAGCTCATTATAAAGAACATAAAGGAGTCTTTTCCATTTGTCCCTTGTATTTTGCTTCGGAAGGAGACTTAACTTTTTTGCATATAAGTATTATTCGGAAAGTGATTCAAACCTATTGAAACATTCCAGGCCACTAGTATTTAAGCAGTAGGGCAATCTATTTATTTATTTTCTGGTTAATATATATATATATTATATATATGTATATAATGTAATGTGATCTCATTTATTTATGTCATGATTTAATACATTTATAAAATTATTAATTGCTGGGAGCTGTCAGAATTAAGAAACTTTCTTAGCCTGAGTAATGCCATTTTACATAGATTTTAGCCTAGGTTTCTGAGTCCCACAGTGAAGCCCTTTTCCCAGAAATTAGGTGATCTCACTTTGGTCAGGTAGCTAGCTGAGTAAAACGATCACATAGACAATGGATCCTGCTTGGCAGAACATTCCCTCCTGCACCTAGGTCATCCCTCTCCTCTAGTAATTCTTCACAAAGGGTATTGTGAGAAATCCTTTAACTGGAAAGTCCCCTTAGTTCCGTACCTTACTTTCCCAGCCTTATTTCCTTCTACCACCTGTATAAAACTAGCATGTGAAAAAATTAAAATTTGTCAGCTTGATGAGATCATTTGACTTGCTGGCCTTCTTCACGCCTTTTGTTCCCCCATTCTCTCCTAGGTGATCCTGGGTTCCCGTTGACTGTCCTGCAAGTTTTGGCAATTAATTATTATATTAATAACCACATATTTCTGTTTATGTATATATTAAATGTATTTAACATTTTTATAATTATTTTATAATAAAATATATTTGTATAATATGAAGTATAATTGTATAAATATGAGTAACATTCAATATAAATATTTAAATATATTTATATAAAACATTAAAATATTAAAAGCAAAACAAGTATATAATTTTTAAATATCTATTTAGAAATAAATATAGAAGAATAAACTTAATTAGATACAATTGAAATTATTATTTACTTTGTATGCAATAGAGTGCTGGAATACATGATACTGTTGTAATTTATATTTATTTTCACTCTGAAGCATTTTCTCCTTTTTACCATGTGCAATATTTTAGAGTTAAAGAGCACTTGGCTATGAGGCAGCCTCATGCTCTATCTTAGAGGTGAATGTTTAGGATACATGCTAGTTACTGAGAAAGGTTGAATAGAGTCATATATGGGGACCACAAGTGTAGGGGGGATGTTGTTTTCCTAAATTATTCTGTAGAATTTTTCCTGGAAAGAAGAAGCAGTAGTAAACCAGAGTTTTCGGGATGTTTAGGAGGGCTAACTTCACACTCCAGTAACTTTGCCGTTACTCAACAACTACAGCAGTTGTTTGACCAAATTGTGGGGGCTACTAAACGTATTTTCATCTCTAATGTGCCACCTCATGAAAACACATAGCAATATTGACCACTGTACTTCCTAATTTTGAGACGTGACTTCTCAGCCTTTTAATACTAGATAGTTCGCATGATTATCTTATCTATTCCAAATCTCCAGTCTCGAATCTTAAATACTTTTACATCTCCAGAATTGTAGCTTCTTTTGGAGGTTGTTCAGTAAACAATTATGATACATTTTAAAAGTACTTTTAGTTTTTCATTACCATATGTTACATACTGTATGTGCAAAAATATTCCAGAGATATTCTTTAAGGTATACTCTCAGAGTAATGTTCATTTAAAACTTTGACACTGTATAAGATATTCAGTTTGGCAAGGAATATCGATAAAAAACATTCATGGCTTAATTAGAATTGATTTCTCTGCATGGTTACAGAGGTGTTGTTTCTCGGATCTTCCTGTGGATGTTCAGTAGCCTGCCACAGTATTGAATAGTGTTCCTTTTGATTTGTATTTATGAGAGGTCTAGTGTGTGAGTGTTTCCCTCATCTTACAAGACTCTGCTCATTTCTTTTCCTTTTTTGTACAGAAGCTTCTGAATGTGACATAATTCTATTCGTCTAGTCTGTTGTTGCTTTTGAAACAGTTGGGCAGGAGGAACTCATTAGAGGAAGATAAATCAGGGTAGTCTTTGGGGGGAATTGTCCCTGATCTTTTTGTTGTACTCTTTGTTTCTCTACCATTGTGGTTTGAATTTTTGTCTATCACAGGATTCTGTAACCACCATGGTTTCTTTTTTTTTTTTTTTTTTTAAGTATATAGGTCCAGTGATCAAGCACTGAGCCCTTTGGAGCTATCATTCAAAATAAAACCTTTCTTTCATTGTCCACATTACATATTTGACCACAGTGACAGTAGGGGTACCTAACTGCACATCACAAGGAGCAAACTCTAATGTAAATAAAGAACTCTAAAGGGTCATGTCAGGATTGGCCTTTCTGCTATAACAGATACATCATATTGATGTAACAGAATCCTGGGAGATAAAGACTCTGGATTGTGTGGGCTTTCGTTACGAAACTTACCATAAACCTAAAGCTACTAAATAAGTAAATTAATACAAAGTTTATCATTTACCATTCCTTCAGTGTCAATATTTTTCAGCATTATGTAGGTAACTTCCCTCTTTCACTCCGTGAAAGAAAAGACAGCAGGGCTAGGGTAAGTTAGTGCAAAACTATTAGAAGTCAGAGTAGTATTTGATCAATGAATGGGATGAGGTTCCCACATGGTTATTTCTGACACTGCAACTGTTTTGCTTTGTGATTAGACCATCTGTGTTTGATAATTGGTGCTCATGGAAGTTAGACTCTGCTCCCACAGTGCCTGGGAGACTAGGGAGCAATCTTTCTTGATGATTCAATTTTACAGGAATAGCCCCCAGCTTCTGCAAAAGACACTATTCAGTTACACATCTGGCAAGAGGCCTTAAAAAAGATTTATACATCCAAAAGATAAAGAATTAGCAATTACCATTTTCCTCCAAGTAGATGGTGGCAGTGAGGGGAGGTCAAAGCCTAGAGTTAGGGAGAAACCTATGTAAATTTATTTAAGCTGAAGAAAATGTGAACACCATCTCCATTACATCTGTTTCTTGCTCCTCTTAACCTAGAAATGTTAGTTGTAGAAGAAAAAGAAAATTTGATAACATCATTCTTCTGTTCTCCAAAGTTCTGACCTTAATTCATAGATGTTCTTCTGGGTAGAGGATGCTTCAACTTTAAAACAAGGACTACCGAATGGCAAAAATCCTGGGACTCTAATAGTCCTACGAAGTTTTTTTTAACTGATTTTTAAGTTTGTTTTCTGAGAATTTCATATATGTATACAATGCGTTTGTTCATATCTTCCCCCTACTTCAACTGCTTCGGAGTCCCCAACTCCACCATTTCTCCCTTTAAACCTCATATTTTTTTTATTTAAAAATAAAACCTGTTACATATCCATTGATGCTCAATGACCCAGGGTAAGGGAATGCTAGGATGCTGAGGCAGGAGTAGGTGAGGGGGGGGGCAGCCTCAGAAAGCCAAGCAAAGTAGAAAGGGGAGTTGTGGAGAGGAAACTGGGAAGGTGGATAACATTTGAAATGTAAATAAATAAAATAATGAATAAAATTTTTAAAAAGACAAAACCTAATCCAATTTAGTACTACTCAGATGCACTTGTTTATGGGGAAACCTATTAATGGTAACATCGCCAAAGGAAAATACTGCCCCCAACCCCATATTAACTGTCACTCTTTAGCTTCATAGACCCTCTCCCATTCATGCTTCATTTTCATAAGTCATGTACAGTTTTTATTGACAATTAAAATATGATAGTACCTGAGGTCCTACTGTGTAACTAAAAGCAAAGATTAATCTATAAAAATTGTAAAGAATGACAATTATGTTTTGTTTTGTTTTCATAAACTTTGCTTTAAAAATGTTTTATTTTATAAATTCATTTCTGGCTATGCATTTAAAGTATGAAGCACACATTATAGTGAAAATTTACCTATGGCTAAATAAATAATACATCTCATCTTTCCTAGTTATATTTGCCTTAGTAGTAATGAACTTAAATTTGTTCCCATAACAAATTGTACTCATGTACATTAGGTTTCCAAAGGCATAAATTCAACCCAGCTGCAAATGCACATGCGTTAAACTGTTGTTTCTCATCCTGCACCTCTAGTCCCTACCTTCTCCTTCATGGAAATCATCACTATGTATTTGTAGATATTCATCTTTTTAAAAGTTACATTCCTCATATGGCTATTATCTTTGAACCAAGCATATTTCCTTAGAAATGGTGTGTTCTGGATTCCTACATGTCCTTGAAACTGGCAGCGTATCCCTCGGGTTTAAGGCTGAGTTGACCTCTTTATATGTCTGCCTTATCTATGGGTACTCAGACCTTTTCTGGATCTTGGCTTGGTAAATTAAGCTACAGATATCTCTGCAGAGTACTAATTTAATTTACTTTCATATGAACCCATGCAGGGGAATTCTGTACCACACAGTCACTCTAGTTTTAATTTTTGGTGAGCATCTAGCATCTGTACTAGTTTAGATATTTATCATTGCTGTTTAAGAATTTCCCTTTTCCCCTTCTGTGATTAACACTTGTTATTGCTTGTCTTTCTAGTAAAGGCCATTCTTGCAGGACTGAGTTGCAGGACTGAGGTAAAAACTCAACATTGTTTCATTTCCCTACCAATAGTGTGTGTGTGTGTGTGTGTGTGTGTGTGTGTGTGTGTGTGTGTGTAATACATATGCTTCAAGTTCAACATTAATATGCAAAACTGATGTTGATTTTCCTAGTGAGCTTGCTTTGCTTCCTACCTGGGTAATCTTTACTGAAGAACATTATTTTTCTTATTTCCATAACAGGGCCATTTCTATTATGTTTGCATTTCATCTCTTGTTCAGTAATAGTATGCTAAAATTTCTTTCTGATGCAAAACTTAGTAAATGAGGAATGAATGCATTTTCTCCCTACTTTCTTGACTTCTATTGGGTTGTGCACAGAAAAGCATTATCATCCAAATGTTCTTTTAATCATGAGGTTCATAACATTACCAGCAATCAGAAGAGCTTTGTAATTCGTGAGCCGTGTGTAAGAAAAAGATATCCTGCTTCATTGAGAAAATAGACAATTTTGTGACATACTGGCCATTTATCTGTCAAAGTGGGCTATTATACATTGAACCACAGCAAAAAGCCATCGTCTATTTCCAATTCCTTTCATTTATGGTTTAATGGAGGGTATGTTTTATATCTCGTATAAAGCTGATCCAAATTCTTTATTTAAATTCTCGTTTGACAAAAATAACTACGTGAAAGGATTAATCAGGAGAACACAATTTGAATGATAGAATTAGAATTAATAGGTTGACTGCAATTATAAAATTTAGAAATATCAATCATTGAGCAAACAATAGAAGAGAAGGGCACAGACACCAGTGTGGATCATTTTTCCACCCCCACTGCCTCTTCTCACCACTGCAGATTTTCTTCTCATGTGCCAGATATGAACAAGGGTCTATTGTGTGCATGTGGTATCCCCTATTTTTGTAGAACTTCAAAATGCTTAAGAGACTTTAACCTATATAGGAATAAGTATAGAGCCAATCATCAGAAGACTTGATTTTTATTTTTTGTTCTGAAATTCATAGAGCATAAATGATCTAGCCCTAGTTAAGTCATTAAGTCTTTCTGAGCCTGAACTGCCTCATTTGAAAAATGTGAATAATAAAAGGTGTTTCTGTTTTGTGTGTTACAACATTGTAATAGTTAGCAAAAAATTGATGTGTGCCAGTGCATCCTGTAACTATAAAGCACTGTAAAGCATTATTATTTATGCTTCAATGCTTGCACCGAACATATTCTGTATAATCTCTATTTTCAGAAACGAACTCTCCATCATGTTGACATTTGCTAATTTTAAATCATGCTGCAAATGAATGGCTTAGATTGGAACACCTGGTGTCATAATTTTTTAAGAAAATGAGTATCATTTGATTTACTAGAGCGTTTTATCTTAATAAGATCAGTTCAGCATTTATTAGCATGTATTAGCCTGAAATTCTCTTAACAGACTACCACACTTACCTCCCAGAGAGCACAGTAGTATCATTACTCTCTAAAGGGCAAAAAAAAAAAAAAAAAAAAAAAAAAAAAAAAAGCAAAACAAAATTGGGTAGTAACTACCGAACTTAACAGTTCTTACTGTTTTTCCAAGCAATACTTTAAAATGCATAACATTTGAAAATATATAAATAATAGTTTATCCACAAGAATCAAAACCCCATGACATCATATTACTATAGTATCTCTGTATTGTTAAAAGAGGATAACTATATATTTTAAACAGTGCTATTAGATTAAACCACATTCCTCTTTGTATGTTTTAAAAATGACTACAAAGAAAAAATATCACAGGAGAATTTCTTAAAATAAGTGTGGATATTAGAACATGAACAGAAAGTAAATTTTATTTGTAAGGAAGTTATAGTTCTCTATTTTCCCAGATTCAGTCTCCTAGTCTTATGCCTAGCACTGCAGCAGAACATTAAATACAGCTTTCCCTCACCCCTCCCACATCTCCTGAGCATCCCACAGACCCTCCCCTTCTATCACCCTCCCAGTCACAAGTCCAGCAGACATGCCCTGAAAAAAACAACAGGCTACACCTGCCAAAAAAAAAAAAAAACCAGATAGGCTGCCTTCTCCTTTCTCTTTCTGTTCCCCTAGACTCAACCCCACAGGCTTTTCCCTAACACTGCAAAAGAACAGTAGTTGCAGCCTTCCTACCCTACCCACATGTCCTGTGGAATCCATAAACCATGCCCTCCTAACCCTTCTCACTCTACTTGTTGCTTTAATCCTAGCAGGGAGCCCATGGCTACACAAGGGCAGATCCTACAATGGCATCAAACAGCCTGCAGGCAGACAGACACACATCTCTCTACTCTTCCTGAGATACAGTTTCTCTAGTCTTATCCCCAGTTCTGTAGCTGGAATCCTGCTGTGGTCCCCCTTTAATTTCTGACCTTATTTCCAAGGGATCACAAAGGCCTTCTCCTTCAACCTTGTTTCCTCCAACAAACCTCAATTCCCAAAGCCTCCAAAACCAACAAGCATTCTCCACACACAGGCCAAGAAAATACACAACAAACCATCATATTCTTCTAAAATCAAGAGAACAAGCATAGAAACCAAGGATCAAAATAGACATCCAACAATGACAAGTCCAGAAACCAGCAACTGGACCCGAATCATCCCAAAACTAAATTCTGAGAGTCCAGCCTAAATTAATTAACAACAGCTATCCTACCACACAAGGCCCTGATTATGCCAACAAAAGTGATGCAGTAAAAAAAAAAAAAAGAGAAAATTAGTAAATCCTTTAAAGAAACCAGAAAAACACAACCAAAACTTAAATAAAATGAATAAATCCTTTAAAGAAAAAGCCAAGAAAACACAAAGGAACAGTTGAAGGAAACATGAGAAACTGTCCATGACCTAAACATGAAACTAGCAGTAATGAAGAAAACAAAATCTGAGGGAAATCTGGAAAAGAAAAATTAGGAATTCAAACAGAAATTGCAAAGGCAAGTGTCACCAACAAAATAAAAGAGAGACTCCAATACCTTGAAGCTATAATAGTAGATATAGATACACTGGTTGAAAAAATTTTTAATCTTAAACACTTCTGGTTCAAAACATAAGGGAAATTTGGGACCCCATATAAACATCAAACTTAAAGAATAACAGCTATAGAGAGAGAAAAAGCCTACTTGATCACAATGAATGATTATTTTGCTGTGTTTCTGGATCCGGTTTGCAAGAATTTTATTATCTTTGCATTGATGTTAATGAGAATAATTGGTCTGAAATTCTCTTTCTTGTAAGATCTTTGTGTAGTTTAGAAGTGAGCATAATTATGGCTTCGAAGAACAAGTTTGGTAGTGTTCTTTCTGTTTCTATTTTGTAGAATAATTTGGATGGTATTGGTATTAGGTCTTCTATGAAAGTGAGAAAACATTCTTCACTAAACCCATATGGTCCAGGGGGTTTTGTTTTGTTTGGGTGGCTTTTGATAACTGCTTCTATTGCTTTAGGTGTTATGGGCCTATTTAGATGGTTTATCTGATCTGAATTTAATTTTGGTACCTGGTATCTGTCTACAAAGTTGTCCATGTCCTCTTGATTTTGCAGTTTTGCTAAGTATAGGCTTTTTGTAGTAGGATCTGATGATTTCTTTAATTTCCTCAGTTTCTGTTGTTATGTCTCCCCTTTCATTTCTGATTTTGTTTATTTGAATACTCTCTCTGTGTCCTCTACTTAGTCTGGCTAAGAGTTTATCAATCTTATCTCCTTATACAAAGCTCAAATCCAAGTGGATCAAAGATCACCTCATAAGACCAGGTATCCTGAAACTAATAGAATAGAAAGTGGGGAAGAACTTAGAACAAATAGGCACAGGGGGAAATTTCCTGAACAGAACACCAATCGCTTATGCTCTAATATCAAGAATCGACAAATGGGACCTTATGAAATTGCAAAGTTTCTGTAAGGCAAATGACATTGTCAAGAAGACAAAAAGGCAGGCAACAGATTGGGCAAGGAGCTTTATGAATCCTAAATCAGGAAAAAGGCTAGTATGCAATATATACAAAGAACTCAAGAAAATAGACTTCAGAGAGTGAAACAATACTATTTTTAAAAATGGGGTTCAAAGCTACACAAAGAATTTTCAACTGAGGAATAAGAAATGTCCGAGAAGCACCTAAAGAAATTCTCAACATCCCTAGTCATTAGGGAAATAAAAATCAAAACAACCCTGAGATTCCACATCACACCAGTCAGAATGGTCAAGATCAAATGCCGGGAGCTGATATACTTAATAAATTCCCTTAGCCTGAGCAACTCCATTTTACACAGATCTCAGCCTAGATTTCTTTTTCCCACAGTAAAGGCCTTTTTTTAGAAAATAGGTGATCTCACTTTGGTCAGGTAGCTAGCTGAGTAGAATGATCACCCAGAAAACGGATCCTGCTTGGCAGAACATTCTCTCCTGCACCTAGGTTTCCCCCCTCCTCAAGTAATTCTTCACAAAGGGTATTGAGAGAAACCCTTTAACAAGAAAGTTCCCTTAGTTCTATACCTTACTTTCTCATGCCTCATTTCCTTCTACCACCTGTATAAAACTAGCATGTGAAAAATTAAAAATTTGTCAGCTTGATCGGACCACTTGACTTGCTGGCCTTCTTCACACCTCTTGTTCCCCCATTCTCTCCTAGGTGATCCTGGGTTCCCTTTGACTGCCCTGCGGGTCAGGGCAATCAAAAACTTAGGTGACAGCAAATACTGGGGAGGATGTGGGAAAACAGAAATGCTCCTTCACTGTTGGTGTGCTTGTAAGTGTAAGCTGGTACAACCACTCTGGAATTCAGTCTGTCAGTTCCTTACAAAATTGGACACAGGACTACCTAAAGTCCCAGCTATTCTACTCCTGGGCATATACTCCAAAGATACTACAATATATAACAAGGACACATTCTCCACCCTGTTCACAGCAGCCTTATTTATAATAGCCAAAAGCTGTAAAGAACCCAGATGTCTTTCAACAAAGGAATTGATACAGAAAGTGTGATACATTTACACAGTGGAGTACTCCTCAACTACTAGAAACAATGACTTTATGAAATTTGTAGGCAAATGAATGGAACTATAGACTATCATCCTGAGTATAGTAACCCAGTCATAAAAGAATACACATGGTATTCACTCACTGATAAGAGGATACTAGTCCCAGAAAGCTCTGAATACCCCACCCCCTCAAATTCACAGACCTTATGAAACTCAAAAAGAAGGAAAGCCAAAATGGGATTGCATTAGTTCTTCTTAAAAGGAAGAACAAAACACTCACAGGAGGAAATACAAGTTTGAATAAAGGAACATGGATTGAAGAAAAGATCATTCAGAGGCTGCCTCTGGGGATCCATCCCATATGCAGCCACCAACCCAAGTACTATTGCTTACACCAAGAAGTACTTACTGGCAGGAACCAGAAAAAGATGACTCCTTACAGACTCTGCTAAGTCATAAAGATACAGCTGAGCATGTTTGCAGCTAACCATCAGACTGAACACAGGGACCCCAATTAAGGACTGAAGGAGCTGAAAGGGGTTGCAACCTCATGGGAAGAACAACATTATCAACTAACCAAACTCACATGGACTAAAACACCAACCATTAAGTACACATTGAGAAACATATGGCTCCAGCTGCATATGTAGCTGAAGATAGCAGTATCTAGAAAAAATGTGAGAAGAGGCCTTTAGTCCAGAAAGAGCACTTTTCCCAGTGTAAGGGAATTCCAAGGCAATGAATGGGGTGGAGAGGGTGATTAGGAAAGAGTGCACCTTTGTGAAGACAAGTGGAGGGGGAGGGGGGATTGTAGTGGGGTTGGGGAAGGGAATTACATTTCAAATGTCAATACAGAGAACATCTAATAAAAATTTATTTGAAAAAAAAAGAAAAAAACCCTCAGGTTAAAGCAAAGAAAATGTTTTCAACAAAATTACTGAAGAAAAATATTCTAAATAAGTAGATGCTTATTACAAGAAGCATACAGAACATCAAGTAGATTGGTCCAGTAAAGAAAGTTTTCTCAGCATGAATCAAAGCCTTAAACATACAAAGGAAAGACTACATAAAGTTGCAAGGGAAAAGGCTGCACAACATATAAAATCAAACCTATTAATATTACACCTGATTGTTCAATGAACCTGGGCAGATACAATACAGACTCTAAGACACCACAGATGCCACCCAAGAGTTGTAGACCCAGAAAAACTTTTAATTATCATAGATAGCAAAAATAAGATATTCCATGAAAAGGTCAAATTTAAACAATACATATCTATACATCCAGCCCCAGAGAAGGAGCAGATGGAAAATGCTAACCAAAGGTGGTTAACTACACCCATACAAACAAAGAAAATAAAGAATCTAACACCACCAAAATCAAAAGAAGGGAAGCCCTCTCAACATACTCAAACAAACAAACCCCCCCCACAAATAGCAACAAAATAACAAGAATCAATAGTTCTTAGTTATTGATATCTTTCAGTATCAGTGGTCATACTTGCCCAACTAAAAGACACAGACTAACAATATAAGCAAATACAGAATCCATCTTTATGCTGCATCTAAAAAATTGTATCACAAACATCAAAGAGTGATATAATCTGAAAGAGTTGGAAAAAGATATTCCAAAACAAATGGACCTAAAACGCAAGCTGGTGTGGCCATTTTAATATTCAACAGTTTAGCTTTCAAATCAAATCTAACCAAAAGAAAAAAAAAAAAAAAGAAAAAGACTCTACATACATATCAAAGGAAAAATCCAACATGATGATATTTTATTTTTTATCATCTATAGCCACAAACAAAAGGACAACCAAGTTTGCAAAAAATCACTACTATAGCTTAAATTACATATTTACCCTTACACACCAACACCGATAGTGGGAGGCTTCAGTATTGCACTCTCACCAAATGGACAGGTAATTGATAGAAAAACTAAACACAGAAATTCTAGAGCTAAAAGATTTATGAACCAAATAACACTCACACAACTTTTTGAACTTGGGGAAGTTGAGCTGGTACCTACATGAAGCCTTCATCCTTATGTTTAAATCTGGTTGGTATAAGAAGGTGCTACAGGCCATTGGAAGAGAAACATGAAGAACTACTTAGCCACAAACTTTGACCTAAAATCTGGCCTGCCTACAAAATATGCTAGGTAAATGGTGGTACAGAACATACTGGAGTAGCCCATCAATGTCTGACTTGATCTAAGGTCCATGAGAAAGAATCCAAACTGAGACGCTCTATAATCAAACATCAAAGACTAAAAAAGCCCATAGATATAGGGTAAAACCCAATACTACTTGTCTAGAAAAATCAATAAAATGACTTCTAATGATATTCTGCTATACTCATAGACCACTGTCATATCTATCATTAGAGAGGCTTTCTCAGCAGCAAATGGGAACAGATGAAGGGATCAACAGCTAGGCATGATGTAGAGATAGAGAGCTTAAATTGGATGCCTTCATCAAATTCTAACCCTCAGAGATCAAGAAATCGTACCGCAGAGGAGGTGGAAACATTGTAAAATCCAGAGCTGGTGGAGGACACTAGGAGACCAAGACCTTTTGAATCAACTAAGGTGCATATGGGCTCATAGGGACTAAAGCAGCAAGCACAGAGTCTACACAGGTCTGCAACAGGTTCTCAATGTGTGTTGTAGCTATTAGTTTAACGTCCTTATGGGACTCCTGACTATGAAAAAGAGTGGGTTTATGATACTTACACCTATTCTTGGTACTCTGTTTTTCTTGTTGGGTTACATGTCCAGCTTTCAATGTGATAGTGTTTGCTCCATCTTATTGTATTTTATTTTGTCACAGTTGGTTGTTATCTCTTAGAAGTTTGTTCTTTTATGATGAGAGACAGAAAGGAAGTGGATCTGGAGAGGATGAAAAGGGAACCAAAAGGGAGGAGTAGAGGGTGGGGAAACTATAGTCAGAATATATCTTTTGACTAAAGAATCTATTTTTTGATTTAATTATTTTTTTCTTGATTATTTGGGAATCTCATTTTATGCACCCTACTTGTACTCACCTCCTACCTCCCCGAAGACATAAGAACCCCAAACTTCAAACCCAAACCAAATCAAAACCAAAACAACTGGGTTCATATTCACTGGAGCATGGTTAAATTCCTATTTAGTATCCTTCCAAGAAAGAATGAGTTCTTCCATCTGCATCTGGTCCAGAAGTCATCAGCTGAGAAAAACCATGCAGTGGCCAGACTGCAGAAGAGCCAGCTCTCCTGTGCCCATGGACATTAATGTGACTTCAGAGGGCAGCATGGACAACAGGTGTCTATATGGGCTTTAGTAGTAACATGGGCTGTAGATATCAAGTGGCCTTTCACGGTAGCAGGACCACTGACCCACTCATGTTCCTCAGTAGCAGTATGGACTCCGAGCAATATGATCTCAGGTTGTTCCTTATTGACTCTTCCAGGCACAAAGCCTGAGGTGCATCACTGAAACTTGGGGAAGTAGCTCAGACTAAATATATCTACATGGATCTCAGGCTTAATTGTGGTCTAGAACCTCAGCATGGAAAGATCGATACCAATGTGTCCTCTGAAGTTATCTTGGATCATGGTGGTACTTTGAAGAGGCTCAACTCAGAGAGTGAATCTTTCCCTTTGTAGGTCTTTTGTCATTTCCAAGAGCCAGAGAGATGGCTCTGGAACAGCTAACTGGGTGGCATGTTCAGGGACTGAGTTTGCATCAGAGTAAACTCCATCGAATTGCATCCATCCTGCCGAACCAGACCCTATTTGGCAGTGACACCATCTACACTTCAGCCTTGCCTTTCACCTGACACCACCATATCTCTAGTTTGTCTTCCATGCACTGCTTGTCTTTCTATCATTTTCACCTCTCCAGATCTTGTGTTTGTTCACTGTAGTGGTGTCTGTCTTCCCGCGGATGCAGGGCCAGGACAGTGCCTGTGTAGGTGTCTTCAGACTGCCTTGGGGGAGATCTGTTTCTAATAAAAGAAAAAGGGGTGGGGGATTTTGAAGTACCAACACATCTATTTAACTATACCCAACCAGTCAAACACTATTGTTGGTATTTCTGTGTATATATGTTTTTATTTACACAGAAAATGATGAACTTTGAATAAAACTAAAAGAAATATCTAGTTAAACACTTTCTTATGTAAGCTGTTTCTGGTCCCACATGTCTCTTTGGATATATGCTAAGTAGTGAAAAAGGTAGTCACATGGTAGATCTATTTCTGTTTTTCTAAGGAGCTACCATAACAATTCTCATAGTGGCTACACTATTTTGTACTTAGACATTTCCCAAATCCTCTCCATTCTTACCAGCATTTGTTTTCCTTTGTCCCCCTTTTTATTTATCTTTGATAATTTTCTACATTATTATTTTATTCTCAGCACCTTCTACCCTTCCTTTCCCCTTTCAATAGCACCCATGACCCTTAAATACACCCCAGCTGTGTAGTTCATTTAGTATTTCACTTATGTATGTTTAGAGTTAGCCCTTCAGACTGGTTCAACTATCAGAAGTCAGATTGGATGAACAGTCAGGTACCTTGTCTCTGGAAAAGACACACACACTCTCTCTCTCTCTCTCTCACTTTCTGACAAGGATTAATTGCCTATAGCTCTTCCATGGCTGCAACCTTATGAGATTTCTCCTATACACATTGGATTGTCAACTTGTGCTGTCATTATGTGGGTCGTATTTAGGTAGCCATATTGCTGGGAATTCATGGGTACATTTTTCTGTCAGATATTGAAGACATTATCTAGCACCAGAAATTCTAGTTTCCTGTCTCTTTTAATCTTTATGTTCTCTCTTATGTGGTGTTTAAAGTTGTAGGGGTTGCATTGTAGATGTACCAGCTAGGGTTGCACACTGCTGTTCTCTAAACTTTGACCAGTTGTGAAATTTTAATAGTCCTCATGTGCTACAAAAAGCAGAGGTGTGGAAGATATAGTTATTTGGAAACTGACAGCTGGTAAAAATGAAGAGAGTAAAAGTTTGTGGAGTGTTTAACCCAAACTACTGCATTTGTATCACACCCTGCCCTTAGGCTCCAGGAGCAGAACAGAACAGAAAGCAACCATAGATTAGAGACGATCTGTGTAAAACAGCATCTCTGCACATGATAGGACTGCTACACTCTGGAACTTATAGTAGCCTTGGTCACCTATGTAAGACTAGTGCAAAGATCAAGCCATGGTTCCAGCAACATGTGTAGCAGAGGATGTCCTTATCGGGCATCAATGAGAGGATTGGCCCTGTGAAGGCTCAATACCCCAGTGTAGGGGAATGTCATGGCAGGGAGATGGGAGGGAGTGGGTGGGTGAGGGAACACTTTCATAGAGGCAGGGGGAGGGAAAATAGGATGGGGGATTCCAGAGGGGAAACCAGAAAAGAGGATAACATTTGAAATGTAAGTAAAGAAAATATCCAATAAAAAAATTCCAGCAGGGGTAGGGAAAGAACATGATCCCTTGCTTTTAGCAAAAGTTAATGGCTCTAAGGGAGAAAGAAAAGAGAATTATTTTTAAATGTGTGGCACCTGGCAGTTGACTATGCTCCAGTGAATGAACTCATAACCAAAGGTGTATTTGAATTTGGATCTTTGAATTATATATATATAAAAAAAATAGGACACGAAGGTGATAGGAAGTAGAAGTGGGCTAGAGGTGGATCTGGCTAGAGATAAAGGCTGGAGAGATAAACATGGCAAAATCTGTTGTATGCATATAAATACTGATAAATACAAAGTCCCGTTTGTTCTATTTTGTGAAGGAAGACTCTGCATGTGCTTATTTCACTATGCATCTAACCATAGAGTTAGCCATACCTTCCAAGAACAATATAAGGATAAAATTGGATGAGTGGCCTAGACACAGAGAAGTGATCTTGAAAAACCATGTATCTGTGTTAGACTTTTAAAATAATCCTGAAATATACTACTTAGGGGTACATGTAGTTCAAGGATAAATAGAGGTAGGAGTAATTTTTCATTTGCACCAAATTAAATTAGACTCTCAGTTCAATCAAAATAGCTTGCAGCTGGGTACAATGATCTGATTTCCTGACACTCAGAAAAAATACTGAAGCCCTCCAAAAGGCCCCTGCTGATCTTCAGTATGAAATACAGTTAGCTGACAATTTCATTCAACCTATGAATGCCCTCATATTTAATGAGCTAAAAAATGAAAATAAAGCATAAGCTTAGCTGGAGATGGCTCCCAGGTAACATTTTCTTACAGCTAAATGAAACACATAGCACAGTGCTTCTAAAGGATCATGTTCTTTTTCTTTTGTAAGCAGCTATTTTGTTAAATATGCCATCAGATGAATCCCCTTATTAGTGTCCTGGGAGTACTGTTTTGACATTGGATGTGTATTACAAACATAATAAAATACATCAGAGAACAAATGCTGAAATTTCAAATGAATAACTTGCTAATTTTTCAGGAAGGTGATGAGACAGACTAATGTGAATCCTCAAGCATCCATTAACTGCCTGTTTTCTAGGAGCAAGGACCTAAACTTACAGCAACATTGAATTCCAGCAAATGAGTTCAATTTATAACAATTGGTATTTTTCAGTAGCATTATGAATAAGTATATAAATGAATGGTTTTTTTGTATGTTGAATAGACTTTCTAGAATAGAAAGAACGTTGAATTGTTGGGGGGGGGGCAGAAACAAAGTGGTTATACTCTCTCAAGGAGACTTCTTATACTTGAAATCTGAGTTTTCCTTTGTGACTTTTGATGTTTCAAAGTGATTTTTCTCCTTTGGCAACAATGCCATTCCCTCCCTGATAACTACACAATTTAGGGAAGAGGCAGAAGGTGTAGCAGAGATTCTTTTGATTATGAGTTCTTAGTATTGAGTAGTTTTGCTTCAGCTTTTTTCCAGAGAAGAGTCTAACAAACATAGGTGGTACTCAGGCTAACTGAGGCAAGTGTAAAAAAATGAAAAGGTTTTGAATAAAGCTAAAGGATGCTGTCTTAGCATTTTATTGTTGTGAAGAGATACTATGACCATGGAAAGTCTTATAAAGGAAGACATTTAATTGGAGTATTCTTCCAGCTTCAAAGGTTTAGTTCATTATTATCATGGTAGGAAGCATGGTTGCATGTAGGCCGATAGATGCTAGAGAATTAGTTCTACATCTGTATCATCAGGAAGTAGGAGGAGAGAGACACTGGTCCTGGCTTGAGCATTTGAAACCCTAAAGCCCACCGTCAGGAACACACCTCCATGAGACCACATCTACTTCATCAAGGTCACACCTTTTAATCTCTAATCTATGTGAAGTGGCACTGCTCTCTAGCAAGCATTCAAGTATATGAGCCATGGCATTCACTCTTATACAAGCCACCACAGATGACAACTGGAAATGTTGAAGCATCCAAGTCATTATAGCAGTAAGAGCCATACTATCACTAAACAATGGAGAAAGCAGAGGAAACATATGTTTAGAACCCACTGAGTGATACAGATGGGAGTGTCATCTTGGGAGGACCCGTGGTCTCCAGAAGGGTGGAGCCAATGAAGTCTACATCTCCGCAAGAAGAAGTTTTAGGCATCCCAGGTTCAAGCAAGAAGAAATTTAAGAGTATCCCAGACTAACTCAGATTTCTGTTCTCCAACCATTGCCCCTGCTTAACACAATTAAATTAAAATTCAGAAAGTTAAAGCAATCTTCTTAGCCCACTACTTCATTTTTAAGTTACATGAGCCTTTTGGCCTCTATGTCAATAGATAGACTTACAATGCAATGATGCTGTTGCTTTATTATTTTTTTATGTTACATTTATATAAGGTCACTGTGATTTTTTAAATTTTATTGAATATTCTCTGTATTTACATTTCAAATGTTATACTCTCTACCCCCTCTCTTCCCTCCCTCCACCCCCCCAACTTGATTCCATGAAGGTGCTCCATCTCCACCTCAGTGCCTTTGCTGCTGCTGCTGATGTTTTCCCCATGATGGTGCAAATCTTTCAGCTATTTCAGTCCTTTCTCTAGCTCTTTCATTGTAATCCCTGTGTTCAGTCTGATGTTTAGCTACAAGCATCCACATCTGTATTTGTATGACTCTGGGAGAGCCTCTTAGGAGACATGTCTGGTTCCTGCTGGTAAACATTTCTTGGCATCAACAGTAGTGCTTGGGTTTGGTGGCTGTTTATGGGGTGATTCTCCAAAGTGAGGCAATCTCTGTAGATCTTTTCTTTAATCTCTGCTCCTCTATTTGACCTTGTATTTCCTCCCCTGATTTGTTCTCTCTTCTAAGAAGGACTGAGGTATCCACATTCTGGTCTTCCACTTTTGAGCTTCCTAAGTTCTATGGATGGTTTATTAGGTATTCCGAGCTCTTTTTAGGGGTAGGGTGGGAGACATGATTATCTTATTCATGCAAAGCTTGGCACTTGACTTTGCTGCATCTTGTTTGTCCTGTTCAGACAACATAATGTCATTAGTTACAACAAGGGCAGTTCCTTGCCCAGTGATTAGCTTACCAGATTTGGAGAAAACTATAATGGAGTACAAAGATGCTCATAATCTTTTCTGAAGCAGAATGAAGCTGCTCTTAGGAGCTGGTATGTCTGTCTGTCAAAAGGCTGAGTGTTGATAAAACATACTGGATGTTTGACCCTGCTACCTTCTGTAGATCTCTGAAGTTTTTGAACTATCTCTCTATAGTATATCTGAGTTAATTGTTTTTGGCTATTTACTATCTGTTCAACCTAGGAAAAATATTTATGTGATTAGCTATGAGCTGGATTAACTATTAACTTGTCCTTTTAAATTATTCTAAACTGTTTGAAATAGCAGCTTCCAAAGGACTAAAACTTCAGATTGTATTTTAAAGAATTATATAGTCACAGCACATTAAATAAGAGTTGAAACATACAGAATATGATATAGCAACATATAACCTTAAACTGCATTAATACCAAACATGTAGAAATATGTAATACTCTATGCTTTTATCCTAATATTCTTATATAACTTCTTTGTTTATTTTCATCCCTTCTCTCCCTTTCCCTCCTAAAATTAGATATGAGAGAAAGAATAGAAGAAATAAAAAGAAAGAGAAAAAGAAATCCCTGAAACTAAATTCTCTTATTTTTTTTCTTCCCTGCCCAAGACCATGACAACTAGTAACTACCTCCCTTAAATAATGAAAAACACCAACACTCATTGAATGGCCAAAACCACCCACCCCACATTTTGGGAATGTAGGCATTGCACTCTTTACATATCTTTCTGCTGGTTAATGGCATTATTTTATTTTTCTTTTTCTTTTGGGGGGGAGCTAAGAAAAGAGGGATACATGTTAGTTGTAAGAAAGCTAGCTGTAACATTTGCAGTCCAGTCTCCACATGCTGAAAAGTATGTGTGAGGTAAATTGAGGTAGACTTGAGAGGATGCCTAGCTAAAGATTATTGATTGTCTGTTCTTTGAGCAGATAATGCCTTTCATTAGAAGCAAGTTTCGATTGTATAATCAAACTTTAATATAAAATTTTTTCTATAACAGTTGAAAGGACACCATAATAAGCCCTGACGCTTCTGTAGCAAACAAGATTTATTGGCTGTGCATAACTGAAGTTCTATGCATAGCCATTCTTAGAGCTGTTCCATGTAAAGTGATTACCAGTACAAGTTACATGCTTTCCTGGTCTTCATGATTTCTTTTATGTCTGAAGGTAGAATCTTCACATCTGATTTTAATTATTTTAGAAAGATTCCACAGCTTTTCTTTTCCTGCGAAAAACAAATTTAAAACTTTTTTTCCTGGCATAACATACTTTTTTTTCTCCATTCTGAAGTTAGGGCATTAAACAAGATAATTTAGTTGAACAGTTTTATTCATAATCCAATGTCTCTCAGCAGATGGTTTTTGTTCATTAGCATCAAAATAAAGCACTATGTATTCTCTTTTTTGGCCGTCTTTGATACCCCCCATTTATTTGTTAAGTAATTCCTTTAAAATATGATTCGATCTCTCTACAACTGCTTGTCCTATAGAATTTTGTGGTATACACATAATATGCTTTATATTATGATATGCAAAAATGTTTTACTAGACACATGTGCTGGAACATTCTTAGTCTTAATTTGTACAGGCATCCCCATAATCACCATAACTTCTAATACATGTGTAATTACACAGCCATTTTTTTTTCAGAATGTAAAGTAATTGCCCATTGAAATTCTGAATATGTGTCTGTGGTATGGTGCACATATTTTAATTTTCTGAAAATTTCAAAATGAAAGATATCCATTTGCCAAATTTCATTTCTTTGGCTATGTTTTGAAATATTCCCAACATGAAATTGAGTTTAGCTATATAAAGAACAGGTAGGACATTGCCTTATAGTTGCCTAGGCTTGCTACCAAGTAATTGAAAAATCTTTAAGCCTTTGATGTTATCATATTTAGATTTTTTTTTAAAAATGAAATTCTGAAGTATCCAGTACACTTCCTACACATAGATAATCAATTTAGTTATTATCTTGTGCTAGAGGGTCTGTTAGACCCTTACGGGATCTGATATGTACTATATACAGTGGATGGTTACTGTTTCTAATTAATTGCTGTAGCTGAATAAAGTGTATTTATTCATAAATCAGTTAATTTTTAACCAACTATAATCAATCATTTATTTATTTATTTAATGCATAACCTATCATTCTTGATTTATATACATCAGCATATTAATGCAATGCAGGTGCTTCAGAAATTGGTGTCTCTTTTACTACAAGAGGGATAATGCAATTAGTGTTGTTGTTTTAACTAAAGTTACTTACTTTTGTGGTATTGTTTTTGTAAATTTATCTCCCAAATTACTGTAAGACCTTTGTCAACATTCATTTTCTACTCAAAATGTGGCAGTTTCTGCCTTAGTGAAAGGGACCACAATTTCTACTTGTTCTATTTTTGATAATTAACAAAGTCTTATTTTCCTTTCAAAACCAATTCAGGAAAAGTTTCTACATAGATCTTTTATTTTTCTCAGTGTGATTGCTACAAGTATGCATTGTAAGATATTATCTCTCTGAATAATAATTCTTATGGGAGAATAAATACAATGTAAAATAACCAAAATATTACCCATCTTTGATATATATGTGCATATTATAATTTCTTCTAAACACAATTATTTTTATCTTCAGCTGATAATTTTCTTGGATTATTTAAATCTTTATCACCTTATAAGTTTCGAAATACATGACATAGCTTTTGAGTAGTTAATCCTATTATGAGACTTAGCCAATTAATGCTTCTCAACAATTTTTGAAAATCATTAATTGTTCTTAATTAAATTTGTACATTAATCCTGCTTCTTTTATTCTATGCTTGAATATTTTGTAGACCTCTCTTATATCCTACACAGTTAATAGAATTTCTTTTTACAATTTTTCAGGAATAACTTGTGATTCTCAACCCCACAAGGAAAATTCTCTTTACTATATCATTTTTTTTCCTAAGGCATCTGTATCTGAATCAGCCAGTAAGATATCACCCATCTAATGGACAAAACAAATTTTACAAACACTAAAACAACTAGTCTAAAAACAGCTGGAGGCTCAACAGATAGAAAAATCCATTAGTCACTAGACTTCTGTATTTTCCATTAAAAAGAAATCTGACAAATGAAAGATAATGACAGATCGGAGAGCAATTAATAAAATTCTTCAGCTAATGGATTCTTTAAAGGCTAGATTCCATTGCCTATCTGGTTACCTAAGGCAAGGCGTAATATAGTGATTAAAAGACTGAATATATGTGGGGTAGGTTCTTCTAGCTGATTTGCCTTGCCTGCCCTTAGTGGAAAAGGAAGTGCTTAGCCTCACAGAAACTTGAAGTGTCAAGAATGGTGGTGGGGGATACCCAGGATGGTCCCCATTCACTTAGAGAAGAAGGTGAGGGGGACTGGGGGAAGGATTGTGGCACGAAGTGACTGTGAGGGGCAAAGTGAATAAGTAAAAAATAAAATAAAATAAAATAAAATAAAATAAAATAAAATAAAATAAAGACTATTTTTTTTTAGTAATTCTATACATGAATATAAGAAAAGGTTTGCTTTTTTCAGCTCCCACTTTTAAAAAAGTTTTTCTTATTCATTTATTTACTTACTTATTCACAATACAATACAGTACAATGCAAATGGTTGAGAACCACTTAAAGAAATGTTCAATATGTTTAGTCACCAGGGAAATACAAATAAAATGACATGGAAATTTTATCTTACACAATGCCTCAGATTAGAAAACCAAAAAAACCCCCAAAAAAACAAAAAAAAACAAAAAAAAAGTAATTGCACATTTTGTCAAGTATGTGGAGCTAGCAGAACACTCTTCCATTGCTGGTGGGAATGTAAACTTGTACAACCACTTTGGAAATTAATTTGATGGTTTCTCAGAATACTGTGAATAGTTCTACCTCAAGACTCAGGTATATCATTTCTGGGCATATATCCAAGAGATGTCTCACTATACCACAGGGGTTTAACTTTGTTTATAGCAGCTTTATTTGTAATAACCATAAACTGGAAACAACCTAGATGTTCCTCAACTGAAGAATGAATAAAGAAAATGTAGTACGTCGACACAATGGAATACTATTCTGCTAATAAAAATACAATAAAATTTGCATGCAAATGGATAGAACTTGAGAATATCATCATGAGAGAGGTAACCCAGACCCAAAAGGATGTGCTTGGTATGTACTCACTTATAAGTGGATATTAGCCATAAAATACAGGATACCCATGATACATTCCACTGGCCCAAAGAAACTGAACAAAAAGAAAGGCCCAAGCATGGATGCTTGAGTCTCAGTACTTACTTTTAATAGAAGTTTTCCAACCAAGAACTATCATTGGAGAGTCTTGCTACTAGGAATGTCTTGCCTTATGCTAATAAATAACAGCCATTAAAATAATTTGTATGCATATTTTTACAATTTGCCATTTCATAGGAAAATAGTAGTTGTTACTACTACTACTAGACACACCAGGAGAGGTCATTTGATCCCATTATAGATGGTTGGGAGTCATCCTATGATTTCTGGGAATTGAACACAGGACCTTTGGAAGAGCAGTCAGTGCTCCTACTCATTGAGCCATCTCTCCAGCACTTTCTGTAATGTGAATTTTTAAATTTATACCCAGTTTCTCTCTCACCCTCCCTCCCACTTTCCCTCTCTACCTCCTACCTCATTATCTCTCCATCCCTGTCCCTCTCCCCCCACTCTCTCTTTCTCTTTCTATTGTTTTCAAAATTAATACCTTACCAATTCAGAAATTCAGGGTTTTTGAGTTCCACTGCAGCTCCTGGAAAAGATTGCTCTGCCTTTCGCTGAGTCTGCAGGATCCTCAGGCTAGCTCTTGTCAATAGCAGCTAACTCTGCCCCCTTGGCTTGGTCTACCAGGCTGCCAATGCTGGTTCACTAATGTTCCAGATTACCATTCATGGTTAAGGGGCTTGTACTTCCACAGTCTACCTGTCTGTGGTTTTCTGTCCCCACTGCTGGCTCAGGTGGCCAGCCAGACTTTAGCTGCTCTGTTCACAGAGCAGTGTGCTTATTGCCATAGACCAGAGTACCAAACCTTCCTTCCTAGTGGCTGTTCAGGAATTAAGCCTGGATTCTAGCTCTATATTCAGAGTGCCGTTTTTTAACTGTGGGCCTTTTAAGCCTGTTTCCCCCTGTTCCTAAAATAATGGCTCTGAACTTACTATTTGTGAATAAATAACTAGGCCCCAGGCTTTGTCTCATTTCCTGACTATCCCATAACTTAGTTAACCTATTTATTCTTGTGAGTGCAACACTATTTCATACTTCTGTGTCTTCACAGTTTGGGGCCACTCTGTTCTCATGCCTAACTCTATCCCAGATTTTCTCTCTCCATACCAGGAATCCCACCTCCTATTTCCTGCCTACACTAATAGGCCATCAGTTTCTTATTGACAAGTGATGCTTCCATACAGTAAACAAGAGATTCTCTCTACATATGAAAAACAACATAGTCTTTTATACTGTGCCCTATCTCTTAAGTAGATATGAAGCAATTAATCCACTTCTACTTGCAGTAGAATTTATTTAATTGTTTTGACTTTCATATTTTTTCTTGAAAGCAAAGAGGAGACTGTTTGCTATCAGGATTATTTCTAGAAGACTCCTCAGTATCTGTGGTTCTGTCTTGCTACTTCAAGTTCAGAGTAATAAGTCAGGATAGAAAGTTTAAAGACATTTGGGGAAAAAAAAACCACTGAGCTCACTGAAAGCATTAAACATCTCAAAAAACATTTATTTTTTCTAAAAATCCTAAGAACAAAAATGTGTTTTATGTAGACCTACGTCAAAACAATTTGACATATTTTAATAGCTCTTTAATCACTATTATTTATTTTTACCAATGATATGTTTATATAGTTTCCTTTAAAAGGTAAGTTAATAATGCTAACATTTCTTTTGACCACCAACACAAATTTTCGTCCTTTTTGGCATTTTTAGAGGTGAAAATATGACGTGTGTTTTTCCATGTGTTTCTCTGTCTGTGGAAGAGAGGGAGTGAGTGTGTGCACATCTATCTCTTTGTGTGTGTATGGGAGAAATTATGTGCAAGTATCTCTCTATTTGTGTGTGTGTGTGTGTGTGTGTGTGTGTGTGTGTGTGTATGCATTTGTGTGTTTATGCACATGTGTGTCTATGGGAGAGAGTATGTGCAAGTATTTCTCTCTTTGTGTGTGTGTGTGTGTGTGTGTGTGTGTGTCTATGGGAAACAGTATATGCATGTATCTCTTTGTGTGTGTGTCTATGTGAGGTATGTGTATCTATCTGCGTGGTTGTGCCTGCCTATACATGTACATGAAGACTCAGGGAGGACATTGGGTGCCCTAGTGTGCCAATATTCACACTATTTACTTGACATCAATCTATGATTAACATTAAAATTTAGCCCATGACCAGTAAGCCCCAGCAATCCCCTTGTCTCTGCACTAGACCCAAGCTCTAGCATCACAGCTACACATGTGGCCATACATTTAGCATTCTATGTGAGTACTAGGGATTTAAGTGCCAGGCCTCATGTCTGTGTTTGAGTGTTTTTATGAGGAAAGCCAGGCTTCCAACCCCCAAGGATATTTTAAAGGTAGAAATAAAAGACTGACACAACTCTCACATATGCCTGAATTGGGGCAATTTTTCTGATGTTTAACATTCCCAGTATTTCCTATTGATTTTTTAATTGTGTGAGTACTTATGCAACTAGACATCTTGCTTCCTAAATGTATTGTGACATGGTGTTTGGTGTTAGTCACCTTTTAATCTGAATGACCCTCCTCTTTGTTTCCGAAGCTTCTAACTCCTGCTTTCAACCTGACACTGTGTAGTTATTGTCCCATAGTCATTCTTGGTCTTAACACAACTCTCTTCAAAGCTGCCTTTCCACAGAGGAACCTGAACATAGAACTCATTGTATTTCTTAGCCAAAGGCACTGAAGGATTTTGTTGATGGCAACTTTCTAAGAGTACTTGACCCATTCTCCTGGCAGCAGTGACTGCTCTTTGATAAATGAAGACAGAGTACCCTGTGCGTAGGAGGTGAAATGTATGCAGAGTCTCTGAGTATGCCTTTTTATTGTATTATAAAGACAATTCAAGTGGAAATGTGGTCACCAAGGATGTCAATGCAAAGATATTCATCTTATCTTTTCACCTGGGTTTGAATCAACTGTCTACTCAAGAAAGAATTTCACCAAAGCTGAGTGATTAATATCCAATCTCTTCAGATATTAGTATTTCTACTCAGAATCAATGATACACCCTCTTTCAATGGCTCTGCTTCAGATTTTAAATTCTACTAATGATGCGGACTTTAGATACCTGAACCCAGTGCCATGAGATTTCAGATAATGGGAAAGACTATCTCCAATCTTTCATTAGGAAATAGCTCTGTAGATATATGCAGACACAGGAGAAGCAAATAATGCTTGTTTTTCTAGAGAACCAAAGGCAAAACAGATCAGAAGCCATAATGCTTTTATCCAGAAGTCCTTTCTGCTTGTCAGGCACTTCAGTTTCTTGAGTTTCTCTAGTTGATTTAACTGGGCACCAGATGAAAGACTGCCTAGCTGGAATGGGACTCAGAAAGTGGCCTGAGAGAGGAAGGCAATGTAATCATTCTTGAGATAACCCTCCTACCACTTCACTGAGACTCCAATGTTTTATGCCTGTACAGTTTCTTTGGCCTTAGGTTTTAACTCTTCTGAGTCTGAACTTCTAGTTTTTTTAGTTTTCACTCCTTGTCTCTGATATTAGTTTCTTCAAGCCCAAATTCTTTTATTTTCTTGAAGAACTTCTAAGTCTACATGTGACATTTTAGGCTTGCAACCTCCAAGATCATCTGCCTTCACTGACACCTTAGAATTCTCCACAATCTCCCAATGGCAAATGTGATCATGGCTTCCTTCAACAATTATTAAACTTGCTTATTTTACCTTTTGTTTTTAAGCCCACGGGAAGCAAATAAATTTTTATTGTGCTTAGGAATAGAATTATTAATTTGTTTAAATTTGACTCTCCTTTATACATACATCATCATCATTATAGAGAGGGTGGTCTCAAGCTATATCTGCCTTATTTTTATTTTGATTTTGTTTGTTTGTTTTTTTTTAATGAGGAGGCTCCAGTCATATTTACTTGCTTGGCATTTTTATTTGTATTTTTCAAGATAGGGATTGTTAGTGTAGCCCTGACTGTCCTACAATTCACTCTGTAGACCAGGCTGGCCTTCAGTGAACTGATCTACTTGCTTTTGAATCTTGAGTCCTGGGATTAATGGTAGGAGCCACCACTTCCCTAATCACTTCTTCAGCTCTGCCCAACACACGTTAAACTCCATGATGGCTTCATTCAGGCCATCTCCTGGGCAAATCTTTTTGCTGGTTTTAAGGTCATAGCCCTTCTTTCAGTTAAATTAAATACACATGCCAAGTGAACATAATTGATGGGCTTTATTTTTTTATTTAAGAAAACCAAGATTACCTCGGATCCAAAAGAGATTACTATAACTGCAGGCTTTCCACCTGCCCAGTTCCTGAATAACAACTCAGCGGGTCTTTATATCTGAAAAAAAAGTGCTTAGGATACAAGCTTGGGCTTGTTCTCTGAATAGCTCTTAACTTATATAACCCATTTATTCTATTCTATGTTTGCCACATAGTTGGCTATCCCTCCTCAGTTTTATGCATGTATCTCTATCTCCCCCAAGTCTGGGCGAAATCCTTGTGTCTTTGACATTGTCCTAGAGTCTCCTCAATCTGTTGGATGTTCCACCTTCGAATCCTGCCTCAGCTCATTGGTTATTTTTATTGACAGGTGATGCTTCTATGCAGTACATAGAGAGTCTCTCTGCAAACCAGGAAGGTCTACTTGCTATTTAGATATCTCTTCTTTAACACTTTTTATCAGATGATTTCGCTCTCCCTCCATGAGAGAGGGGAGTGGAGGGACAGGACAGTGAGTTAGTCATTAGACCTGTAGATTTAGATAATGTATCTCATTAACTCATGGAACATATTTACTCTATGGTTTATATCTGTCAATTCTTATTTTCTCCCAACAAAAGTTTGACCTTATTTTTCAATTCAAATATTCTTGAGAAATAGAATTCCTTTAAATGTACAAAAAAGCTTTTGTATAGAAAAAGGATCAGATGAAGATACAGATTACTAAATAGAAAAAAATCATTAGCTATACATCTGAAATATAATTGATATATAGAATATATACTTAAGTACACAATAAGAAATCAAACAACTCAATTAATCAATAGGTTATCAAAATGAACAATTTACAAAAGATGAAATATAAAGAACTGAGAGATATAAAAAAATTCAACCTCAAAATTACATTGAGATTTCTTAATGCAATTAGGATATTCATTCATTATAAAGCAAACATTAACAGATATAAGGATATGAACCTAAGGAAAAACTCACATATTGCTGGTGGCAATATAAACTTGTCCAATTATTATGGAAACCTAAGTAGATATTTGTCAAAATACTAGAAATGGAGCTGTCATATGACCCAGTTGTTCTACTATTGAGTGTGTACCCAAAGAACTCCAAGTCAACATGTCTCAGAGATAGTTATATATCATTGTGTGCTATAGCCACAGTGAAAATAAATGAGTTATTATATAAACCTGTGTGCTTAATAAGAGAAGAATAGATAGAGAAAATGTAGTATTGGGACACAGTGGGTTATTTCAACCAAAAAGAATAAAATCATGTCATCAGCAAAAATATGGGATAAACTGAAGATAATCTTAGCAAGTAAATTAAGGCTTAAGGCTGTCTCAGAAACTTTGTTAAAAATAAATTTACATCCCCAATAACAAATGAATTAAAGACATTTATCTTTATCTTTAGAGTTGCCTTTTGTGAGTTTTCCTGCATGAAGCCCTCTCCCGAAATCTTCACAATTTTCTACCATGATGCTGTTATGCCTTCTGTTATGCAGCATACTCTACTTGCTCCCCCAGCAGCAAGGACTCTTTGCTAAGGTGAGTTTATTAAATAAAAACTGGTATTACATTCAGTGCTCCTTCATACATTCAAATGAAAAATACCAGTGCATTAATAAGAGCACCACATTTTTAAAATTATCTTCTACCCTTAACACACACATACATGCACAAATACACATACACTACACAAACAAACACACCACACATACTACAACACATACACACAAACACACACAACACAACACAAACACATACTACACACACACACACAAAACACACACAGATATACATACACACCACATAAATATAAACACAACACACATTCTACAACACATACAAACATACCACACACAAACATACTCACCACAAAAACATACCACACACACACACACACACCACATACACACACACACACACACACACAAACACACACACTACATTACACACAAGAACAAATATATAGGTTTTGTCTATTTTTCTCATACCTCTGAATTTTCTGTCAGTTGAAAGATGAAAACACATTGCAATTATTCTGATTAACTCAGAAACTATGAAGTGTCAGTTTCAGCAATACAAATGGCATTGTAAAATTAGAATAATAAACTGGGTCATTAAGCCTCATAGTTTGCATTGTTTCAAAGAGAGAGATCTCAGTTGGAAAAGTTCAATAATTATTTCAAATTCCCTAGTTTCTAACCACGGTGTTAGCACCCATCAGTTACAACATTTAATGCAAATGTTGACTTAAACTAAGGTTATCTAAAGTTTGAAGAATGTTGCTTTTATAAGAGGACTTTTTATGAAGCTTGTAAGTTTGTGAATATTTATGATTGACATATCAATGGTACCTGTCAATTTATAAGAAAACACATGGAAGGTTAGAGAGCCTTAAGAGTTATCAACATTGGCCTCACACAACAGATTTCAGAAAACAGAGTTCTCTTAATATAATGGACTTGAAAATTGGCATCATATATCAAAATTGGGAATGTGCTGGGCCAAACATGAGGATAAGAACTATTTCTATAACTTAAAACCATACATCTTATATAAATGCCAATGAAATTCCTTAATCATAACTTGGCTAAAAATAAAAAGGGAATAGCCAAAGGAAGAAGATAAATGGAACAAAACTTTAAGAAAATGTATATATTTCAGACATAAGTTTACTTATTTTACAAGTATAACCTTAACCATTTCCCTCACAAATATTAGCAAAAAGATATTGGAACCTTAAAAATGAAGAAACTAAGACTTAGAAAAATTTCATAACGTTTCTAGGACCATGTTTCAGTTCCTAGGGGCAAAGTTTCAAAAACAGAAATGGCTCAAAACCAACCAAATAAAAATTAGTGGAGGCAAACCTCAAATCCAGGTGTCTCCTGCCCCAATGCCTATGAACTGGCAAGTTATGTTTATTTAACTGTGCGTTAAATCTCCTGCAATCTCCTGTCTTCCGTTGGAGACCATTGGCAAAGGAAGAATGAAGCTTCTCTGACATAGGAGGGTGCATGAAAACAGGCAGTGGAGGATGTGGAATGACTCACGAGGTCTCAAACCTCAATTTTATACTCTGTGGGATACAGGTAGTTGGTAGATACACAGGCCAAACAAAATAATTCATGAAAAAGAAAAAAAAATGATAAAGCTGCTAATCAGTCTTTAGTAAACTCAGCAGGTAACACCATCAGAAACAGCTAATGAATTATTAAAGATAAAATGGAACTAGAAAATACCATCTTCTAGTAGTTGTGAAAGAAATGTGACAATCAGCAACACAGAAAATATTTGGAGGATGTTGAGGTACTGCTATGTGATTCATGCAATTCTACACCAATTATGTGTCTTAAAGTAAAGTTAAAGAGATTCCTAATTAAGCTCCCTCTGCAGCTGTCAGAGGACTTTTTCCTCTTTATTTAGTATCAAGCTTAAAGTGTGTGATAAGGCATCCATGATTGCAAATACCAAGTGAAAGAGCAAATGAATTAAAGATGTGACCATCATGCTGAGCACAATTCAGGGAGTTTCTGAGTCGAGTCTTCTCCAAGATTTCAAACTGCTTAGTTTGGAATATTCCACTTTCTTCTCTCTTATTTGTTTCCATAGTCATTTCTCTGCAGACAGTATTTAATTGCAGATGTTGAATTATTTAACCACAAGCAAGGCTTTTTAATCCTCCAAAGGTAGAGAACTCGGGACTAGAATTAGGAGGTTCTAAGTGGTTATCTGTCACTCTAAATCTTCAGGGTTCATCCAGGGAAATGCATCTGGAGAACCCAAGTGTAAAAGAAGGGTAAGGTACCTCTACTACAGTCTCTCACAAATAGGTGAAGAGCTATAGTGCTAGATTAGACTATAGAGTTTTACATTACAATCTAGGTCTATGGGAGTAAAGCCAAATGAGCCTTTCTCTAAGAAAATGGATATGGGTAATCAAGGGCAGGCTGCAAAGTCACCAACATGGGCAAGAAGTGTTTGTGGGAGACTCCAATAATTTTGCTTGTGTGTTGAGGACATCTGGGATGTCACTCTGCCCAATTAGTAACACTATAAAATGTGTCCCTAGGCACTGATGTTGAAAGGGAACGTGAGAAGGAGATAGATGAGTGTTACAATTTTACTGCCACTTGGAGGGATATCTAGTAAATCTAAGAAAATTCCCTGTGAGCCAAATGGGTCAGAATCCTGATGAACCAGTAGAAGCCTAGAGTTGGGACAGAGCGAGGGACATAGGTATGACAGCAGTGCTTAGATCTCAGCATGTCACACAAAGCTTCATGTTTGTAGGAGACAACCAGAAGCAGTTTGCAGAGATCAATGTCGGGGAAAGTGCATAGCAGAGACAGAAAAATACTGGAACCAACAGTTAGCTTAGAGACCCTTTCATCACTTCTGAAAATAAAAAGAAATATTTTATATTTAGGAAGTCAGAGAGCTAGGGAAGGCCTTCCAGAAGGGCCCAGTAACTCTCCAAAAGTCTTAGTCACATTTGTTATTGGTAAGATCTAATAGCCTCTTGATGATGCTCAGCCAGAAGCCAACTGTCAGAGAGCACAGCTCAGAAGCACAGAGCACACAGCCTAAAGAACCACATTTTCTTTTGAGTCAACTAAGAATGAAGCTCTTAGTCATTCACAGAGTAGCCCAAAGGGACATAAACATGGAATATCTTGCTTCTAACTAAATTTCCAATCATTGTTTAAGGATTTAAAATGTTTCCTCATGGGTCAAATTGGTGGCATTTGTTTTCAAAGAGAGATTTGGAGAAAAGGAAGAAAAAGAAAGGAAATAATATTTGCTGCTTTTTTTTTTTAAGGAAAACTTTTTGAAGCCTCCTGGGTTGATCCATTTAATTGCCCAAGCTAGACATTATAGACATTAACTTCACAAAGAACTTCGAAGGGCATAGAGATGTGTTGACTTTATTGTAGGCCATTGTGACAAGCTAAAATGTTTACTTCAAAATAAAGAATAAAGTAATAAAATACTCTGCCATTGAGTCCTGGATGTAAGACAACACAGAGCAAGGGTTGATAGCAGATGTTGGGGCTGTATTCTGATTGTTAGTATTTTCAGTCTTATTGGATTTTCTCGTTATGGGCAATTAAAAAAATTTAAAAAAATATTGTGCA
The DNA here is from genome assembly GCF_963924665.1 of Micromys minutus. Classification (NCBI taxonomy): domain Eukaryota; kingdom Metazoa; phylum Chordata; class Mammalia; order Rodentia; family Muridae; genus Micromys; species Micromys minutus. The sequence continues at coordinate 11,213,771 of NC_137983.1, forward strand.
GTTCCAATGCCACACATAACACTCTTCAAAGTCTACCTTTGAGATGTTTAATTCTTTATGAGTTGCACAGGAAAAAATAGGTTATTTATTTAGTGTGAAAGACTGCATCTTTGAAGTATTCACGTAATGATATTGTTGAGAGAGGGTTTCATGCTGTAGTGCTGGCTCTCCTGGAACTCATAGAAAACCCTCTGGCCCTAGAATTTTTGTTAATTATTTTACTTATTTATATTCCAATCATTGTCTCACCTTCCTTTAATTCAACCATAGGTTTTTCTGTCCTCAGTCCAGTGGTTGCCTTAAGTATCTGTATCTGTCTCCGTCAGCTGATGGTATAGCCTCTCAGAGGACAGCCATGCTAGGCTCCTGTGTCCAAGCACAAAATTAGCATTAGTAATAGAGTCAGGGTTTAGTACCTGCCCATGGGATGGATCCCAAGTAGTTCTGGTCACTGGACCACCTTCCCCACCACCCATCTCTGCATCATTTTTGTCCTTGCATTTCTTTTAGATAGGAACAATTCTGGGTCAAAATTTTTGATGGTAAATAGATGGACCCATCTTTCTACTGTGGGCCCTGTCTACTGAAGATGGTCTCTTAAGGTTTCATCTCCCCACTGGTGGACATTTTGACCAAGGTTACCCCCATTGAGTCCTGGGAGCCTTTCACATTTCAGTACTCTGGGACTTTCTAGAGATTCTCCCCAAACCCCGGAGGCCCTTCTGGGCCTATCACTTGTCTCGCCCATACCTAACCCTGCTCCCTTTTCTCTTGCCTCTTTCCTCTCCCACACAGCTCCTTCCCTTACTCCCTCTGCCTCACATGATTATGTTTCCCCACTTCTAAGTGCAATTGAAGCATACTCACTTGTGGCCCTAAAATATTTATTTTTAAATTTTGGTTAAAAGACTGTTAATGAGTGCTATTTCACAAGGGCTATAGGCCTGTTTAAACTGGACTTGATTTAACTTGGGTAAGTGGTGCCTATATTGAAAATTACCTTTTTTTATAAGATTTTTTATTCTGGTGGTGTATAGGATTTTAAAGTACATCTGTATGGTTCTCTGGATTTCCTTGGTGTCTGTTGATTATGTGTCTTTTTTTGTTTCTGATATTTTAATTTGACCATTATCTCTCTGACTCTTAATTGGTTTGAATAAATGTTTGTCTACTTTGTCTGTGGTCTTTTAAAGTCTGCATCACATCTGTTGAGCTCCTTCTGGCCTTTAGAGTCACTTTTGAGAAGTCAAATGTAATTCTTATCGGTCTGTTATTACATGTAACTTGGTCATTTTCCCTTGTAGTTTTAAATGGTATTTCTTTGTTCTATATGTTTAATGTTTTGATTATGTGCTGAGTGCACTTCCTTTTCTGGCCTATCTAATCTGTTTGGTGTTCTGTATGCTTCTTGTACCTTAATAGGACTGTCCTTAAGTTAGAGATTTTATCTTTTATTATTTTTTGAAAAATATTTTTTGTGCCTTTGAGTTAAGATTCTTTATTTTTCTTATTCCTATTATTCTTTTTTCCCAACATATTTTTAGTCAATTATTTGGGAATTTTATACAATGCATACTAGCTTCCCATTCCTCCCAGGCCACACTCCCTGTACCCCCCTTCAAATATACCCCAATAATCTTACTTGTGTTGCCCATATATGCATAGGAGTATGGTAAAACTCCCATTGGCCAGCACCTTAAAGAAAACTGAGCCTCACCTCCACATACCACATCAGAAGCCATCAACTGTTAAGAACTATACCTCAGCATCTTTATCACAACTTTTAAGGATTTTCTTCAGTAAGACCTGTCTGGATTGTTTTGGTTTTGGGGGAGAAGGATGGGGTAGGTTGTCACCTAAGCCTTTTGTGTCTTTCATTCTCAGTTATGAGTCTCCACTAATCTATGCCACTAGGAAAGAAGCTCCCTTACCTTTGCAGCTGGCAGCGTCATGGATCCCGTACTTCCACATGGTTTCTGGTGCAAGTATCGATTGTAGACACCAGCATGGTTTCTAAAACATCTTGGATCACAGACATCAATCTGATCTGCAGAGGCAGCACAGACCACTGACATCAACATAGTTTTCTGTGGTAGCACAGATCATGAACATTAACCTGGTCTCCAGCAGCAATGTCACCAGAAATCAACATGGGTTCCAGCTGCAGCATGGATCATGGGCATCAACATGACCTCTGGCAGCAAAATGGATCATACATTGTTTTTTCATAGTGTCCCAGGTTTCCTGTATGTTGTGTCAAACACATTTTAACATTTTCTTTGACCCTTGTATCCTATATGCTTAAGTTTTTTTTTTCAAGACATTATTTATGGTTCTTAAGCACTTCAATGTCTTTTCTAAGCAACTGAACAGAATCTGGGGGAAAAGAAAGGTTATCAGAAAAAGGGTGTTATAGATGCTCTGTTTAGAAGTAGCTCCTTGGGGTGATTCCACTCATTGTTGTCAGGATATTAGCAATCCAGTTCAATAGCAAACAGCAACTATTAATCAGCAAGAATTGGCAGGAGTCAGCCTTAGTGGCCAGAATCAGCTAGAATACTATCAGTCTTTCTCTCTAAAAAGTGAAGCCCAGAGAAGACCAGTGAATTGCTGCATGGTGTAGCAATGCAAGCCCCCTCTCACTATAGTGTCTCATTTATATTCTTTCTAACATCATGGGCCTCTCAAGTGTCTGTTTTCAGCAAAACATCAGATGCCTTCTCATACTACAGTTTCCAGAAAAACATCATGTGCCATAAGTAAGTTGTTGAATAAACCAGAATTTTCCACTTTTCTTTTATTGCACCTTTAATACCTGAGATTATTTCTTCCTTCTCTTATATTTTATTGTAGTTTCTGTTCAAATTCCTAAAATTTTTATGTCTAGAATTCTCTCTGTTTGAGTTTTCTTTATTGATTTTATTTCTGTTTTCAAGTCTTTTGTTTGTGATTTTCTGGCTTTCTTTGGGGGAAGTATTTATTTATTCACACAATTTCTCTGTGTTTCTCTGGATCTTCTAAAAGGCATTTATTAATTTCCCTATTAAGACTGTTACCATCTTTATGTGATTGGTTTCAAGATTGTTTTTTCTTGTGCTTCAGCTATTTTGAGACATTCAGGGCTTGCTAGGATAGAATATGTGGGTCCTAGTGGAAACACATTTCTGAGGCATGGCGTTTAGGAATGTGCTTTTACAATGGCATCTAGGCATCTATTTAATACTACCTTAGTTCTTGGTATTGACTAATTTCTGGATTTGTCTTTGTTGAGTGTGTATTTTCTTGTATGCTGTGCTTTTGGTTTTCTCTCTGGATTTTAAGAGAGTTTAATAGCTAGGCATTGCTAGTTCTCCTGGACTGCTTATTTGGCATGGAGGCTAGGAATACCTGGATAAGGTGGGGGGACAGTTGGAAGAGAAGGTCTTTGTGGTCCATTAGAGGTGGGGTTGGAGAGTAAAATGAGATCACAACATATTTTCTGCTATAGAACTGAAGAGGAAAATAGATAAATTGCATACTAGGAGCAATAGGAGATATGTGGGTTTGCTCTCACCCTATTAATTGTCCTGGGAGAAGCTGCCCTTGGGTTAGTAGGGATTGCTTTCTGGGCTTAAGGTCTGAGACAAAGCAACAAGTTTGGGGAGGATGGATAGAAGAGGAATCTATTAGACCTATAGACATGGGAAAAGGGAAGTGGGGGAGGCTGCCATGTGTGTTTTGTTGCAGAGCTTGGTAAGAGATGGGGCATTGGGACTAGGAGGACAGAAAGAAAGTCTGCAGAAATCCTAGCTGCTTTTCTGGCAGAAGTGTCTGTAAGTTAGACAAGGAAGCCGGCTGAAGGTGGGAACTCTGATACAACAAGTGAAGGGGTGTAGGTTAGAAGGGAAGATCTGTAGGAACCATGGGAGAAGGTACCAGGAATGGGTCAGGAAAAGCAGCCAAAAGTGTTGTGCTGCAGAGCTGGGGATGAGGCTGGGGTTGAGGATCTGAAAGAATAAGTGGCAAGAAGTCTCTGGGAAGCCTATGTAGTTTTCTTTCTCCACTAACTTCTTAATACTTTTTTTTCTCCAGTAATTTACTGAGAAATATATGTTGTATCTGTTTATTACAAAAGTAAGCAAATAGCATTATTTATACTTATTAGTACTGTGATTATTGTGAGTAGGTATATGATGTGTACAGGTATAGGTTTGTATACTATAGATTTTAAGGATACAGTTTTTGGAGTTTAAACATATGCCAAATGATTTGATAAATTTTCCCCATATTTCTCTTCTATGTAAATAGATATTTTGCTTTTATGACTGTCTGCTCACCACTTGTATGAAGTGATCATGGAGGCCAGAAGAGAGCAGTTGTGAGATTCCACATGGAGACTAGGAATTTAACTATGGTCCTCAGGTTTGAGCGTTTTGCATAATCCCATTTTTTTTGGGATTTTAATCACATTACAGGTTGATATGTTCTCATGTATGGGTTTTTAAGACTACTGTCTTGTTCAATGGTTAATAACACATTTATTATTGAAATTATCAGTTTTATAGATTATTTGATTCTGTGATTTTTCTTTGAATTTAAACAGAGATTGTCTTAGTAAGGTTTTACTGTTGTGAACACACACCATGACCTGACCAACTCCCATAAGGACAACAATTAATTGAGGCTGACTTATAGGTTCAGAAGTTTAGTCCATCATCATCAAGGCAGGAACATGGCAGCATCCAGGCAGGCATGGTACAGGAGGAGCTACAAGTTTAACATATTTATCTGAAGGCTCCTAGAGAGGACTTAATTCCAGGCATGTAAAATGAAGGCATTAAAGTCCATGCCCACAGTGACACACATACCTTAACAAAACTACACCCCCTAATAGTGCCACTCCCTGGGCTGAGCATATACAAACCATCACAGAGATCTATGAGCTTGTAAACTCTCATTTTTGCTTTAGTTGCCTGGTTCAGATTTCTTAGACAACAGGTTCAATTCAAAATCGATTCCATTTCACTGCAGCATTCTACAGCAAGGGCAAAAGGGAAGCTAGGGATTATTCTATTGACTCATGCAAATATACAAGATCATGTTGAAAGGTTATGGCTGACAGCATCATAAGAATTATAAAGCATTTGCAGACCATCCACTTGGTTCCTTTAGATATTGTTAAAAGCTTTGTGTTTTTGTTGCTTACTTATGAGGCAGAAAAATGTACACATGACTTTTAAAATTTAATTTGTCCAAGAATACAATAAACTTAGCCAAATGTTTACTTAAGATACAAAAATAGTAGTCATCATATTTTAGAACCTTAATTTAAGAGGAACCTTGAAACTGTCTGTTGGCTTCTTACATTGTGACATTCAGGTAAACACACACATAAACAAAGAAATCTTAACATAAAAGAAACATCACAGTCCCTTGTTCTTAACTAATGCCCTGACCAAGAAGAACTCTTATGTTATATTTTGAGCCGTGCAGAATCTGGATATGCTTTTGGCTTGTATCTACTTCTATTCTCCAAAAGCTTAGTATGTCATGGTCACATTGGCTTTGTATTGGTTCCCAGATGTGACAGTGTCTTCTGATAAGCATTTTCATAGATTGTATGCAATGCCTAAAATATTCCCCATGAAGCAATGTGTAACAATTACTGTGTAACAATTACTTAACTTAATTCTGTGTGTTTGGCAAAGGTCACTTCCTCAAGATGTTCTGTGTAAATAGTAATCCCCCTCAAGATCCTGAGTTTAAAACTTTTGTAATTTAATACTTCCTGTTTATTAATAGTTAATAACTTATATCATATTATACTAATGCTTTAGTTAAAATAGCTTCTAACCTTTAGTATACATGCAATAAAATATAATTAAGTAATATAATAATAATATCACCTTGTTGTCTTAGACCAAATATCTTAAATGAAAGAATTTGAAAGATATGTATTAGTATCTCTAGTCTGGCTTCCAGGTATGAATGTTTTTTTCTTATAAGTGACAACATTTAATTGGGGCTGGCTTACAGGTTCAGAGGGGTCCATCCATAATCATTAATATATGAGCATCACAGCATCTAGGCAGGCATGGTACAGGAGGAGCTGAGAGTTCTACATTTAGAAGCCAGGAACAGATTCGGCATCCTCAGTCAGCTATAATGAGGGTCTCTAAGCCCACCCTCACAGTGACACCCTCACAGTGACACACAAGGCCACACATTCTAATCCTAGATATGGATGTTAATGTAACACTTGAACTTATAAAGGCACATTGATTTCTTACCAGGTATAGATGTACACATGTCTGAATCTTTCAAATAGTGATATTAATATGCTCTGTTTTGTTCTGGTATAATTTTTATTTACCACCTTATTTTCTTATACATATTTTCCATTGTATTAATGCTCTTGCAGCAATGAGAGGAGGTACAGAGACCCACAGCCAGCCATTTAGCCAGAGTCTACATTGAAGGTCTTCATAGGCTCTCTCTACTTGGAGATTTGAGAATCCTGCAGAAGAGAGGATGATAAATTGTAGGAGTCAAAGGGAATAGAATACACTAGAATATGGCCCACTGAATTAAATAAGCAGGGCTCATATAGGCTCACAGAGACATAGGGACAATAACATGCATAGGGCCTGCAGGGATCTACACTAGGTCCTTTGCATGTTTGTAATGGCTCTGAGTTTGCTGTCTTTAAGCGGGGAGAGGAGTCTCCTAACACTGGGAGTCAGTGTGTTTTTAACTTCTATGCCTGATTTGGGGGCTTTTCCCACCTCCTATTTGGTTGCCTTGTCCAACATCAATTTGAGAAATTTTGCTTTGTCTTTTATCTTATTTTGTTTGTTTGTTGTCTCTTGGAGGCCTGTTATTTTTAGAATGAAAACAAAAGGGTGTGAATATTGGTGACAGAGGAGCCAGGTTTTGTAAGTAGATGGGTATCTTTTTGTCTACATATGTATATGTATATATATGCTCATCCACTTACGCACCCTTCAATTCATTTATCTACATATCTTTCCAGAACAAAATGTGGAAAGTCTGAAAATTATATTATGTTTTATCAGGAAAGGTCACAAACAGCTTTTTTTCTGGTAGTGGAACAAGTACTTTTATGAATTAGGTAGTATATCGGCATGTTTCATTATAATGACATAGATTTGTGATTAGGTAAATATTTTTGTGGAAAACAGTTAAGGTACATGCAGTTTAGAGACATTGAAGTGGTAGTGACTGGTAATCAGCTTGAATTAATGAAATTAAGCAATTCCTCACTCTAATTTTCTATCAAGATAGAAAGTTTGTATAAACACAAACAAAAGCTCTACACTTTTATGGAGCAGAATATTTTCAGAAATAGTAGGTGGGAAGAATTTTATTACTCAGTTGTTTATTAACTCAGGACTCACTGGTTATTAAAACAAATTCACACCTGTATTATTTTGAGAGGAGTAATTTGAGAAACTGGCTGTGAATTAAAGCATCTAAGTGAGGAAACTGGTGTAGTGTCTTTATTTTGACAGCTTTGCAGTTCTGAGTCATGATAAGAACTAAATTTAGGTTTTTGTCTGGTTAGGTTTTGTCAGTTGGATAAAAACTAGAACCCCAATGAAGGAGATTGGCTCCATCAGATTTGGTCTGTGGACATATGTATATGCATTTTTTTAATTGACAACTGACAAATGATGATGACTCACTGTGGATTTTGCTATACTGGGCATCAATGGGAGGAGAGGTCTTTGGTCCAGCAAAGGCTCATTTTCCTAGTGTAGGGGAATGCCAAGACACTGAGTGAGGAGAGGGTGGTTGGGAGAAGGAGCACCTTCATGGAGGTGAAAGGATAAAAAAATATAGCCGAACCCCTCCAAGGACCCTGAGCTAAAGGAGCCTTAACCCCTCCCTGCCCTAGTGACTTCTGACTGCCATTGCCACCCCCACCCAGGAGACCACACAAATACAGACCTCTGAGACCATAGGGAAATGATTGGTTTGTGATTCACAGGTTTTGCAATGATTGGCTGGCTTTGTTGTGAGCCATATAAAATCTGTCCCAATTCTGCTCTCGTGGTCTACAGCCCTCTACTCCAACATGGCGTACAGGTTGTGGGCCCAAAGTGTGCTCAGAATAAAAATCCTCTTGTAGTTTGCATCAAGACCATTTCTCGTGAGTGATTTGGGGTGTCACCTTTCCTGGGAGGTGCTGAGAACCCGCAACTTTGAGGTTGGAGGAGTCTGCCATTTCAGAGGCAATGGGGGGGATGGGAGTAAGAATTCAAAAAGAATTCAAAAAGGGGAAAAGGTAGTTAAATGTGAGGAAGAAAGAAAGCAGAATTTTCTTGTTCACTCGACTTCAGTTCTGGCCTTCCAGTGCCTTCCCTGAGTTCATGTCTTGGGTTTCCTAGATGTTGGACTGCAACATGTTAGCTAAGTAACCCCATTGTCCCCTAACCCTCAGACCTGGATTGCTTTTGTTCATGGCTTTAGTCCAGCAACAGAAACCTAACCAGAACAATTTCGAGTTGGAGGAACATCACAATGATAAGAAATGTTTTGTTTGTTTTTTGTTCCGTGCTGCAAGATGTAAGGATGAATTTTATTAAGGCAAATGATGAAAGTCTGAGTTTAACACCAGGTATCTGAAATCCAGACAGGTAATGATAAACACTATAGCTTTAAAGAATGGATTATGAATTTTCGAGCAAGCTCCCCCCTCAAGTTTCTTCTCTATTTTCTTAAAGCTATAATAAAGCTGCTTGCACTTATAACCAGAGGTTCATATTGAGGAAGTATTTTTTTTTTTTAAACCAAATGAGAACAGGGTTTTCCTCTGTTGAAATATTGGGAGTGATATATATATATATCTTCCTTGATTAAATAGAGTTTCTTAAAGGTTGAGAAGTACAGACAACTTGAAGTTTTGGTGTAAGCTTGTTAGGATTAGTTCATTCACAATTCAACAAATGGTCAGAACTTAAAAGGAAAGCAAAGTTGGCTTACTTATCATAGAGCTAGTAAGAGGTAATCTTTTAAGACTCTGAAATAGGAATATCTTATCATTTTACCAGGAGGTGCTGCAAATACATTTTGCCTTTGTTATTGAGATAAGAGTATGGAAAAAAAGCTTTGAGAAAAAAAAGAACATTTAACTTTCAGAATAAAATATCTACATTTTATTCTACTGTTCCATTATTAATACTGCTGTACACACAACTGTCACTAACTACGTTTTGATTTGTGTAACTAATCCGTAGTCAGGTGCAGGTGGGAAGTTATAGTGAATGGTTCTTTCACTCTTGAAGGAAAATGAAAAGAATATGGATATGACACAAGATTGGTAATGCTGAGGGGAAGGCAGAGGGGTCCTGATGTGTTCTGTCAAGTAAACATTTCAGCTCAAGCTGCTACTCACAAAAGCTGATTTATCTCATGCAAGGCTTGTGCAAATCTTAAGAGGACTATTATTCATTTTGTCTGAGTCTGATAAGTGCATTGAAGCACTTATTAAAGTGCTGGCTGACTCTGAGGACTGAGTAGATGGAGCAAGTGTAGACTAAATGAATGAAGAAGGGAATTTTCCATTGATTCATGTTCAGTACAGTATGGCATGGTTCATATTGGCTACTGTGGTTTTTAGACAAGTATGGTGTGTCTTAGTCTTTACTATTATCTTTCTCTGGAAGTAACCTTATGAAAATGGACTGTTTCCTAAGTCCCCTGTGGATGAATTTCTAATGGTTTGGCATATGAAGAGTGATTGAGTTGAGTTTTTGGGAGGCAGGGTCATGTGTACGTGTATGCATATGTATGAACATGTTTATTCATGTGCTTGAAGTTTTGTAGGTCACAGAACAATCTTAGCTGCTGTTGATATGTCTCACATAGATTTTACAGCAAGGACTTTCATTGGCCTGCAGTTAACTGAATAGCTAAGGCTGGTTGGCCAGCCTGCCTCTGCCTTCTCAACACTGAGTCTAAAGCCAAGCTTTTAAAACCCCAAAGGAAAAAAAAAAACAAAAACAAAAATAAAACATGGGTTCTGGGATACCACACTATCCTTCTGGTCTGAAAGGAAGTCCTCAGGTGATGCATGCAGTATATCACTTGTAGTTTAAACATGTAGTAAACACTATGAGATTATCATTAGAAGGGGGAATAAAAATTATCATAAGAGGCAGATGGAAGAAGGGAACTGGGAGAGAGAGGGGATGGAGAAGGGAAGCAGGGGACGTAGTAGGATCAGGTGTGGGAAGGACAGAAGAGAAGGCCAGAACACACTGAAATTAAGGTAAATCTGCAACTGACATGGGTGAGGAGGACATATGCAGGATGAGACAGAGACCTGGAATAAGGGAGGCACCTAATCAATGGCGTTACCTTAGCTGTGACTCATAACATTGGGGATATGGAACATGAAGAAGCCACCTACTGTAGCCAGGCAAGAACCTCAGTCGAGCTATAGAGACACAAACCCACCCACAAATCCTTCAATCTTGATCTGATTCTATCTACAAGAAATGCAGGCACATTCCTACACTGCACCCTACTCCATTCCTGTGCTGCACTCTTACACTGCATCCCTACGCCCCAGACCTATACTGCGCCTCTGTTACACTGCTATGCTGTCTCCCCACTTTGCCTCTCTACACTGAGTCCCTACACTGCATCTCAGAACCACATTTATACCCGACACTGAAGTGGAAGTTCTTATTCATTTTCAAGGGTAAGTTTCCAGTTGTGTTATTTCTCTTTCACTCACTTTTTTTTGCTGTGCAAATACCATATTTGAAATATACATATTATAATCTCCTATTTTTACATCTTTTATTACATTATTTTAACATATTACACTAACATTATTAACAGTAGTTAACAAAATTGGGTTTCGTGATACATTGACAGGCAAATTTGTTTTTTTGTGGTTTTTCCCTTTTCACTGCCATCTCTACTGCCCCATCCCCACCTTTCTTAGTCTCCTGTCCACTTTCACATCCCATGCTTCCTTTCCACCTCTCTGCTTCTTCCTAGTCTCATGGCTCATACCCTTTTCACACCTTCTGATTCCAGATAGCCATCAACAGAAGAAGCAATAATGAAAACATGGCCTCTCTACAAAACAGAGTTTTCCTCAGCTAGATGCTATGGTCCTTTGCAAAGTTGTAATGTACTCCCTCATGCTAACGGCTGGTCCTTTTGACATATTTACTACTGTATTGTTCCTTCTACATTTCAAAATACTACTACTCACCTGTGTTGGAATTAGCTGGAATTCAATAGCATCCTGCTGGAAAGTATGCCCACTGAGGGCAAAGGTCTATATATCTTCTTCCTGGTTGAATCATGAAAGTATTGAATGCTGCCTATATCAAATAGGCAATAATTGCTTCTGATTAAGTCAATAAATAACTCTTCAATTGTCATAGATCACTGAAGGATAACACTGTTTTGACACATAGAAACAAAATCCTCCTTTACTGATCTAATTTTAAAGGAAGATCCTTTCTATGATTGGCAAAACTCAACTCTCTCTCTCTCTCTCTCTCTCTCTCTCTCTCTCTCTCTCTCTCTCTCTCTCTCTTTCTCTCCCTCTTTCTCTCTCTCACTCTGTGTGTGTGTGTATGTGTGTGTGTGCGTGTGTGTCTCTCTCTCTCTGTCTCTCTCTCTGTCTCTCTCTCTCTCTCTCTCTCTCTCTCTGTGTGTGTGTGTGTGTATGTGCGTGTCTGTCTCTCTTTGTCTCTGTCTCTGTCTCTCTCTCTCTCTCTCTCTCTTTCTCTCCCTCTTTCTCTCTCTCACTCTGTGTGTGTGTGTATGTGTGTGTGTGCGTGTGTGTCTCTCTCTCTCTGTCTCTCTCTCTCTCTCTCTCTCTCTCTCTCTGTGTGTGTGTGTGTGTGTATGCGTGTGTCTGTCTCTCTCTGTCTCTGTCTCTGTCTCTGACTCTCTCTCTCTCTCTCTCTCTCTTTCTCTCCCTCTTTCTCTCTCTCACTCTGTGTGTGTGTGTATGTGTGTGTGTGCGTGTGTCTCTCTCTCTCTGTCTCTCTCTCTGTCTCTCTCTCTCTCTCTGTCTCTCTCTCTCTCTCTCTCTCTCTCTTTCTCTTTCTCTCCCTCTTTCTCTCTCTCACTCTGTGTGTGTGTGTATGTGTGTGTGTGCATGTGTGTGTCTCTCTCTCTGTCTCTCTCTCTGTCTCTCTCTCTGTCTCTCTCTCTGTCTCTCTCTCTCTCTCTCTCTCTCACACACACACACATGCTGCACACACAGACATACAATGTATCATGTATGCAACTGCATGACATGCTTTCATGCAGTGCCAGAAGAAGGCATCAGTTCCCTTAGGATTGAAGTTACCAATGTTTTCTTTCCTGCCATGGGGGTGCTAGGAATCCATCCTAAGACTTCTTGAAATGCCGTTGGTGGTCTTAACTGTTAAGTTATTCCCACCTTCCACCCCTACCCTCACCCGCACCCCATCCCCAACATTTTAATTTAGATTAGGTAAATCATATTTTCTAATTTCACAAAAATCCTTAGGTTTACTGTGGAATATGTGCATTTCCTTCACACAAAATTCTTTATTTCAATGTCTTAATTTACTCGCAAAATTGCATAGATTTATGTAATTATTTTAGTTTTATCTATACCCATGTCTTTTTTTTCTCCACCTAATGAAAACCTATCAATCTTACTGTGGAGATTCTTTGATGCTTCATTTCAGTTATTTTACATAGCTTATTATTTCTATTGTACAAACCCAGAAAAACCTATAACTAAGTTATTGTGAGTAATAGATGAATACCAATTAAAAACATACTTCATATTAGCATTGTATTATGGAAATTTATATTTAAAGATTCATTTGTTTTAGGTTTCTTACTGTTTTGCCTGCACATGTGTGTCCTGTGTGTGCCTGGTGCCTATGTGTCCAGAAGAGAACATAGCAACCCTGGAACCAGAATTAACACATAATTCTGAGCCAACATGTAGATGCTGAAACTGAATTAGGGTTTGGGTTTGTTGTAAGAGCAACAAACTCTCTTAATTTCTGAACATCTCTCTAGGTCCAAGAATTTATTTTTTAAAATGATTTGAATTTCTTGTGGGTTAAGAAAAGATTTACTATCATGCTGTAATATCTGATATGAAAATAAACTTAGCCCACTTTTCAATTTACCTGTAAGTTCAAAGGAGTTATATTACTGTGGCATTATATTTGAACATCAATTTCTCCTAGTCTTTATTCATTCCTAGATTGGAGAAAAATGTTTTACAAATGGTTAATTTACAAAGTACTTTCATAACGTTTGACATTGTCTGAAAAATACTTTCTTACAATAATACCAATAGATTGTCATCTCTCCAAAATATTCTCCAATATTTTACTTCATTAGCTCACATCAGTTTAACATACATGGGTCCCCTTGATCACATTTACTTGATGCTATTAATGCTTTCAGATTAGCAGCAGAATGCCAGCATGTTTCTGAATCCTTCCACCTGCCTTAATTGATTTGCTTGTAAAGTAAGTGAAATGTCAACACACATTCATCACAGCCAAGTTGGTTCTCTCTGTTTTAGACTGAAAGGTGCAGGAGGCTGCAGTTGCCATTCAAGGTCCCTGCATCTGCAGGCAGCACACGTTCACAGGTTTCTCCATGTCTCACAAGGTCACAACCCCAGGAGTTCAGTGTGCTGTGGTGTCCCCCCACTCTCCTTTCTCCTCACAGTCCTCTTGACAGCTTTCTTCATTTCCATGAACTGATCTAAGCCCCATTTTCACTTTGTTCCATGGATGACTTTTCTGCAGTCTACCCACCTCTGATTCTTCCCTTCTCACTTTCTCACCAGAAAGAATATAAGTGATGGATGAGAGCATCGTAATAGAATATTCTTTTCTTTCTTTATCAAAGGCAAGTAGTAGATTCACTAGGTCAGAGTGCTGAATGTTTCTTCCTAAAGGACTTCAATTCAGAGGTTCCTTGAGGTGTCTTCAGTGGAATAAGTATCAGCTGAATGCTTTATTGCTTTTGAAACTTAACTTTTCCTCCTACAGCAGCTTCATTAAGCCAAGCTTGCTCTTTGCTCAAGTCACACTCTGTAGAGAAATGAAAAGGGATTAAATCAGGTCTAATTAAATACCGAAGTTGCTACCTAGTCCATTAATAAAAAGCTTCCTTTTGATAAAAAGAGGATTTAAAATATGTAGGATCAGCATTTTCTATTGCTCACCACTGTGTGGCTGGTTGCCATATCAAATTCTGAGTGCCAATTTTGGGGTAGAAATGAAGAAATGCATACATGCTTGTCAATTGTCTGTACTGGTATAATTTGAAAGGTGCCCTTAACTTTATCTATAAGTCTGTCTGTTCAAATGACTGCTTAGAATCAACTCACTTTCTGGATTTGCATAACTGAGAGCCACTGCATTTAGTTGCTAATATGATGATATTATTTTGTCTTTTAAAATATATATTTTTGGTAATTTATGGTAAATTTGCTGGTGAGAATAGTTAGCCACAAGAAGAGAAACGAGACAGAAAAGTATTAATTTTTGATGTTGGACAATGTATTATGGGGCTGGAGAAAATATTAATTCTGAAGGGACTCTTGAGAACTGGCAGTCTAGTAACAAACACTAGAGTGGCTGCCAATGTCTTTGAGAGAGTGCTGGGTGAAAGGAATGGAAGGGATTATTACCTTATCTGTGTTGTAAGGGATGCTTATTTAGTTTTGGCATTTTAATGTACAGTGAAATTATATTTATTATTTATAGTCACTATGACTTTCTTATGTCACCAGTAATGTGTTTAAGAGTAATATTACTTCCAAAATCTCTCAAGTTACCTAGGAGTCTGTAAGATCTTGGTGATCAGAAAAAGCCCCCCCCCCCCAAAATACAAAATATAGGTCATAAAACAGCGAGTGAATGCATCATGGAAAGAGACAGAGAAGAAGTGAGGTGGAAAGGGAGGAGAGAAAACATGAAAATTCAAGCACAAGAAACTGCTGCTGGTAAAATTGCAAGGAGTTCAATTCAGACAGTCAGAAGCTGGGTCATAATATACACTTAAAAAAAAAAGGTAAGTAAGTGAGATGTTTCTCCATAAATTAATCCTGTAGTACACAGTCTGGAGGGGATGGGGCTCATCTGATGGGGTAGAGAGATGCTGTGTGGACCTTGGTTCCTGGACCTTACTAAAGTATTCATAATCCACCCACTGAAGCAACACCAAGAAAGTAATACCACCAGATAAGCAAAACCTTTTCTGCCTACGGGTGTTTGAGTAACATTCATTCTAGGATTAGGTAAATTCCCATCTTCTGTTGCAAATAATGGTGTAACCCAAGGTCACCAACATGTTTCTATCACTATTTTAATAGGTTAGAGTCCCATAAAAGATTCTATATTGTTGTAGGATTATTATTTTAAACACAGGCAACAGTTCATATTTAAGTAACTGAACTTGATGCTTTTTATATATCCAGGAGTTAAGTGAATTTTTCTCCAGTTAGCATTTTCATAATTGAAACATTGCTTCTAAATGAGAGCTTTGTTACTGACACGACTACAGGAAAACGTGTACTGATGTTTGAAAAGAGAATGGTAATAGTTGGTTGTTTCTTTTAGAATAATGAACTGTTTTTTTTCCCCCTTGGGCATCAGGAGAATGACAAATCTCCATGTTGACTCTTGACATGTTTTATAGAGACAGGTAGATTCCAAAGAATAACAAATAGGGTGTATCAGGATCTCCTGTTATATATGCACAGTCACACTTACATATGTATGATAATAAGTACAGGTTAATATAATCATACATATGATAAATAATCACCTGGTTCTTTCTCCCAAGTCCACCAACCAGAAAGATCACTCTATTTCTTTTGAGACAGCTGACTCCAGTTACATAGAGAAATTAAGAGCAAATCTGAAATCCCACAGAGTAGACATACACTGTAATAGTAAAGGACATTGTACCTTCAGAGTAGAGATAAAATGTAACAGAGAAAGACATTGTTCCTTCAGAGAAGAGTTACCCTGTATTAGTGAAGAACATGGTTCCTTCAGAGTAGAGATACAATGTAATATTGAAGGATATTGTTCCTTCAGAATTGAGATACAATATAATAATAAAAGACATTGTCCCCTCAGAGTAGAGATACAATGCAATAATGAAGGACATTGTCCCTTCAGAGTACAGATACAATGTAATAAATGAAGGACATTGTTCTTTCAGAGTAGAGATACAATGTAATAATGAAGGGCATTGTCCCATCTGGTTTTTTAGATAGGAGCAAGGCTTAGGGAGGGAATTGATAGTGTCCAGAATAATGAGGGAATAGGTCAATAAAGGGGATAAAGAAGATTTGTACTGACTAATATGTATAGGAAAGAATTTGTTTCTGGTTGCCTCATGTTCAGGTATGTCTATTGAGAAACATTCTACTAATTTCAGCTTTTTCTGAGGTCTCATGCCTTGCCTCCAACATGCTCCCATGAAGGTGCTCCCTCTCTCAGTCACTCTCTCTACCTCATTTCCTTGGCTGTTGATGCTGTTCTTCCCCTGAGAGTGCAAACCCTCCAGCTCTTTCAGTCCTTACTCCAGCTGTTTCTTTGGGGTCCCCGTTTTCAGTCTGATGTTTGGCTGCAAGCATCCACATCTCTATCTATATGACTCTGGGAGAGCCTCTGAGGAGTCATCCATGTCTGGTTCCTGCCAGTAAACACTTTTTGGCATCAGCAATAGTGCTTGTGTTTGGTGGCTACATATGGGGTGGTTCTCCAGGTGGGGAAGTCTCTGTAGATTTTTTATTCACCCTCTGTTCCTCTATTTGACTTTGTATTTCTTCCCTTGTTTTGTTCTCCCTTCTAAGAAGGACTGAGGCATCCACATTCTGGTCTTCCTTCTTTTTGAGTTTTATAATTTCTGTGGATTATTTTGGGTATTCTGAGCTTTTTTGGAGGGTGAGAGATGGTATCTGCTTGTAAGTGAGTACATATAATGAGTGTTCTTTTGTGACTGGGTTACCATACTCAGGATGATAGCTTCAAGTTTCATTCATTTGCCTAGGCATTTCATGAACTTGCTGTTTTTTTTTTCTTTTTTCTTTTCTTTTCTTTTCTTTTCTTTTTTTTTTTTTTTTTTTTTTTTTTTTTTTTTTTTTTTGAAGCCAGCAGAAAGTTTTTAATAGCCAGCCTGAGACAACCCTGGGTATTCAGAACCAAGTGCAGCCCCAAGTCTTTCTCAGGGTGAGTTTTTAGCACAAAAACCACATCCTGGGTTGACATAGATTAGTGAGCAAGAACAGTTAGCCATAAGCAGAAATACAAAAGCCAAAAAGCAAGTTTGGTACATTTGGGGAATTTTTCAGATTTAAACTACTAAAACTATGGATTTGGATGGATTAGGTTTTTTTAACAACTTTATTTTACAAAACAAAGAAAAATGTACAGATTTTAAGCATTTTTTTGCATAAAATTATACAATACATTTTTGTCAGTACTTTTTTTTTTAAGGGTTGATAGTGTGATAAAGATCCCACCAGTAACAATGAGCATAAAGTACATGTAAAACAAGATGCTACCTGGAAATAGTCAAAGTTTTCTTGGTGTGTAAAGATTTTTTTTTTTTTTTTTTTTTTTTTTTTTTTTTTTACACTGAGCAGACAGTACATGTAACACAGGGTACAACCCAGATTTGTCAATGTGTTCTTGGTGAGTAAGGATTGAGCATGACTATCTTTCTTTTTTGTTTTGTTTTCTTTTTTTCTTGGACTTCATACAGTCTGTGAGTTGTTTCTGGGGCAGTGCGAGCCTCTGGGGTTAGCATCCCACTTTCAGTGACTGCATATTATGTCTGTTCTTTTGTGACTGGGTTTTTGTTTTGGGTTTTGTTGTACTAGTTTACAATCCCACCAACAGTGGAGGAATATTCCTTTCCCCACATTCTCGCCAGCATCTGCTTTCACCTGAGTTTTTTATCTTAGCCATTCTGACTACTGTGAGGTAGAATTTTAGCATGGTTTTGATTTGCATTTCCCTGATGACAAGGGATGTTGAGTTTCTTTAGGTGCTTCTTAGCCATTCAATATTCTTCTGTTGAGAAGTCTCTGTGTAGCTCTGTACTCCAGTTTTTAATAGTACTCATTGATTCTCCAGAGTCTTAACTTCTGGAGTTCTTTGCATATATTGGATACTAGCCCTCTGCCAGATCTAGGATTGGTAAAGATCCTTGTCCAATCTGTTGGTTGCCATTTTGTCCTTTTGACAGTGTCCTTAGTCTTACAGAAGCTTTGCTTTTTTATGAGGTCCAGTTTGTTGAATCTTGATCTTAGATCATAAGACACTGGTGTTCTGTCCAGGAAATTTTTCCCTGTGCCTATGTGTTATAAAGTTTTCCCCACTTTCTCTTCCAGTAGTTTCAGTGTACCTGGTTTAATGTAGAGGGCTCTGATCCACTTAGACTTGAGTTTTATAGTAGGAAATAAGAAGGAATCAATTTGCATTCTTCTGCATGCTGACTGCCATTTGAATGAGCACCATCTGTTGAAGAGGTTGCCCTTTTTCCATTGAATGTTTTTAGCTCCTTTGTCAAAGATCAAGTGACCATAGTTATGTGAGTTTATTTCTGGATCTTCGATTCTACTCCATTGCTCTACCTGCTTGTCTGTGTACCAACACCATGCATTTTTTATCACAATTGATCTGTAATACAGCTTGAGGTCAGGGATAGTGTTTCCTCCAGACATTTTTTTTTTTTTATTTTTTTTTTTTTTTTGTTGTTGAGAATAGTTTTTGCTCTCCTAGCTTCTTTGTTGTTCCGAATGATTTTGTAAATTACTCTTTCTAACTCTATGAAGAATTGAATTGGAATTTTGATGGTGATTGCAATAAATTTGGAGATTGCCTTAGGCAAGATGGCCATTTTTACAATGTTGATCCTGGCCAATCCATGAGCATGAGAGATCTTTCACTTTCTGAAGTTTTTTTTTTTTTTTTTTTTTTTTCAATTTCCTTCTATAGCAACTTCTAGTTCTTGTTGTACAGGTCCTTCACATGCTTGCTTAGGGTCACATCAAGGAAGTTTATATTATTTGTCACTATCATGATGGGTGTCCATTTTCTAATTTCTTTATCAGCCTGTTTGTCCTTTGAGTAGATGAAGGCTACTGATTTGCTTGAGTTAGCCTTATATCCAGCCACTTTGTTGAAGGTGCTTATCAGCTGTTAAAGTTCAGTGGTGGAATTTTTGGGGTCACTTAAGTAATATACCAAATCATCTGCAAATAGTGATATTTTTTACTTTTTTTAAAATTTGTATCCCTTTGTCCTCTTTTTGTTGTATTATTGCTCAGGCTATTACTTCAAGTCGTATATTGAATAGGTAGGGAGAGAGTGGACAGCCTTGTCTAGTCCCTCATTTTAGTGAGATTACTTCAAGTTTCTCACATTTACTTTGATGTAAATCATTTTGCTGAATATTGATTTTACTATGTTTAAGAATGAGCCTTGAATACCTGACCTTTCTAAGGCATTTAACATAAAGTGGTTTTGAATATTGTCAAATGTTTTCTCAGAATCCAGAGAGATAATCACGTAAATTTTTCTTTGAGTTTTTTTATATAGTGAATGATATTGACAGATTACTGTATATTGAACCAACCATTTTTGTGATGAAGCCTACTTGGCCATGTTGAATGATTGTTTTGATGTGTTCTTGTATTTGGTTTTCAATAATTTTTTTGAGTATTTTTGAACCAAAATTCATAAGGAAAATTGGTCTAAAGTTCTTTTTTTTTGTAGGGTCTTTGTGTGGTTTAGGAATGTGCATAATTTTGGTTTCAAAGAGTGAATTGGGTAGTATTCTCTCTGTTTCTATTTTGTGGAATAGTTTGGAGAGTATTGGTATTGGGTCTTCTATGAAGGTCTGATAGATTTATGCACTAAACCCATCAGGTCCTGGGCTTATTTTGGTTAGGATTTTTTTGGTGACTGCTTCTAATTCTTTAGAAGTTTGGGGATGTTTAGATTATTTATCTGATCCTGATTTAACTTTGGTATCTGGTGTCTGTCTAAAAAAATGTCCATTTTTTCTAGATTATCTAGTTTTGTTGAGTATAGGCTTTTGTAATAGCATCTGATGATTTCTTGAATTTCCTCAGGTTCTGTTTTTATGTCTTCCCTTTCATTTCTGATTTTGTCAGTTTGGATACTCTCTCTGTGCCCTCTGGTTAGTCTGGCTAAGGGTTAGCCAATCTTGTTTATTTTCTCAAAGCACCAGCTTTTGGTTTTGTTGATTTTTTTGTATAGTTCTTTTTGTGTCTATTTCGTTGATTTCAGCTCTGAGTTTGATTAATTCCTGCTGTCTACACCTCTTGAGTGTATCTGCTTCATTTGGTTCCAGAGATTTAAGTTGTGCTGTCAAGTTGTTAGTGTATGCTCTCTCCAGTTTCTTTTTGGAGGCACTCAGAGCTATGAGCTTTCCTCTTAGCACTGCTTTCATTGTATTCTATAAGTTTGGAATGTTATGCCTTCATTTTTGTTTAATTCTAAAAAAATGCTCAATTTCTTTCTTTATTTTTTTCATGACCATGCTATCATTGAGTAGAACATTGTTTAGCTACCATGTGTATGTAGGCTTTTTGTTGTTTTTGTTATTATTGAAAACCAGCCTTAGTTCACGTTGATCTGATAGAATGCATGGGTTTAATTCGATCTTCTTGTATCTGTTGAGGCCTATTTTGTGACTGAGTATATGATCAGTTTTGGAGAAGGTGACATAAGGTGCTGAGAAGAAGGTATATTCCTTTTTTTTAGGATGAAATATTCTGTAGATGTCTGTTTTATTCATTTGGTTCATAACTTCTGTTAGTTTCTCTGTGTCTCTGTTCAGTTCTGCATCTGTGATCTGTCTATTAATGAGAGTGGGTTGATGAAGTCTCCCACTATTATTGTGTGTGGTGAAATATATGCTCTGAACTTTAGTAGAGTGTTTTTTGTTGTTGTTGTTTTGTTTTGTTTTGTTTTTAATGAACGTGGGTGCTCCTGTATTTGAAGCATTGATGTTTAGGATTGAGAGTTCATCTTTTAGAGTTTTTTCTTTAATGAGTAAAAAGTGTCCTTCCTTGCTTCTTTTGATGACTTTTGTTTGAAAATCTATTTTTTTATATTGTTTCTTGGTACAATTTGCTTGGAAATCTTTTTCCTAACCTTTTACTCTGAGGTAGTGCTTGCCTTTGTTGCTAAGATGAGTTTCCTGTATGCAGAAAAATGCTGGATGTTACTCATATAATCATTCTGATAATCTATGTCTTTTTATTGGAGAATTGAGTCCATGGATATTAAGGGATATTAAGGAATAGTGAGTATTGATTCCTCCTATTTTTGTTGTTATAGGTAGAGTTATGTTTGTGTTTTTCTTCTTTGGTGTTTCTTGCAAAAGGATTAGTTTCTTAATTTTCCTAGTGTAAAGTTTTTCTCTTTGTGGCAGAACTTTCCATCTATTACCTTTTGTCAACAGATTTTGTGTAAATTTAATTTTGTCCTAGAATATCTTGGTTTCTTTATCTATGGTGATTGAGAATTTTGCTGTATATCATAACCTGGGCTAGAATTTGTGTTTCCTTAGGGACTGTTTAATGTCAATCCAGGATCTTCTTTTTTTTTTTTTTTTTTAAACGACTTTATTTTGCAAAACAAAGATAAATGTAAAGATTTTAAACATTTTTTGCTTAAAATTATACATTTTTGTCAGTACTGTTTTTTCAGACATTAAAATAAATTTTACATAAAACCATGTGAATATGTTTTTTAGTCAGTACTTGATTTTTTTCAAGGGCTTGACAGTATGCATTGAAAACCTACTAGTTGCAATAAGCGTAAAGTACATGCAAAACAAAACGCAACATGGAAATAGTCAAAGTCTTCTTGTTTTGTGAATATATGTATATTTTTTGTTTTCTTTATTTCTTGGACTTCATACAGTCTGTGAGTTGTTTCTGGGGGAGTGCAAGCCTCTGGGGTTAGCATCCGACTATCACTGACTGCATATTATGTCTGTTCTTTTGTGACTGGGTTATCTCACTCAGGATGATCTTCTCTAGATGCAGCCATTTTCTTAAGAATTTGGTTAAGTCATTGTTTCTGGTGGCTGAGTAGTATTCCATTGTGTATATGTACCACAATTTTGTATCCATTCGTCTTCTGAAGGACATCAATCCAGGATCTTCTAGCTTTCATAGTTTCAGTTGAAATATCTGGTATAATTCTGGTCAGTCTGCCTTTATATGTTACCTGTCCTATTTCTCTTCTTGCTTTTCGTATTCTTCCTTTGTTTTGAGCCTTTGTTGTTTTGAATATTATATGTCTGGAAGAATTTTCCGGTCCAGTCTATAAGGGGTTTTGTAGGCTTCTTGTATGTTCATGATCATCTCTCTCTATTTTTTTTTTTTTGTAGATTAAGGAAGTTTTCTTCTATAATTTTGTTGACAATATTTACTGTACTTTTCAGTTTATATTCTTTACCTTCTTCTACTCCTATTATCCTTAGATTTTGTTATCTCACTATATCCTGGATTTCCTGGATGTTTTGGGTTAGAATGTTTTTGATTTTTGCATTTCTTTCTGACCCGTTTGCCAATGACTTCTATGGTATCTTCTGCCCCTGAGTCTACTACTCCTGATGTCTTTTCTAGGTTTCCAACTTTAGGAATGCCTCCTTTTGTGATTTCTTCATTGTTTCTATATTTTTTTCATTTTCTTCACCTGGTTGTTTGTGCTTTCCTGTAGGTCTTTAAGTGATCTTTGTGTGTGTGTGTGTTTTGTTTGTTTATTTTTTTTGTTTTGTTTTTTTGTGTTTCCCTTTTAAGGGCTTCAACTTGTTTGCATGTATTCTCTTAGTTTATCTGCACTTCTTTAAGTGTGTTATTTATGTGCTTCTCAAAGATTTCCATCATCATCTTGACATTGGTTTTAAGTTTAAATTTTGTTTTTCTGATGAGTTGGGATATCCACTACTAGGAGTGGTAGAATAACTGAGTTCAGATGTTGCCAGGTTGTCTTGGTTTCCATTTCTTAGATTCTTTAGCTTGCCTCTTTCCACATTTATATAGATGAGGCTAGGTGATCTTGTTGTCTCTTACTGGAAAATGTCTCTCTTGTGGGTTTGTGGGCCCATGGTCCGAAGAGGGAGATTGTTCCTGATGTTCCTCTCTCAGGGTATGTTGTGAGTTCTGATGGCAGAGCTCAGTCCTGATGTTCCTGAGCCAGTCCTGGCCTTGGGCCATATGTGTGCACTCCCAGGCAATACAGCTGCTTGTTTTGGGAGAGTACTGGGTGGTTTCTCTCTTCCACTTATGGAGAAGGCTCCTGAAGTTTCTCTGTGCTCCCAATAACCTGTGAGCAGGCTGGCAGGTAGTCCTGATACAACTGGGCCAGGTCTGGCCTTGGGTCAGAAGTGTACACTCCCAGGTACTACTGCTGTTTGTATCTGGAGAGTTCTGGGTGTCTTTTCTAGGGGTGGAAAGTGGGTAAAAGAAGTTGACTTATTCTACCACTTAGGATGAAAAGTGCTTCTGTAGCTCTATGGAGCTTCCAACAACCTGGCCCTGAAGCACTTTTAAAAAAATCTAGGATATTTATATCATAAATATAACTCTTTTGGCATATTCTTAATCCCAGATAACAACAGCTTGAATATTTCTAGAGATGTAGTATTTGCAGATTTTCCTACTTTATTTTGGAAATTGTGTTCCATAGAATTTATGTCATTGATTTAAAAAGGTCTTTGTTAACTCATTTTCTATATCCATACCCTAAAGAAATTTGATATGTGTGCAAACTGAGTGCACATCCACTGAAGTTTAAACATTCGCAAAACTGATTATCTGTATGAAGAACATTTTACCTGTAATTATTACTTTTTAAAGGAATACCATAGCATGGGAAAAACTCTACTTTGTATAACATAAATGGCTTTAAAGCAACCACTGTCTGATTTTTTTCTCCTCAGAGTCTGTAAATCCTTATTATCTTTCTCCCTTTTACACTTATTTTCATGGTTGTAGATAGTGTGTTTAATGTCATCATTTCTGCCTTAATCATTTAAAAATACCATTAATGCCTTAGTACCTTCATACTGTGAAAAAGAACTCAGCTTACCTCTTTCTCATCAGAATAAATTCTTCTCCTCATTCTTTTTATGTGTATTATGTTAATTAGTTTTGGTTTAATTTTAATTTGTAAACATTTATCACATATATTTTTCCTATGCCCATGATCTTACCAATCGAAATTTTGAATGATCTTCTCTCTTTAGTGAGTCTTCCAAGTTTCTTACTCATTTGGCAACTAAAATTTTAATTTTATTTTACTTTGTTGGGGACATTAACACTTACTTAAGACTTCATGTCTTGGTAAGGTGTTGACTATGAATATAAAAGCATCAGTAAAAAGTTTTATATAATTCGATAGTAATGGAGTTCTTACTTTGCAAGTATTGTCTTTTATTTTATAAATTTCAGGAGTATGTAAAATTTATTGACTGTCACATCATGATCTAATTTTTGTTTTATTTGTTGTAAACATTTCAGTGCTTAGTTCCCGTCTTATGCCTAGTCCCTATTGCATTTTTCTTTTTAATTTTTATGAATGAAATACCTTATATATCTTGGGAATATTGATTAGACCTCTATTTAACCTCTTTATTCCTCTGATTTTTTATATACAATTACTTAGCTACTTCTCCTACACAGTTTTGTTTTACATATAGTTATCTTGGGCTGTTTACACATTTTTGCAGAATGAAAGCTAATGTAATTTTCACAGACTTATTATAAGGTCCATTGTAGTATCTTTCTGAGTAGAATTATTAATTACCTAGATCACCCAGACAGTCAAAATATTGGGTGCAATCTTCAAAAGTGGAATATTAGAAACATAATGGTCTATTTCAACAAGCAGCCTGATTGTATCTACTCACAGCTCTTTCACGTTGGAATTTCTACATGACTCAAAATAAGTACAGACAGAAATAAATGTGTACTGATACCAACCTACATAATCATTTTCAATTAATTATTTCATATAAAATTATATATATATATTTGTGTGTGATTGTGTGTATGCATTGTTAATTATATTAAAGACAACAATGATGCATATACAAATGAGATGAATATGCTTATGTATACACAAAGTATCAAATCTTAGGTGACTAGTTTCCAATGTAGAAAATATAGTATCTTTAGTACTTCTTCCATGTTCTTTAATATTTGGACTTTATTAGTCTCATTGCTAAAAGCACTGCTTCTCACAAGTACACAGCACAGAAATGGCAGAATTATTTTTAGGATCCTCTTACAAATGGTTGTCAATTTTGTCCTAATCCCAAGCTAAAACTCATTTGCATTTTAAAAAGAAGCTCTATTAAGCTTTTAAAAATAAAATAGAATATAAAAATATTAAACTTTGGAGCCAAATACATTCTGAGGCACTACTAATTTCTTGCTTGTATGCTGAGGAATGAAACATTAAAAGTCTCCTTTTTTTGTAATTAAACACTTAGGTTTTTATAAGAGAAAAAAATGTATGTACAGCAAAAATGTTTTAAAATGCAATAGTCTCAACTGTGAGTCAGGATATTTGAGATGGTGGTTGTTGGTGTTTTGTGTTATGCTAGTAAACACAGTGACTTACATGTACTGGTATGTGCATGAATCCTGGGAATCAAACTTACATTGCTCTACAGAAGACCAAAGTTCAATTCCCAGCATTCATATCTGGTAGATCACAACTGCCTAAAACCCCAAGCTCAAGGAATCTATTGCCTTTGTGCTCTACAGGCATGGGTACTCACATGCACATACCAATAGAGAACTTCACACATATACATCATTAGAAAAAGAGGAAGAAGAAGATGGGGAACAAGGGAAAAAGAAAGGAGGAGGAGGGGAACAACTGGGTGCTGTGCCAAATTGCTTACAAAATATTTATGGTCTTCCCAGTTCACAAATTTTGCTATCTTAAGTATAAATGCTCTGTTTTGGTTTGTACATAACCCAGGTTGCTTGACTCTTCATTAATGTAAGTCAGAAGACTGATGTATTTGTATAAAGTTTATCAATTAAGTGTCCTATTTTAGGCTTTGCCTTTTACTCCCATTTTAGAGTTCTGTCCCTTATTCTGGGTAGACTATGAGGACCTGGCCAGCAGTCTTGTTACTAGGTAGGGAGTTTTCTCATGTGTATTTCCACTTGAATCAAAATATCCCATGTTCTGGCTGGCTGCCAGGAAGTTGTGAAATAAACTTATCACCAAGGATCCTGACATTAACTTTTCTCCCTATTTTCCTCTTATTCCAAATTTATTTTCATTTTCAGATTTCAAAGAAATCTGGGATGGACCAGAGGGAGAAAAGAAGCTTTTTATTTTATCCGAAACTGAAAATTTATTCTGAATGTTACATCAATAAAAACTTGGAAGCATTTAAATGTGCTTGTAAAAAGTGTTGAGACTTTATCCTTAATACATCCAAATGTGTCAGTTACTCATAAGAACAGTGAAAAATTATTTATAGCTTATTTTATTGACAATGATGGTGTGTTTGTGTGTGCATGCATGTGAGACTCATTGTTTATGTGTACTGTTCACTGAAAATTGGAATTTTCAATAGAGTTTGTGTAGGGCTAAGGATGTACCTCAGAGGTAAAGAATTTACACGTTAGTCTCCTTAAAAAAAAAACACCTCCTTACTAAAATAGCAGCATACTTATCTCAAATGTCACAAAATGCTCTCTGATGTTAATTCACAGCTTATCCATCATCTGAGGCTCCCAGAACTTATGAAAATTGACTCAAGCTATCTATTCATTCATGAAGCCAAGCCTCATGTCTACATCCACTTCTTTAAAACCTAGGTATAAATAAAATTTTACCAAACCAACAAGTTGTTCCAATTCTGTGAATGGCCAAAGGAAATATTGAATCTTCTCTCATATTAACTCACTCCTTTATTTGACAAGTTTCAACTTGCTCAAAATTGTTAAGATATAGGACTATCATCCAAAAGCCACTAAAGTTGATAAGTAAAATAATTAAGGAAAACCTTGCACATAATTATTAGATGAACTATTGCTTGCCCACTCTTAAGGAGAAGGTGATTGGTCAAAGTGATACTAACTGGAATGGAAGAAGTCAAAATATCACTATTTGCAGATGATAAAATTGTATTTTTAAGTGATCCCGAAAATTCTACCAGGAAACTCATAAACCTGATAAAAAAAACTTCAGCAAAGTGCCTGGATACAAAATTAACTAAAAAAATCAGTAGCCTTCTTCTTTTCAAATGATAAACAGGCTGAGAAAGAAATTACGGAAATGCCATCTTTCACAATAGTCCCAAATAATATATAAAGTATTTTGGTGTGACTCTAATCAAGCAAGTGAAAGAGCTGTATGACAACATCTTCAAGTCCCTGAAGAAGGAAATTGAAGAAGATCTCAGAAGATGGAAAGATCTTCCATGCTCATGGATTGGAAGGATTAACATTATAAAAATGGCCATTTTTCTGAAAGCAATTTACAGATTCAACACAATCTCCATCAAAATTGTAGCTCAATTCTTCATAAAGTAAGAAAGAGGAACATTTGGAATAACAAAAATCCCAGAATAGTGAAAACTATTCCCAACAATAGAAGAACTTTGGGGGGAATCACCATTCCTTACCTCAAGTTGTATTATAGAGCAATAGAGATTAAAAACTGTATGGTATTGGTACAGAGATAGGAAGGTAGATTAATAGAATAGAATAGAAGACCCAGAAATGAACCCACACATCTATGGTCACTTGATCTTTGACAAAAGAGTTAAAACCATCCAGTGGAAAAAGAATAACATTTTCAACAAATGGTGCTAGTTCAACTGGCAGTCAGCATGTAGAAGAATGAAAATCAATGCATTCTTATCACCCTGTATAAAGCTCAAGTTTAAGAGGATCAAGAACCTTCACATAATACCAGATATACTCAAACTAATAGAGGAGAAAGTGGAGAAGAGCCTCGAACACATGGGCAGTAAGGAAAATTTCCTAAGAAGAACATCAACGGCTTATGTTCTAATCAACAAATAGGACTTCATAAAATTGTAAAGCTTTTGTAAGACAAAGGGCACTGTCATTAGGACAAAACAGTATTCAACAGAATGGGAAAAGATCTTTGTCAATCCTACAACTGATAGAGGACTAATATTCAGTATATACAAAAAAACCCTAAAAAGTTAAACTCTAGAGAATCAAATAACCTTATTAAAATGGGGTAGAGAGCTAAAAAAAAATTCTCAACTGAGAAGATGCTTAACTATGTTTATACCAGCCTTATTGATAATACCCAGAAGCTAGAAAGAACCCAGATGTCCTTCAAGAGAGGAATGGATACAGAAAATGTGGTACATTTACACAATGGAATATTATTTAGATATTAAAAACAATGACTTTATGAAATCCTTAGGTGAGTAAATGGAACTAGAAAATATCATTCTAAGTGAGGCAACCCATCACAATAAATAAATAAATGAAACACACACAAACACACACAGACACACAAACACACAAACACACACAGACACACACACACACACACACACACACAGGATGTGCACTCATTGATAAGTGGATTTTGCTCAAAAACGTTGGATTACCGAAGATAAAATTCACAGACCACATGAAGCTCAAGATGTAGGAAGACCAAAGTGCAGATGTATCAGTCTTTCTTGATAGAAGAACAAAAATATTCATAGGAGGAAATACTGAGACAAAGTTTGAAGCAGATACTGAAGTAAAGGCCATCCAGAGACTGCCATACCTGGTGTTCCAGTCCATATATAGTCACCAAACCCTGACAATATTGCTGATGCCAAGAAGTACCTGGTGACAGGAGCCTGGTATAATTAGCTTTGTCAGATCTGCCTGAGAGGTTGCCAGATCAGGTAACCATCTACTTGAGAATGGGGTCCTGAATGTAGGACTTAAAGAAGTGACTGAAGGAATTGGAGGGGTATTCATCCCCATAAGAACAACAATGCCAACCAACCAGAGCTACCAGAAACTAAACCACTATCTAAAGAGTACAAATGGATGGGCCCAAGGCTTCAGCTGCATATGTTGCAGAGGATGGCCTTGTTGAGCATCAATAGAAAGAGAAACTCTTGGTCCTACCAAGGCTTGATGCCCCAGTCTAGGGGAATATCAGGGTAGGGAGGCTGGAGTGTGTGGGAGGGTGAGAGGGGCTCTCTTAGAAGCAGTGTGGGGGGAAGGGATAGGGGATTTATGGAAGGAAAACAGGAAAGGGGATAGATAACACTTGAAATGTAAATAAAGTATATGAATTTTAAAGGCATTTGTGTTATTCTTTTAAACCTCTTTTAATATAATATAATTCATTATCTGGGTTGTTTGTGGAAGAGGTTGTTAAGGCTGGGTTCTCTAAAAATAAACCATGTCATACTAATCTAAAATTTTTGATGAAGTAACTTAGGTAATTTATGAAAAGGCATAATTGGTCTTCATTTTAGCAATGCTTTTTGATCAAGCATCCCTCAAAGGCATATGAATAAGTCACAACATACTTGCATTAGCATAGGCTAAAATAGATGGATCCCTGGCAATGTAAAGAAAGTAATAATTAGTGGACAATAATTCTTTAGGGCAGAGTTGACAAACAGTGTTCCCATGGGTTCCAAATTTGGGAAAACGATAAATAAGATTTATACTACTGATTTAGCAATAGATTCACACGTTGCCAGCCATGCAATCTGTGAATGACTTGGAGATAACAGCCTGCCCCAGGGCAGGGTAAATAAATATGCCCTTTAGGAAGGAGGGTACTGGAATTTGGAGTCTCTGGTGTGAAAAGCATCTTAGAGAGGAATAATGTTAAGCAAGAGGCTTAGGGCTCAGGCATACTTTACCCAATCCTTGATGCTACAACTGTTTAACTTTTGTGCACAAAAAATGAGAAGGAAGAAGCAGAAGAGCTTTGGGGGAATTTCCTGTGTCAGTGGGAGGATACCTGCCTCCACGTGCTTTTGGTTACTTTTCTATTTCATAGGCAATTTACTGAAAACCCTGAAGAACTCATTAAGTCCTCGAAGAACAGACCAATAGTCTCACTGTACTGAGGCTCATAAAGACTGATGACCTCTTTTGCCCTTGAGGGCAGTCTACAACAAGAACAAGTCAGTAGAGCTGAGAAGCTAGATCTCACATACAATGCCCATTTGTTCTACAGGATGGGCCTCCATGGCCACTTCTCCAAGTACTACAGGTGATAGAGTTAGCCAGCCTTGTCAGTGATGCAGAGGTTTGATTATCACCATTTTTTTCTCAGTTCTGCTTCTGTCATCTCTAGGAATCACCTAGACTACATTCTCACAACCCCAATTTCCTGCATGTTAGAAGCTCCGCATCAAATTGTCCCTTCATTTACTTGAAATAGAAACTTTTAGAAATGTCAGAAATGGAACCTTTGCTTCCATTTCTTGAAATTCCCTAGCTTCTGAAAGCACAAAATATGTTCATTGTTCACTAGCACTTATTTCTCAGCTCCAACTTAGCTTCCTTACCATGGTTTTTTTCTCTCACTGAGGTTACAAGATCCTGCAGAGCCACCACAATAAAATTGCTGGTCCACAAGGCTGCAGAGACCAATTCAATCTCATTCAGTACTCTGACTAAATGCATTGAAACTTTTGTCCTGGCTGCTTTATGTCTTGGTAATTTGGAGGGGGTACAATTTAAAACAAAAAACAACTAGTGAATTTTTTTTCTGAATCAAGGAAAATCATACATTTTTACAAATCTTCATAAGCAATGCTATATTTGGCTTTAAACATTAGGTGTAATTATACAGCTTCATATTGGTGAATGATGTTGAAAATTACTGTGATGTTAATTCAAAAATTAAAATAAGTATTTTCATAAAGAACAATTAAAAATAAATACATTTATGACTAAAAATATATTGTGTAAGTGGCCGAGGAAATAGAATCATATATGACAATTGTAGAAGGACAGTAAATAAAGATTAAATAGAAGAAGGGGCTATAAAATGGTTGTTTGAGAGTCTGAGTAAAGACAGTGCCGAGTTTAAGACTGGGCTAATGATGGGAGGACTGCTGGAAAAATAATCTGTGTCCAGTGAAAAATTATACAAGAAATGTCAGAATAAAGCAGCAGTACATTTAAGTATTCCCAACACTTTGGTGTCTAAAACAGAAGGGTAAGTTTGATTCCAGTCTGGGCATAATGCAGTAGTGAGACCCAAGTCCCGGTATGTGTGATGATGATATTATGGGGTGATTCAACTTCTACACTTTTCTCTTGACTCACCTATTTATTTCTTTACTTAGATTCCCTTCCTTCCTTTCTTCTTTCCTTCCTTGCTTCCTTCCTTTCTTCCTTCCTTCCTTTCTTCTTTCCTTCCTTTCTTCTTTCCTTCCTTTCTTCTTTCCTTCCTTACCTTTTTTGTTCCTTTGTTTCTTCCTTCCTTCTCTTTCCTTCATTTCTCTTTTTTCTATTTTATTTTAATTAATAATACATTTAATTTAATTAATATTACATTCCAGCAATTGCCTCTCCTCCTGCCCATCCTCCACAGTTCCTCATCCCATTTCTCTGACCCCGTGTGTCTGAGAGGGTGCTTCTCCCTCACCAGGCATCCATCTTCCCTGGGGCATCAAGTTTTCAAGTGTCTATAAGATTAGGCACATCTTCTTACACTGAGGCTAGACCAGGCAGTCCTCTGCTATATATGTGCCCAGGGTTTTGGACCTGCCTATGTTTTATATCTTGAAAGACCCAAATTGAGTCTTATCTATTTGATGCTCCCATGAATGAGATGAGAGATCAGGGATCAATGTAAAAGCAAGAGGTTTATTAGTCCAGTGCACTTGGGTGGCCTATACGCAGAGAAAAGGTGACCCTGAAAAGCTGTTACAAGCAGTTTTTTTTTTACTTTTTAGATGTTTATATATTTAATCTGATAGTCTCTGTCTCTTTATTGGGGAATTGAGTCCATTTATGTTAACAGATTTTAAGGAATAGTGGTTGATTTTTTTGCTGTTTTTGCTTTTAGAGGTAGAATTATGTCTGTGGTTTTTTTTTTTTTTTTTTTTTTTTTTTGGTTTTCTTGCTTAGTTATTTTCTTGCTTATTCTAGGATGTAGTTTCCCTCCTTGTGTTGGGTTTCTTATCTATTGTTCTTTGTAGGGCTATATTTGTGGTCAGATATTGTTTAAATTTAGTTTTGTCCTGGAATATCTTGGTCTCTCCATCTAAGGTGATTTAGAGTTTTGCTGGGTATAGCAGCCTAGGCTAACATTTGTGTTCTCTTAGGATATGTATGATATCTGTCCAGGATCTTCTAGCTTTCATAGTCTCTGTTGAGAAGTTGGGTGTAATTCTAATTGGTCTGCCTATATATGTTACTTGTCCTTTTTGCCTTATTGCTTTTAGTATTCATTCTTTGTTTTGAACATTTGGTTTATGACTATTATGTGTCAGGAAAAGTTTATTTTCTGGTCCAATCTATTTAGATTTCTGTAGGCTTCTTGTATGTTCATAGCCATCTCATTCTTAAGGGGTGGGAAGTTTTCATCTATGATTTTGTTGAACATATTTACTGTGCCTTTAGTTGATATTCTTCATATTCTTCTACACCTATAGGTTTGGTCTTCTCATTATGTCCTTGATCTCCTGGACATTTTGGGTTAGGAACATTTTGGTTTTTTGAATCTTCTCTGACTGTTTTGTCTATGTTTTCAATGTTGTCTTCTGCCCCTGAGATCCTCTCTTCTATCTCTTGTAGTCTGTTGGTGATGCTTGTATCTATGACTACTGTTTTCTTATGTTTTCTTTCTCCAGGGTTGTCTCTTTTTGTAATTTCCTTATTGTATCTATTTTCATTTTCAATTCCATCACCTGTTTGGTTGTGTTTTCCTGTAGTTCTTTGAGTGATTTCTTCTGGTTCTCCTATAGTTGTTTAAGGGAGTTATTTATGCACTTCTCATAGATCTTCATCATCATTATGAAGTATGAATTTAAGTCTAAATCTTGTTCTTCTGGAGTGTTGTGAAATCCACTACTTGCTGTGATGGGAGAACTGTGTTCTGGTGTTTCCAGGTTGTCTTGTTTTTCATTGATTGGGTTCTTGTGCTTTTTTTTTTTTTTTTTTTTTTTTTTTTGCCATCTTGTTGTTGTTGATTGTAGATCATCTTTTTGTTTCTGACTGGTACTTGTCTCTTTTGTGGGTTTGAAGGCCTGTTGGCTCAGGAGGAATATTATTTCGGGTGTTTGGCTTTTTTTGAGCAGGCAGTGAGTTCTGATGGAAGTTACTCAGTTCTGCCTTTGTGGGGTCAGCTGTTAGAAATCTTTTGAGGCAGTTCTTTTAGCTCAGCCCTCTTCACACAGGTCCTGAGTCCTAATGGCCAGGACTTGGCTCTCTTTCTCTCTTGACCAAAAAGACCCTTTTCTAGAGAGCACCATGCTCCCTGTTCTCTGAGAACTCCTGGTGTTCTGTTGGTGGACAGTTGGTGGGCCTGCATATCAGGCTCACCCTTGGTCTATTGGAAAAGGGCCTGTGCAGCTGATCTGAGAGTCAGGCTCTGTCGTGCAGATTCCTAGTCCTGGTGGTAGAGACTCTGCCTTCTCTCCGTGCTGGAAAGGACCCTTTTCCAGAAGGTACAGGGCCCAATGTGATAGGAGAACTGGGTTCTGATGGTGCTAAATATCATTGGGTTTTGTTGCTTATGTTTTTGTGCTTTCCTCTTGCCATCTTATCTCTGGTGTTAACTGGCCTTGGAGTCTCTGACTGGAGCCTGCCTTTTTAGACGCAGGCAGATGTCTGTGGCATGAATTAGAAGTGACTTCTTGGGACATAGGTAGTGTTGTGTCTTGTTAGTGGGAGGGGCCTTCTGTGTCTCTTCTTAGAGAAGGCCTCCTTTGTTCCTGGTTAGAACAGACCTCCTGTGTTTCTCTTTAGTGCAAACTTTCTGGGTTACAGGCAGCCTTTGGGTTCCAGGGTCAGGATCTGCCCCAGTTGAAGATGGGTACAGATGGGAAGGACTGTTTCCTTAGTTAAAGTAGACCCTGTATGTCCCTGGTTAGTGCAGAACTCCTGGGAGACAGGCAGGCTGCAGGGTGTGGGAAGGTATTCCGCATTGGGGAGAAGCAGACTGGAAGGAAGATGGAGCTCCTGCAGCAGGGCGTTGGTCCTGTTTCAGGCAGGTTCTGTGTATGTCCCAGCTGGAATGGATATTTGGGCATTAGTCTTACCTATGCCTTTAGTTAGTGCAGACCTCCTGGGAGTCAGGCAGGTTGTGGAGGGTCAAAGGCTTTCTTTCATTCATTCATTCATTCATTCATTCATTCATTCTTTCTTTCTTTCTTTCTTCCCTCCCTCCCTCCCTCCCTCCCTCCTTTCTTTCTTTCTTTCTTTCTTTCTTTCTTTCCTTCCTTCCTCCCTCCCTCCCTCCCTCCCTCCCTTCTTTCTTTCTTTCTTCCTTTTTCTTTCCTGGTAATCCCACTATTCATTGTAATGTGTTTTAGTGCCCTTTAATTTAAATAAAAGGGTTCATCTTCAATGTGTACCAGAACCCATTTCCCCCCTTTTTTCTGTTTAACCTAGAACTGAAGGTATCATTAAATTCTCTAATGCCATATAAAAAGGGAAATTAGAAAGGACCCCTCCTGTATTTGCTACTTTTTGCTACAGACATAAAATTGCCAATATTTAGGGATGGATGTTCAAAAACCACCCAGAAGCCATATTTATATGGAGATGGTTAACTTTTAATTTCTTTGACATTTCTGTGATTAGAATATCTGCTGAAATATTTTTTGTATATCCATTCCTCTCTTTTCTTACCACAAATAGTTTATTTTCTTTTTTTATATTACATGTTAAGTTCAAATTTAGAACACATGATGTACCTGTTCACAATCCAGTACAAGTGTGCAGATAGTTGAAATGCTTAGCTACAGGGAATAACTAACTACTAAGAGTGCTTACATTTTAACTAGACTAATTTATTGCTAATTAGAGATCAAATATTGGGTGATAGGTGATAATTGTTTTGCTCATCATGCACACACAGACAGATACACACACAGACATGCAAACTGTCGGATAGACACACAGAAAAACAAGCATGCAGACACATAAAAACAGAAACACAGAAACACAGACACACAGACAGAAACACAGACAGACACACAGATACATACACGTGATGTCATACACATATCCACACACAGACATACATACACAGGCAGACAAATGGGCAGAGAGACACACACAAACAGACTCACATATACACACAAATAGAACACAGTGGTCTGATCAGCATTGCTAGTCTGTACATGATTTTAGGGTTGACCCTGTGGTATTAGATAATTAATTATGGAGCTCCTTTCTGGAGGAGCTAGTTTCTTATTTTTACCATTCCTCAGTATTTCTTTGTCTATGTTTTGGGCCCTTCAAGATGTGTCCGTTACATGTTAGCATGTCTAGTGGTGTTGTTCTTGTCCATGTTCATTGTACTGAAAGGAAATTAAATTCAAGGTCTAAAAACTCATGTAAGTTGGGGCAAAAAAGGGTAGTTTGTAAGCTTAAAGGCTTAGGACAGAGAATGTTGTAAAACAAATCCAAGCATGCCCAGCTAAGCCCATTGTTAAAACATTTCTGAGTCTGTTCAAAAGTAAATTAGATGTTAACCACAAGTATCCTGACTTAGATAAGCATGTGCTCCACTAGTCTCCTGACTTCCTGCCTGCATGTAAGCTGTGGGTGTTGGGTGAACTTTGTACTGGAGCTAATTCTTCCCAGCCCCCGACCCTCCCTCTATAAAAACCCCTAGCTTTCAAGTCTCACCGTTGATACCTCTATCTCCTGTGTGAGATTGGCCCGGAGCTCCACCATTAAACTACCTCATGCTTTTGCAGGAAGAAGGTCTTTTGAGTTTCATTGGGTAACCATGTGTCCCGAAATTCGAGTGGGCAGTCCCTGAAAGGGGGTCCTACAGTACTAGAAGCCATACTATTGAGGTATTATGGGTAAAGATTCACTGTTTTTCCAGAAGATACAGTCTCACGGGAGATTTTCTGGTTTTTAAACTCTTAAAGACTTTCTAATCCTTATTCTCTGATGTTCCTTGAGGCTTTAGGTAGGGTTGTATTGTGTATGTATCCACTGGCACTAAGCACATAATGATCAACGAATCTCTGAATTTTGATCAGATATGGTATCTGTCTGATGTAAAGAGGATATTTGATGTTTGTTATGAGCCACAGTTACATGTGGGTACAGAAGAAGCCTTGTGAATGCAGTTAGAAATTATGTTGGTCCAGTAAAGTTGTAATAATAGCTTCTCCTCTAAAATCCGTATGAGATTTAAAAGTAGGGTCAAGTATGAAAGAAACAGTTTTCTTCTCAGAGCTCAAAATGATACCAGCTGGTTTATATCTAGTTTGAGGATCTAAAATGAGTAATCTAAGTGAATTATGATTTGACCATGGTTTCTGAGACCACATATTGAAGCATAACATAAATTCAAAAGAGCTTATGAAACTAATCCAAAATGCCTAGGACAATTTTTTTTTTTGTTATTAGTTTTGTAAAAATCTGGTCAAAGATCCTCATAAAAGTAGGGGTGGGGGATGGGAGAAAGGGAAATTGGGAAAGGGGATAAGATTTAAAATGTAAATACATAAAATAATCAATAAAACAGAAAAACAAATAGAAATACTAGTTATTTTAATTTAACTCTCCAATATTATAACCCTTCCTTTTCTATTGCTGCTCTGCAGATTAAAGATTCTAAGATTCCTTTTCATTTTGAAGAACTTTGTTGTTGAAATTTTTGCTTCATAACCATGCATTGAATATAAAAAAGATTTGTTTCTCAAAGTTAAAAATAAAACTAATCAGAGCTTTAATAAACCTGTTACAAACGCAAGCCTTGTAGTTTTCAAAGTTTCATAAGTGAAATAAACCATAAAATAGTAAACTCTGACCTTTTTGATTTTAATAATTTCTCTGCACACTCTGAATATTCCATTCTTCTCTCTTACACAAAGGAGTCCTTAATGGGGAGCTTAAACTAACCTTGAACTTTTTATTCCCCTGCCTCAGTTTCTCAAGTGCTAGGATTGTAAGTGTCCACACATACCAGGTTCTCATGTTTGTTTTGACTAAATAATGTTTATACAGTATGGATAGTTCATTGTTATCTATATTTTCTTTAATATATAGTATTAGCCATACACAGTCTCTTCCACTGCCTAATCAGTTCTGTAATTCTGTACCTTTTGGTAAAATCATTCTTTAATTATGATTAAAATCAGAAACTAATTATGTGTCTCTTTGGGGGTGCTATGGAAGTGCAAAACTGCAGCACTATTTTGGGGGTCTGTTTGAGATTAGTAGTCCAATTAGTGGAATCAGAGGCATAGGTTTCCTAATTTTGTGGCTGTGTATCATCTAATCATCTACTTTGCAGAACAGAACATCCACAAAGAAAGATCTGTCCTCTCTCCACCTGTTTTTTTTTCTTGCTTCTAGAGCTGCTAGATCATGTGTTATCTTATACTCTTGGAGTACTTACATAATGATTAATGTCATGAGCATCATTGCTTCTCAGGACTTTGAACATGAACTGAATCATCCTACTGGCTATTATGGGTCTCAAAAGGTCAGATTTATGACTTTTTGACTTCTGAGACAATCTGAACATGAATGTAAATCTGTTTCATTCCCCCTTTACCTTTCTCTTTCTCTTTCTTCTTTCCTTCTTCCTTCTACCCCTCCCTGTGTCTGTTTATCCTCCTTAACTTCCACATATATCCTTCAGTTGGTTTGTCTGAAAAATTTTTCTTAATATATTAAATTCAAATCTTACATTGTTGTTGTACTCTTATAATCCTATAGAAAGGAAAAGAAATAAATTACATAAAACATTGCACACAACACATTTAAGGGGAAGTAAACTACATAAGTTAACACATAGGATTGTGTACATGCCAGTGAATCTCAGATTTTGGTGTACTTTTTTGTTCTCTTTCTTCTCTCGGCTTTGTCATCCTATTTTGATAATAATGTGAGCAGCAGAACTAGCGCTGTGGTTGGCACGAGGAAATGGCAGTGATGGACATTTGCAGAGGCATGAGAATTTTATGCTTTTCTTGTTAGTCTTCCTAACCACCTTGGTTTTATGATGGTACTGGAGTAGAGTATATATATGACTGAATTGTTTCTCATTAGGAGTCAACTGTGTGTGCCTCCTCACAGCAAACAGATCTCAGCCTCAGCCTCAAGGTGGTGTAATTATAATCATTCTCTTTATTCCTTCTCATTTATATGTCACCTCCTTATATTTCTTATGGGATACCTATTCTGCATACCTTTAGCATGCTTAGGACTTACCCACTAGCTTTTTCTCTTCTTGACATATGATATGAGATTTGTTTATTTTTCAAAAATGAGCATCTTGTTTACTATCAATTCTTACTATTTCTTAAGGTTTTGTTATATCAAACATCTGTAGGAGAAATAAATGAGAGAGAGAGAGAGAGAGAGAGAGAGAGAGAGAGAGAGAGAGAGAGAGAGAGAGAGAGATATGGGGAGGGTTTGTGAGAGAGAATATGAAGTTGGATAGGTACAGAGGTACATAGTATATGGGAGAAAGAGTATAATCCAATTATATCACACAAAAAAGTAAATAAAATTTGGACATTGAGATGATACCTTGTTTTCAGGACTAAGACTCAGATAGTCAGATCTGAAAGATTTTTCTCCAGGGGCAAGATTTGAAAGAACCAGAGATGCTCTGCAAGCTGCCAATGGGGAAGCTATCAATGGTTATAACTTACTGTGATATTTGTGAAACATCACAATGATCAGCATAGTAAGATATCTGCAGTGACTCAACAGTGGCATTCATATGTTTTTATAACCATCAGCTTTTTAATTGGACTTAAGGCCTTCTTATCAGGAGACACCTTCTTTTCTGGTAATGGAAACCTACCCAACTACCCGAGGGTAATGAGGTCATGGATCGTAGACAAGAGCATACTAGCATGACTTTATTAGACCAACATGGTTTCTAACTGCATTCAAAATACTTGCACTTTCAGGTAAACATAATCCTCAAAGATGCTTTATTAAAGAAGTTTCTCTTTATAACAGATAGAATCCACAGCAGAAAACCATAGTCACCAAAATACGGAGAAAGAATTTTATGGTATTTGTTGGCACCAATGGATATATCTACAACACAACCCCTGCCTGCGAGGCTTATGAAGCACTAAGAGAGGTAGTGGAAGAAAGAATGTAAGAGTTAGATGAAAAGAAGTCTGTTTGAGATTGTGTTGCCAACAAATAACAGGTAAGTATGGGACTGCCTACATAAGACCCAAACAATACCAACAACACTGTAGACATGCTAACATGGAATCAGGACATCTCAAGGGGTCTCTATCCCTAGATAAAGAACTGGGGACAATAATAACTGCTCTGAGAAGAAGAACTACTTTATCTCAGGGAGGAATATTCTACCTCGTTATCTATTATAATAGGGTCACCCTGAAACCATACACAAAAAAGCAATACCAAAAGTACATGGCAAGTTGTAATTATACATTTTTGTGTGTACATGTATGTGTGTGTGTGCTCATGATGATAATCAAAGAAAAAAATGCCATGAGTTTAAGAGGAAGTAAGTTAGAAGGATATGGTAAGAGTTTGAGAGAGAGGAGCTAGGAGGTGGGTAAAAAAAAGGAAAGATGTGAATGGTGTAAGTATATTTTAATAAAGATAGAAAATTAAGAAAAAATGAGCAATGGGAGAAACTTACAAAAGGTCAGAACAGTCTTTTTGTTAATAGTTTCAGTGAACCCTGCTTATCTTTGCAGAGATGCATTTGATAGATGTCTTCATAAGGTACATGGCTGAAGTGAAGGGGCTTAAGGAGTCCATATTGGAATCTTGTTGGCCCCTGTATCTAATTTTACATGTACTGTAGATAAGATAAGAAGTGAACTTTTTTAGGATCACTGAAAATTAATAGGAGATTTACAAGTTAGTCTCCTTCAGCACTTCATACTTTTCTATTTCTTAATATGTTTTGCAAGATGAGAAAAGAAGAGAGTTTCGGTGTCTATTTCTCCGGATTAACTGAAGACCCTTTCTGATATTTTAAACTTTTACTTCATTTTAATTTTGCACACTTGATGTTAAAGTGCCCTTGTGAAGATCCATTTAAATAATATTCTAGTCTTCTCTAATCGGTGTAATTATATTCTGCTTAACAATTTATATTACATTTTCATAAGTATTCATTTTATGTTGTTATTAAAATTTTATTGTTACAGTATATCACTGCATTTTTTATTTTGTTCTTATTCTATCAGGTTTCATAAGGGGATACTTTTAAACAGTTATTTTACTTATACATTAACACTAAAATAAATTAATTGACTTACTAATCACAATAAAATGTAATAATCTTTTGATATAAATGGTTTGAACCTTGCGTTTATTTCGTTTATGAAAGTGACCTAGGAAAGATCATTATTTCTTGAGATTTCTTTAGTTTTCTTATTTGCTTACTTTGCTGCAGTCAAAAGCTTTTGATTTTAAAACATACATACCAGTATCAGAAAGATAAAGAACAACCTAAATAAATAAATAAATTCAGCCTCTGAACAATGGAGACCAACCAGTGTATTGCTATTAAATTTTCCATATTTGGTTCTTGATAAAAAATCAATATGGCTTCATTATCAATAGCTTTCTAATACTTTGTTTCTTTTACTTTCAATTTGAAGAGTAGAGTTATAAATATTTGAAAGCATTGGTAACCTGTTAACTGAAATTTGGACTAATCTTTTGTATAGGGATAGTTCTGTATATAGTGATAGACTCTAGATATAAATATTGGGCTACTCCTTTCTCGAATATATTTTTGGGGCTGGGGGACATTCAGATGTCACTACTGTCTCCGACCAGCAGAAAGGGAGCAATGACACAGCGTTCTTCTCAAAGTGGTTTATTCAGGAACCTTAGAGCATGCCAGTGGAAATCTTTCTTTCCCTTTCTGTCTCTCTTTCTCTTTCTATTTCTCTTTTTACCTGCCCCCAAGCACAGTCCTATTATCCTCTCTCATCTCCACCTCCTCAGTCCATGTTGCATGGCTGCAGTTCATAGGTCTGTGTCATCTGGCCTGATCTCTTGTCATGGGTGCGCCTGTGCAGCTTGCACGGTGGAAGTGGCTAATCTCGGGGGCAGGAGGAAGTCAGGTGCTAGTCACAAAACTAGGTCGGAGTCCCAAGCGTCTTCTTGGGACTGCCACCACACCTGTTCTCCACATTCAGAGTCAATGCAAAAAACAAAGGGCTTCTAATCTAAAATGTCCAAAAGATCCAGGACACAATGAGAAGACCAAACGTAAAATAAGGAATTCTCAACCCTTAACATATATGCTCCAAATACAAGAGCACCAATATTCATTCATAAAAGTAACCCTACTAAAGCTCAAAACATATATAGTAACACACAATAATAGTGAGAAACTTCAACACACCACTATCATCAATGGACAGATCATGGAAGCAGAAACTGAACCAGGACGCAGTGAAACTAGCAGAGGTCATGAATCAATTGGAATTAATAAACATCTAAGAACATTTCACCCTAAAACAAAAGAATACACCTTCCTCTTCACAAGTCATGGCACCCTTTCCAAAATTCACCATATAATCAGTCACAAAATAAGCCTCAATAGATATAGGAAGATTGAAATACTACTATGGATCCTACAGATCACCATGGTCTAAGGCTGGTCTTCAATAACAACAAAAACAACACAAAGCCCATATACACATGGAAGCTGAACAATGTTCTACTCAACAATAGCATGGTCAAAGAAGAAATAAAGAAAGAAATTAAGAATTTTCAAGAATTTAATGAAAATCAAAGTACTACATACCAACATATGGGATGCAATGAAAACAGTACTAAGAGGTAAACTCATAGCTTTGAGTGCCTCAAAAGAAACTATAGAGACCATACACTAGTAACTTGACAGCACAGTTGAAAGCTCTAGGAAAAAAGAAGCAGATATACCCAAGAGGAGAAGACATCAAGAAATAATCAAACTCAGAGCAGAAATTAACCAAGTAGAAATAAAAAGAACCATCCAAAGAATCAAACACACACACACACACACACACACACACACACACACACACACACAAAGCCAAGAGCTGGTTCTTTGAGAAAATAAACAAGATTGATAAACCCCTAGCCAGACTAACTAGAGGGCAAAGAGAGAGTATCCAAAATAACAAAATCAGAAATGAAAGTAGAGACAGAATAACTGAAACTGAGGAAATTCAAGAAATCATCAGATCATACTACAAAAGTCTACACTCAATAAAACTGGAAAATCTTGAGGAAATAGATGAATTCCTAGACAGTTACCAGATACCAAAGTTAAACCAGCACCAGGTAAACCATCTAAATCATCCCATAACACCTAAATAAATAGAAGCTGTCATCAACAGCCTCCCAACTGAAAAAAGCCCAGGACCAGATGTTTTCAGTTCAGAATTTTATCAGATATTTATTGATGACCTAATAACAATACTCTCCAAAATATTCCATAAAATACAATCAGATAGAACACTATCCAACTCATTTTTCGAAGCCACACAGAGACCATACAAGGAAAGAAAACTTTAGACCATTCTCCCTTATGAACATTGATGCAAAAATAATCAACAAAATCCTTGCAAACAGAATCCAAGAACACATCAAAATGATCATTCACCATGCTCAAGTAGGCTTCATCCCAAGGATGCAGGGATGGTTTAATATACAGAAATCCATCTAAGTAATCCACCATATAAACAAACTCAAAGAAAATAATACATGGTCAACTCACTGGATGCTGAGAAAGCACTTGACCAAATTCAACACCCCTTCATGATAAAAGTCTTGGTAAGAACAGGAATCCAAGGCCCATACCTAAACATAATAATAATAATAATAATAATAATAATAATAATAATAATAAGACAAACCAATAGCCAACATCAAACTTAACAGTGGGAAACTTGAAGCAATTCCACTAAAATCAGGGACTCAACAAGGCTGCCCACTCTCCCCCTACCTATTCAACATAGTACTGGAAGTCCTGACCAGAGCAATTAGATAGCAAAAGGAAATCAAAAGGATATAAATTGGAAAGGAAGAAGTAAAAATATCAGTATTTGCAGGTGACATGATAATATACTTATGTGAGCCCAAAATATCCACCAGAGAACTTTTAAAGCTGATAAACAACTTCAGCAAAGTGGCTGTATATAAAATTAACTCAAACAAATCAGTAGCCTTCCTCTATTTAGAAGACAAACATGTGGAGAAAGAAATTAGGGAAAAGATACTCCTCACAATGTCACAAACACTATGAAATACCTTGGTGTGGCTCTAAATAAGCAAGTGAAGAACCTGTATGATAAGAACTTCAAATCTCTGAAGAGGAAAATTGAAGATTTCAGAAGATGGAAAGGTCATGGATTAGAAGGATTAACATTGTAAAAATGGCCATCTTACCAAAAGCAATCTACAGATTCAATGCAATTCCCATTAAAATTCCAACTCAGTTCTTCATAGAGTTGGAAAGAGCAATTTGCAAATTCATCTGGAAGGACAGAAAACCTAGAACATCGAAATCCATCTTTAACAATAACAAAATATCTGCGGGAATCACCATCCCTGACCTCAAGCTTTCATTCAAGGTAATTGTATTAAAAACTGCATGGTACTGGTACAGAGATAGGCAGGTTGATCAATGGAACAGAAGTTCCAGAAATGTACTCTCACACATATCATCACTTGATTTTTGATAAAAGAGCTGAACACATTCGATGGAAAAAGCACAGCCTCTTCAACAAATGGTGTTGGCTGAACTGGCACTCAGCATGCTGAAGAATGAAAGTAGACCTTTTATTATCTCCTTGTACAATGTTCAAGTACAAGTGGATCAAAGATCTTCACATTAAGCCAAGTACAGTGAAACTATTAGAAGAGAAATTAGGAAAAACCTTAGAACACATAGATACAGGGGAAATTTTCCTGAACAGAACAACAGTGGCTTGTTCTCTAAGGTCAAAGATTGACAAATGGGACTTA
This sequence comes from Micromys minutus, assembly GCF_963924665.1. Taxonomy (NCBI): domain Eukaryota; kingdom Metazoa; phylum Chordata; class Mammalia; order Rodentia; family Muridae; genus Micromys; species Micromys minutus. Next base: position 11,257,989 of record NC_137983.1, read on the forward strand.
ATGAGATTGCAAAGTTTCTGTAAGTCTAAGGACACTGTTAAGAAAACAAAACAGCAGCCAGCAGATTGGAAAAAGATTTTTACCAACTTTACATCTGATAGAGGTCTATTATCCAATATATACAAAGAACTCAAGAAGTTAGACTCAAGAGAATCAAACAATCCTATGAAAAATTGGGGCACAGAGCTAAACAAATAATTCTCAATTGAGGAAAATTGAATGGCTAAGAAGCATCTAAGATAGTTCTCCACATCAGGAAATGCAAATCAAAACAACACTGAGATGCCACCTCATACCAGTCAGAATGACTAAGATCAAAAATTCAGATGACAGCAGATGCTGGCAAGGATGGGGAGAAAGAGGAACACTGCTTCATTGTTGGTGGGGTTATATGCTGGTACAACCACTCTGGTAATGAATCTGGTGGTTCTTCAGAAAATTGGACATAGTCCTACCTGATGATCCAGCTATTCCACTTCTGGGCATATACCCCAGAGATGATCCAACATACAGTAACGACACATGCATCACAGTGTTCACAGCAGCCCTAGTTATAATAGCCAGAATCTGGAAATAACCCAGATGTCCTTCAGTAGATGAATGGATACAAAAAGTGTGGTATATTTATAGAATGGAGTACTACCCAGCTACTAGAACCAATGACTTTATGAAATTCTTAGGAAAATGGATGCATCTAGAGAATATAATCCTAAGTGCGGTAGCCCAGTCACTAAAGAACAGACATAATATGCAGTCACTGATAATTGGATACTGGCACCTGAAAGCTCTGAATACGCCAGAAACAACTCACAGGCCATATGAAGCTCAAGAAAACCAAAGGCCAAAAAGTGTCAGTCCTTCTTAGGAAAAAAATTAAGTGTATAACACCCTCTCAGATCCTGGTACACCTGGACCTTAAATCATTAATAACTCAAGAGCTAAGAATATAGCCTTGTGGTAATTTTTGGTATTCAAAACTCATTATGCTTAATCTATACATACCAAGAAAATTCTGAAATTTCTATGTTATGTTCTGTTCTATATGTACTTTATGCTTATGGTAACTAGTAAGACTTCAATGGATACTATCAAACCTCTAAAAGAATTAAGTACTGAAAAAATATATTCATATGGTATTAAACCAAAATGCCTTTAATAGACTGTACATGTATCTTGCTTTTTTAAAAATAAAGTTGTAATGGGATAAAAACAAAAAAAAAATATTTTTGGGTCAATAATTATTTCCTAGGGACTATTTATTTTGGTTGTTTAGTGTGACAAGTTTTATTCTTCAAGCATTAAAAACTCAGTGCATTTTATGAAAGTGACTATATTCACAAAATGGCATAGTTTTGTGTTACTTGAATACACACATTTTAAATGAAAATATTATTTATGATATGTCTTCTTAATAGTATTTTATAGCCTTTTCTTTTGTAAAAATCATTTGCTTTTTCTCTCACATTCACTGTCACTCTCTTCATCTGTGTGTGCCTATGTTTGTGTGAGTGAGTGTGTGTGTGTGTGTGTGAGAGAGAGAGAGAAAGAGAGAGAGAGAAGAGAGAGAGAGAGAGAGAGAGAGAGAGAGAGAGAGAGAGAGAGAGAGAGAGAGAAGGGACTGTGAGAGAGATACAGAGAGGGGGATGGCAGGGGGAGGGAGAGGAGAGGAGTAGGGGGAAGAGGGAGAAAGAAAGACAGAGACTGACCAGACAGACAGAGGCATGTTGGTTGTTCACATGCGTGGCCCAGATGCAAGGTCAGTGAACAACTTTAAGGAATCAACTCTCTCTTTCAACCAAGTGAATCTGTCTCAAGCCTCAAACTCTTGAGCCATCTTACCAGCTACTCCCCAGACTTTCAAAAGTTTGATAATTACAAGGAAAGAAATTTATTGAATAGTGCAACCAAATGAGGAACACGTTTTTAAATGTAGGAACCTATGAAAGGCCATTCTTATTGGAGACAGCACAAGATCCGTAGTTCACTTTTTAATTGGTTTGTATGTTTTCTTGCCTCTGTTGTTTTTTTTAATGTATATTAGAGATTCATATTCTATCAGATGAAAAGTGGCAAAGACTCTCGCCACATTTGTGGACTTCCTCTTCTCTCAGTTTTTTCCCTATCTCCACAGAACCTCCTTTACTTTAGTTCCACTTGTCAGTTGCAGGCTCAGCTTCCCAGATAAATAAAGTCCAATTCAGAAAGTGTTTTCAACATCTGTATCTTATTGGGTACTGTCTATACTTTCTTGTAACAATTTCACTGTTTTAAGTTTTTCATTAGAGTCTTTAAACTCAGTGTTGCATGTTTTTAATCTCATCACTCTGAAGGCAAAAGAAAGCTGTACTCTGTGAGTTTAAGTCCAGCTCTTTTTACTTCTATGAAGACCAATTTGATAACATTTGTTTTTTCATGAAGGGGCAGATGGCTGACTGTCCTTAGTTTTCTCTGATGCCCATGTTCTCCACAAAGCTTCTTCTCATTTGATGCAGTATTTACATCACTGAGGTCACTACGTCATGGGTGTCTCATTTCATCTCTTCAGTATCATGTGATACCAAAAGGATAGGCAAATTCAGATCCTATGACCTGTTACTGAAATAGCGGCAAATAATCACTATGAAGAGAGGTTTGGAGAATGATCAAGAAAGAGTCGCAACTGAAGATGGCAGCTGAAGTCCTCAATAAGCACCAAGGAGTAACTTCTGCACTTGGATAAGCAGTAACCCAGCTCAAGCATTGAACAGAAACATTAAACAACATCGAAGGCCATTTGAGAATTTAATAAGAAACCATCAAAGACTGCATATCAGAGAAAAACTTAGAAAAGTTTTAGAAGGAAACACCCGGCATTATCCAAAAGCTTATCTTGTTAATGACAGGAGAGCCAACAATACCATTCTTAAGGTTCGAAGTTCATTTTCTGAACAATGGACAGAACTTAAAGTTTAGGTAGCAAATTAGCAGACAACATTAATATTGCTAGAGACTTTTATCTAAAAGACATGAACATTTCTCATGAACTACCAGTATAGAGACACATATGCTAATTTAAAAACATGAAAATCCTTGGGTATGATATTTGTGAAAGAACAACGAAGAAGCAGTTACACTAGGCAGACAGCGATTACAGCCACAATGAGATGTTTCTCTGTACTTGCTAGGCCAGTTATTATACTGTCTAAAATGTAGATCCATTCAGCAACATTTTCTCTGGAACTGTCCAGTGATTCATCTTTGCTGTTATTCCCAATAGCACCCATTGCTGAATGAATAATTCTACTCAGCCTTTCATCCACCTGCAATTTTTCAATGATTGTAATTGGATGCAAATTGGCCAGTGTTAATCATTAAGTATCTCTAATTAAGAAAGGACATCACAGTAGAGCTTATAATACTGGTAGAAATAAATACAGCTGAGCAGAGAGTATTTCTCCATAGCATCTCATGAGTTATCCCTGAGTATCACTAAGTTGTATCAGGTAAAGGTGCCTGACTTGTATTTGTGGCAGTGAAAGAAATAGGTAGAAGTAATTTAGAAGTAATATATGAGGTCTTTGCTTTTCAGCAAAAGAGAAAATATATTTCTGTAGCTCATGAATTGCCTTCAATTGTACAAATTAAGAACATTGAGAAGGAATCTAATTAGTTCAGAATTGGATTGGGGTAATGAAACGTAGGTCAAAAGGACAGCCAAGTTCTTTTTAAAAACTTCATTTCTATGATGAAATAAAGCTAGAATGGGCTAAATTTTTAATGGTCATTTTCTGGAACTAAGGTTTTAAATGTCACAACTTTTAAAGAAAGATTTGGTACTCCAGGTACATAAAAAGTCCTAAACATCTGTCTTACTTAGATTTTATTTTCTTCTTTGGCAGTGAAGTCACTAATTTATGAATCTTTTATAGAGTCAACATAAGTATCACTTATATGTAATAAGATAGGATTTTTTTGTTATTTTTCTCAGATTAGTAAATGTTTTGATAATAATGTGATTGACTTATTCCTATATGCTGGCTATGAGGTCAATATTTTATTTTATTTTATTTTATTTTATTTTTTGTCTTCAAAACAAGATTTATTTTTTTTAACATGAAAATACATGGAAAATACATTGGTCTCTTATCTGTTACAAATAAGACTCAAATTATTAATCATAACAAGAAGTGTTTCTTGAGATATTTCCATCTACACAAAAGACTAACAGCTTATTATTTTTTTAAAGATTTTAAACATTTTTTGCTTAAAATTATACATTTTTGTCAGTACTGTTTTTTCAGACATTAAAATAAATTTTACATAAAACCATGTGAATATGTTTTTTAGTCAGTACTTGATTTTTTTCAAGGGCTTGACAGTATGCATTGAAAACCTACTAGTTGCAATAAGCGTAAAGTACATGCAAAACAAAACGCAACATGGAAATAGTCAAAGTCTTCTTGTTTTGTGAATATATGTATAGTTTTTGTTTTCTTTATTTCTTGGACTTCATACAGTCTGTGAGTTGTTTCTGGGGGAGTGCAAGCCTCTGGGGTTAGCATCCCACTATCAGTGACTGCATATTATGTCTGTTCTTTTGTGACTGGGTTATCTCACTCAGGATGATCTTCTCTAGATGCAGCCATTTTCTTAAGAATTTGGTTAAGTCATTGTTTCTGGTGGCTGAGTAGTATTCCATTGTGTATATATTTTAAATTAAGAATAAGCATCCTGTTTGGTTGCTCACAATCACCAAGATGAGTATTGGGAACGGATGAACTTCTATACTCTGCAAGAGCAGCAAGTGTACCTTAGTGCTTAGCAATATATCCAGCATAAAATACCTCAGGGCAAGTATCATTTTCTTTTACAGGCTATGAATGAACTCATTAGTTTGTGTCTGGTTTTCAAACATCAGACCTTTTCCATTACACGGATAAGCATTCTGTAACTCCTTCTCATGCTTCAGATGCAAACCTTGCTACTCATGTGCTAACATTTTATTTTGAATTGTGTTTGTTCTCTTTAAAATAAACACAAAGGTGTCACAAAAAGGATATGAAGCAGTGATTGTATTGTACATGCCTTTATTCCCAGTATTCAGACAGGAGGCTATATCCTGTTAATCTCTGCGAGTTCGAGGCCAGGCTGCTTTAAAAAGGGAGTTCTAGAAGAGCTAGGCTAGGGTTACACAGAGAAGCACTATTTCAAAATAGATAAATAAATGAATAAAAATAAAAATTAAGAATGTGATCTCCTTTTTTTAGTGTCTTTGTGTGGTTTAGGAATGAGTATAATTGTGGTTTTGAAGAATGAGTTGGCTAATATTCTCTCTGTTTCTATTTTCTGGAATAGTTTGGAGAATATTGGTATTAGGTCTTCTATGAAGGTCTGGTAGAATTCTGCACTAAACCTCTCAGATCCTGGGTGTTTTGTTTAAATCGTTTATCTGATCTTTGGTACCTGGTATCTGTCTAGAAAAATGTCCATTTCCTCTAGATTTTTCTAGCTCTGTTGAGTATAGGCTTTTGTAGTAGGATCTGATGATTTCTTGACCTTTCTCAGGTTCTGTTGTTATATCTCTCCTTTCTTGCTGATTTTGTAAATTTGGATACTCTCTTTGCACCATCTAGTTAGTCTGCCTAAGGGTTTGTCAATCTTGTTGATTTTCTCAAAGTACCAGCTCTTGGTTTTGTTGATTCTTTGTATTCTTTTTGTTTTTATTTGGTTAATTTCAGCTCTGAGTCTCATTATTTCCTGTTGTCTACTCCTCTTGGGCATATCTGCTTCTTTTTGTTCTAGAGCTTCCAGTTTTGCCTTCCAGTTGTTAGTGTATGCTATCTCCAGTTTCTTTTTAGAGGTGCTGAGCACTATGAGTTTTCCTCTTAGCACTGCTTTTATTCTATCCCATATGTTTGGGGGTGTTGTGCCTTCATTTTTGTTAAATTGAAGAAAAACGTCTTTTTTTTTTTCTTATTTGTTCTGAGACCAAGCTCTCACTGAGTAGAGCATTGTTTAGCTGCCATGTGTATGTGGACTTTTGTTGTTTTTGTTATTATTAAAGACCAGTAATAGTCCACGATGAACTGATAAAATGCATGCTATTATTTTGATATTCTTGTATCTGTTGAAGCCTGTTTTGTGATCGACTATATGGTCAGTTTTGGAGAAGGTGCCATGAGGTGCTGAGAAGAAGGTATATTATTTTGGTTTAAGATGAAATATTCTATAAATGTCTGTTAAATTTATTTGGTTCATAACGTCTCTTAATCTCACTGTACTTATGTTAAGTTTCTGCATCCCTGATCTGTCTGTTGATGAGAGTGGGGTGTTGAAATCTCCCACTATTATTGTGTGTGGTGCAGTATATTCTTTGAGCTTTAGTAGAGGTTCTTTTATGAACATGTTTGGAGCATAGATGATTAGGACTGAGATTTCCTCTTGATAGATTTTTCCTTTGATGAATCAAAAGTGTCCTTACTTGTCTTTTTTTGATGAATTTTGGTTGAAAATTCTATTTTATTCAATATTAGGATGGCTATTCCATCTTGTTTCTTGAGACCATTTGCTTGGGAAGTTTTTTCCCAAATTTTTACTCTGAGGTAGTACCTGTCTTTGTTGCTGAGATGAGTTTCCTGTATATAGCAAAATGCTGGATCATGTTTATGTATCCATTCTATGTCTTTTTATTAAAGAATTGAGTCATTGATGTTAAGAGATATTAGGGAATAGTTATTGATTGTTGTTTTCTGCTATTTTTGTTGTTAGAGGTAGACTTATGTTTGTGTGCTTTTCTTCTTTGATTTTTGTTGCAAAATAATTAGTTTCCTGTTTTCCTAGGGTGAAGTTTTCCTCTTTGTGGCAAAGTTTTCCATCTGTTATTCTTTGTAGGTCTAGATTTTGGACAGATATTGTGTAAATTTGTTTTTGTCCTGGAGTATCTTGATTTCTCCATCTATATTGACCGAGAGATTTGCTGGATATTGCAATCAGGGCTGAAACTTGTGTTCCCTTAGGGTCTATATGATGTCAGTCCAGGATCTTCTAGCTTCCATAGTCTTTGTTTAAAAGTCTGGTATAATTCTGATCGATCTGCTTTTATATGTTACCTGTCCCTTTTTTCTTACTTCTTTTAGTATCTCTAGAGCAATTTCCCTCATGAACATTGATGCAAAAATACCAAATAAAATTCTTGCAAACCAAATCCAAGAAAACATCAAAATGATCATTTATCATGATTAAATAGGCTTCATTCCAGGAATGCACAGATGGTTCAATATATGGAAATTCATCAATATTACCCACTATATAAACTAATTCAAAGAAAAAAATTACATGATTATTTCTCTAGATGCTGAGAAAGCATTTGACAAAATTCAACACCCCTTCATGTTAAACGTCTTGGAAGGTCAGGTATTCAAGGCTCATACTTAAACATAATAAAAGCAATATACAGCAAACCAATAGACAGAATCAAAGTAAACGGTGAGAAACTTGAAGCAATTCCTCCAAAATCAGGGACTAGATAAAACTGTCCACTCTCTTCCTACCTATATAATATAGATGATTGGGAGAGGGAGTACCTTCATGGAAGCAAGTTTTGGGGGAGGAGAGAGGGGTGTAAAGAGGAAGAGAATAACATTGAAAATGTTATTTATTGGGAATTAGTTTCATCTCCCTGCATTTTTGTTTACTGTGTTGGTCTCCATTTGTTGCAAAACGAAATTCTATGATGAAAGGAAAGTACTACACCTACAGGTCTATGGGTAGAAGGACATAGCTTTAGAATGTAGGGAGAAATTACACTGACACAGTAAAGCTAAAATTTTATTCAGATGAAAACAGGTAGAAAGGGTTCCACTTGGTAATGGGGAGATAGCTCAGAGGGTAAACCGTTCTTTCTGTTTGAACAGGAGAACCCTAAACTGAGTTTCTATAGCATATATAAAAATCAAGAATGGCTGTATGCACCATTTAATCAAGGTGCTGGGCAGGTAGGAATGTATCACTACAGCTTGTTGACCAGTTAATCTAGTCAAAATCAAACAACAAACTAAGTTCTTGTATATAAGATACCTATTCTCAAAGGGATTAAAAAGATAGAGAAGGAAAGAGCAGAGGAAAAGGAGAAAACAGAAAAAAAAGAAAAGAATAAAAAGTCAGAAGAGGAAAAAGAGAACAGATAAAAGCTTTTGCAAGTCATACTTAAGTAATACATATTTTGCTCATGCAATTTCTGCATAAAAATTTGATTTTTCTTTTATTTTTTTAAAGGTGTGTGTGTGTGTGTGTGTGTGTGTGTGTGTGTGTGTGTGTGTGTGCATGCATGTTGAATGTCATAGGGAAGACAAAGTACCCAAGGTCTGTCCATCTCTATTTTAATGGGTATCTCATTTATCTGGGGCTCATTGGTTGTGCTAAGGTAGCTGAAAAATGAGCCAGTGGAATCCTTCTGTGTTTGGCCCTCCAGTTCTAGGTGTAAAGCATGTACTCCCATGGCTTTTGTATGTGGGTTCTGGGGAACTGCACTGAAGAATCTGTGTTTGCCTGGTAAGCACCTTAGGGACAAAGCTGATCCCAGAGTCTGTTTAGTTTAATTTCCAGACACTTGTGTAAATGAGACATGGTGAATGAAGCCCATATGAGGACAATGTTCAGACTGGAACAATATCCTCTTATTTAATTAGCCAGCCATTTGGCTTACATTTGGCCACTTCCCTGTTTAATTTTTTTTTCACCATCACGATGGTGTTAAGAGCCAGTGAGAGTCTAGATTCTTACTAAAGTGAAAATGCCCCTAAGTTCTCTGTTATGGGCCCCAGAGTTCCTGGTGATTTCCTTTGGTGCTTTATTGTTAGTTGCAAACTACTTATCTTATATCCTGAATTTTGTGAGAGCCTTTGAGTGAGCAAATGAGACTAACTCCTACCTGAAGCCTCAGGAAATACATCCAAGGAGAATAATATGCCTCATTTAATATATTTTCACAAACTTGGCCGACATACATTTGCAATTTCATGAGTTATTATAGTGATTCAATTTAATGAAACTGCTTGTTTGACATTAATTAACTATAATTATTATTTTTATTTGACATTTTATGATTTTACATTTCAAATGTTATCCCCCTTTCCCAGTACCCCCCTCTCCCATTCCCCCTCTCCTTGCTTCTATGAGGATGCTCCCCTTCCCACCCACCTACTCCCACTTCACCATCCGGTTATTCCCCTACACTGGGGAGATAAGCCTTCAAAGGACCAAGGGCTTCTTCTCTTATTGATGCCAGATAATGCCATTCCCTGCTATATATGCAGCTGGAGCCATGGGTCTCTCCATTTGTACTCATTGGTTGGTGGTTTACTCTTTGGGAGCTCAAGGAATCTGGTTGGTTGATATTGTTGTCCTTCCTTTGGGGCTGCAAACTTCTTCAGCACTTTTAGTACTTTCTCTAAATCCATCATTGGTGTCCCCATGCTCAGTCTGATGGTTAGCTGCAAGCATCCTCATCTGTATGAGTAAGGCTCTGGCAGATCCTTTCAGGAGATATCCATATCAGGTTCCTGTCTGTATGCACTTCTTGTGTGTGTGTGCATGTGTATGTGTCTGTGTGTCTGTCTGTGTTTTCCAGTCTGGATTGTGTATTTAGGAAAATAAGAGTAGTATTAAAATGTTAGATATTTTGGGAGATTTGGAAAACATTTAAGTATAAAATCAATTTGGGAAATTTTAACATATATGCTAAATTTATATAATTTACAATATACAATATTTTATATTACTACTGTTTAAAAGTCAAGAATCATTATGAGAATAGTTTATCTTTGTTATACACAAGAGCTTTGGTTTGGTGAAGAATCAGAGGATTTGAAATCAACATTAGTTAGTAAGGTAGGTAAGAGATAAAAATCGACTGTCTCAAGACTCAGTACATTGGAGCATGGCAGAAGTTACTTCAGAATCTAAAGTCACTAGGGTTATTGTTAGAAAGACATATTAATAAATAGAATTACTAATGAAAAACTTATATAAGAATAATCAAGGATCATCTCTTTGTGATACAGAGGCTAATGAGATGGAGTCTAATGGTCTCATTTAGTAGCATGTGCATGGGTTGACATTGCTGCTGTGTTTTACTCCAATGAAACATTGACCCATTTGTCACTCACAGTTGAATTGTTCTATTAATGCAGAAACATAATACAAGAAAACTGACAGCCATTTGCTTCCTTATAAATAACACGTGAAAATGTCCAAGCAGCAGGCAGTTAGCTCTCATAAGTTTTTACCTTTATCTTTTAAAATTGGTGTCTCATCACACTTCCACACTAACTTACCAATGCTTTAGATTGAAGGCCAGACAGGCACAACTGAATGCAATCCACTGATGACATTTGTATATCCATTAGTTCTGAGGGAGTTAGAGGAGCAAGCTGTGGATTTGTGACTGACCCGCAACCACAGCAGTCGTGGAACACACAAGATATTGCTGAATAAACTACTGTTGTTGTACAAGAGATCATGTGGATGCATAATATTCAGGAACTTGCTAATTTTCCCATTATTTGTTAAGCAAAATCAGAACAAACAAAAGATAAAGTAAACCCTAAAAAAAAAAAACCAACCATAAACATATATTATTAAAAAAGACTCTTTTTCTAAAAAAAATACTTTATATTATTCTTAAAAGAATTGTGCATATGATTACAGTGCATTTATATTTTCTACTCTTTGCTTCCTGTCCTTTTCCTTTCTCCTACCAAATCCTTCTTTGATTTCTATAATTACTATTGTTATAGTCGATGATATATACATATATGCATATAGACACTTAGGTCCATGTATATAGATGCCAGGTTCATTTGCTCTTATGTATATATATTTAGGGCTGGCCACTTGAAGCTGCATAGACTGTCAGGCATCCTGTCCCTGGAGAAAACCAATCTTTTCCCTTCTTCAACATCCACCGATTACCTGTTGTTCTTCATTTTGGGATGGGGCATCGACAAATTTCTCCTGTCACTCATTCTCTGGTGTTTCTTACATAATATTTCTTGAAACTTGGTGTAGGGGTTGGGGTCTGTGCATACCACAATCACTCATTCTATACATTATGACCATGTTTTGTTTTTGAAGGACCTTCCATGTGCTGCAAAATGAAGCTTCTTAGATGAGGGATGGAAGGTAAACTTACCTATAGGTGGAAGAATACTTGTTTAGGATAGCTAGAAGAAACACTATTAAGATTTTGTTTAAGAAGCTATAATATTTATATCTTGAAGGACTTAGATATCAAACATATCATGCATAAATTCTATAGTATCAAATGGACTTTAAGCCAAGTTAGATAGCAGCAGGATTTCCCCAAGGTATAAGCAACATTATTGCACTATTAGGAGTTTTGTTCAGAACCATCCTTAAAGGTTGGACAAAGAGGAGATGAGACTTAACTAAGAGGATTAAATTGAAGGAGATAAAAGGGAGATAAAAATAGCAGTAAAGATGCTTAAAAAGCAATAAACACATATATGTATACATACAAACGCTCTGAAATATCAATCTATCATCTATCTATTTATATTATATAAAAGGATAATACAGAATGGAGGCTCACTAAGATTGGAAAAAAAATCACTTTGTATTTATCTCTTCTACTTCTAAGTATATTCCCAAAGGAAATAAAAACAGCATTTAGAAAAGATACCTAAAGATTCATGTTCATTTCAACATTATTAACATTTTTATAGTTTAAAATAATAAGACAATTATTTATAATTGTTAAGATGTGAAATCAGCATACACATAGATATATGAATATTCTGCTCATTCATTTTATAAACTTGACACAAGGTCAGTCATCTAAGAACCAGGTACCTATACTCAGAAATGCCTAGAAATGTTTACCTCTCTATTGTTGAACCAGTGGTCTTAGGTTCTTTAAGGAACCATGTTGAACAAGTCATGGGGAGCAAGCCAGTAAGCAGCACCCCTCCATGTCCTCTGGTTCAGCTCTTGCATCTATTTTTTTTTTTTTTTTTTTTTTTTTTTTTTTGCTTTGAGTTCTTGTCTTGACTTCTCTTGTAACCTTAGTGTAGTAAGACAAAAACAAATACAAAACCAACCCCCTCTAAGTTGCTTTTGGTCGAGGAGTTGTCTTTTTCTTCTTAACAACAGTAGCAGCAACAACAATTAGAACACTAGTTAAACAAAGTTAGGGTGTAAGTAAGTATCAGTGTTAGTTTTAAATTTGAATTTCATGAACATTGTGGAGCTAGAAGAGAAACTCCAAATCACTGATGGTATATAGAATATAATATGTTGAATTTCAATATAAAGTGAGAACTAAGAATTTTTAAAAATGCTATGCTATAGGTAAAAGAATAGAAGAGGATTTTTTAAAAAGAAAAAAAAAACTGGTCTAAGTAATTTTAGTGGGTCCATTTATAATTTATAAAGTATGTGTATGACCAGAAACCGCGGAGATCCAGGGACCCAGGCCTGGTGAGACTGCACTGCGAGTAGCCGGGGCACAGAGAGGTCTGGGCCAAGCACCTGGAAAGTGTGCCCCCCCATTGTTTCAGGGGATCAAGAACTCTGGCATACAACTCAGTTTCTACCTGGAGGGCCCTTGTGTGCAGACCAAAGCTCAGGCCATCTGCAACAGAAAACAACGGAGATCCAGGGATACAGGCCAGGTGAGACTGCACTGGGAATAGATGGGGCACAGAGAGGTCTGGCCTGAGTGTGTAGAAAGCACCTCCCCACCCTGATTGGTTTAGGGGAGCAGGAACTCTGACATAAGGACTCAGTTTCTTCCCAGAGGGCCTGTGCTAGCAGACCAAATGCTCAGGCTATGTGCAACCTGGAACAGCAGAGATCCAGGGACACAGACAAGGTACAGGGGAGAGACAAGAACCAATCACTGACAACAAGACCACTTATAATCACAGACAAGATGGCAAAAAGAAAGCGAAAGAACTTACCCAATAGAAACCAAGAAAACCTGGCAACACCAGAGCCCAGCTCTCTCATCACAGCCAACAGCAGAATGTCAAACACTAAATAAAAAAAAAAGACTCTGACCCGAAATCATACCTCAAGATGATGATAAAGATGCTTAAACAAGAACGGGAAGAAAAGCGTAAAGAAATAGAAACTTTTAAAGAGAAAATAAGAAAAACACTCAAATCAAAGAACAAGAGGAAAACAGAACCAAAGAGATGAAGGAATTGAAAAAGGAAATTAAAATGAAAATGGAAACAATAAAGAAAACACTAAAAGAGATAACCATAGAGGTAGAAAATCTAAAAAAGAATTCAGTAGTCATAGATGCAAGCATCTCCAACAGACTACAAGAGATGGAAGAGAGAATCTCAGAGGCCAAAAACAACATGGAAAACATAGATAAAAAAGTCAGAGAAGATGCAAAAGCCAAAAAACTCCTAACACAAAATATCCAGGAGATCCAGGACAGAATGAGAAGACACAGTAAACATCTTCAACAAAATCGTAGAAGAAAACTTTCCTACCCTTAAGAATGAGATGATCATGAGCATAAAAGAAGCCTACAGAACTCCAAATAGAGTGGACCAGAAATTTCTCCTGAGACATAATAGTCAAAACGCCAAGTAACCAAAGCAAAGAAAGAATATTAAAAACAGTAAGGGAAAAAGGTCATGTAACATATAAAGGCAGACCAATCAGAATCACACCTGACTTCTCAACAGAGACTATGAAAGCTAGAAGATCTTGGGCAGACATCATGCAGACCATTATGTGAACAAAAGGTATAGCCCAAGCTGCTATACGCAACAAAACTCTAAATCACCATAGGTGTAGAGATCAAGATATTCCAGGACAAAACTAAATTTACACAATGTCTGACCACAAACCCAGCACTACAACGAATGATATTTGGAAAACCCAATACAAGGAAGGAAACTACATCCTAGGAAAAACAAGAAAATACCTAAGTAAAAAAACTGAAAGAAGAAAGACACACAGGCAGAATTCTACCTCTAAAAGCAAAAATAACAGGAAACAGCAACCACTATTCCTTAATATCTGTTAACACAAATTAACTCAATTCTCTAATAAAAAGACATAGGGTATCAGACTGGATACATAAACAGGATCCAGCATTTGTCTGCATACAGGAAACTCATCTCAGAGACAATAACAGACATTATCTCAGAGTAAAAGGTTAGGAAAAAAACCTTCCAAGCAAACGGCCCCAAGAGGCAAGCTGGAATGGACATTCTAATAGCGAATAAAGTAGATTTTCAACCAAAAGTTATCAAAAAAGATAAGGAAAGACACTTTTTACTCATTACAGAAAAAATTTATCAGGAGAAACTCTCAATCTTTAATGTATATGCTCCAAATACAAGAGCACCCATATTCATTAAAGAAACCCTACTAAAGCTCAAAAAATCCACTGCATCCCACCCAATAATAGTGGGAGACTTCAACACCCCACTTTTATTAATGGACTGACCATAGAAACAGAAACTGAACAAGGACACAGTAAAACTAGCAGAGGTTATGAACGAATTGGAATTAATAGATATCTAAAGAACATTTTCATCCCAAAACAAAAGAATATACCTTCTTCTCAGCACCTCACAGCACCTTCTCAAAATATGACCATATAATTGGTCACAAAACAAGTCTCAATAAATATAAGAAGAATGAAATATTCCCATGCATCCTATCAGATCACCATGGTCTAAGGCTGGTCTTTAATAACAACAAAGACAACAAAAAGCCCATATATACATGGAAACTAAACAATGCTCTATTAAATGATAGCATGGTCAAAAAAGAAATATAGAAAGAAATTAAGGATTTTCTAGAATTTAATGAAAATGAAAACATAATGTACTCAGACCTATGGGTTGCAAAGAAAGCAGTAGTAAGAAGAAAACTCATAGCTCTGAGTGCTTCCAAAAAGAAACTGGAGAGAGCATACAGTAGCAACTTGATAGCACAGTTGAAAGCTCTAGAACAAAAAAAACAGATACACCCACAATGAGAAGACAGCAAGAAACAATCAAACTCAGAGCAGAAATAGACCAAATAGAAACAAAAAGAACAATCCAAAGAATCAATAAAACCAAGACCTGGTTCTTTGGGAAAATTAACAAGATTGATAAACCCTTAGCCACACTAACTAGAGGGCAAAGAGAGATTACCCAAATTAACAAAATCATAAAGGAAAGTGGAGACAGAACAACTGAAACTGAGGAAATTCAAGAAATCATCAGATCCTACTACAAAAGCCTATACTCAACAAAGCTGGAATATCTAGAGGAAATGGATGAATTCCTAGACAGATACCAGATACTAAAGTTAAACCAGGACCAGGTAAACCATCTAAATAATCCAATAACACCTAATGAAATAGAAGCAGTCATCAAATGTCTCCCAACCAAAAAAAAAAAAAAAAAAAAAAAAGGTCTAGATGGGTTCAGGTCAAAATTCTATCAGACATTTATTGACGACCTAATACCAATACTCTGCAAACTATTCCACAAAATAGAGTCAGATGGAATACTACCTAACTCATTTTTCCAGGTTAAAATAACCCTCGTTCCTAAACCATACAAAGACCCTAGAAGAAAAGCAAATTTCATACCCATCTCACTTATGACATGATAAATAAAAGCTGTAAACCTTCTATGGAAAAAGGACTGCCTCTTCAACAAATGGTATTGGTCCAACTTGCACTCAGCATGCAGAAGAATGAAAATAGACCCTTTTTTATCTCCTTGTACAAAGCTCAAGTTCAATTGGATCAAAGATCTCCACATTAAACCCTGTACAGTGAAACTATTAGAAAAGAAAGTAGGGCAAACCTTAGAGCACATTGGCACAGGAGAAAATTTCCTGGACAGAACACCAATGGCTTGTGGTCTTAGATCAAATATCGATAAATGGTTTTAAATGAGATTACAAAGTTTCTGTAGGGCAAAGGACACTGTTAAGAAAACAAAATGGCATTCAACAGATTGGGAAAAGATCTTTGTCAACCCCACATATGATATAGGCCTAATATCCAAGGAATATAAAGAATTCAAGAAGTTAGACACCAGAGAATCAAAAAACTCTATTAAAAATGGGGTACAGAACTAAACAAATGTTCTCAATTGGGAAATATAGAATGGCTGAGAAGCATCTAAGGAAGTGCTGGACATCCTTAGCCATCAGGGAAATGCAAATCAAAACAACACTGAGATTCCATCTCACACCAGTCAAAATGACTAAGATCCAAAACTCAGATGACAGCAGATGCTGGAGAGGTTGCGGAGGAAGAGGAACACTTCACCACTGTTGGTGGCTTGTAAACTGGTACAACCACTCTGGAAATCAGTCTGGTAAGAAATTGAAGCAAGTAAGACACTATGAGCAATCTGCATAATCTCTTAAAATTGGTTAAACCCGACTAATAACTGGGTGGTGTCGGAACAAAAATGTCTTTTGGATTCTACTGAATCTCTACTAATGTGCTATTCAGCACAGATGCAAATTTTCTATTATTAACCCCTTGATTTAAAGAACCTTGTAGCAGAGACAAGGCAGAACACTAGGAAATGAAATTAAGTCTTCATGCAGACTATTAGTTAAAAGTAAAATAATACAAAACAATAGGCAAAACAACACAAACATACCAATCCAACAGTGTGAAGGGTGAAGAGTAAGCAAAGGAAGGACAGACACAGTATTGGTGATGACTGTGCACCTAGTGTTCTTGTTGTCTTACTTCTGTTGATTTGAGGACTCCAAATGTTTCAAGGCTAAACAGATCAAGTACGTCATTTACAGAATCACTTAAAAGACAAAATAAAAGTAAAGAAGTAAAGCAAATATGTTGCTTTCCCCAAACTAACAGATTTATAAACAAATGTTAGTTCCATTCTCAGATCTCTGTCACATACCTTACCAGAATATTGGATGACTATCTTAACATGCACTTTAAAACACAGTGTAGAATATGTCACAGTCACTAATAAATTTGAAGGAAAACATTTAAAAACATGAATTACTTGATTCTCTGTGCATAGAACATCTTATCTATAATACATGACAGATTTTCTTACACAGAAGCAATAATCCATATTTGTTTTATCTTTGTAAAAATAAGCCCTCTCTTGTGTGCATAAATTAGTGAATCTGGTAAAGACAATTCAATGACACCATCAAGTTTAATGGTCCTGTGATTTCTTAGGACAAGATGTATTTTTAAATCTTATTGATTAAATTGTTCTCAGCTTCAGCTTCTTGTCAAGGAATGTTAATATCAACTGTAGGACATTTTTCTTCCCTGAAAAACACCTGGAGAAATTACTCTATATTAGTAGGTAGGTATATAGTCTTAGAGTCTCTGAAGCTGTTTGATTTATAAAATTCATGTAAGTAACTATAAAATAATGACTTCTTCAAGATTAATTGTCATAATGTGTTTTAGCACTCTCAGATTCTCTGTGTCGAAGGAAGCCAAGGCTTCTGGGTCCTATTCATCTATTCATCTGCCCAGCTTTAGTTGTTAACAGGCTCATAGCTGACAAGATGTTTTTATTGAATTTAAAGTTCTGAATGCTTGATATTTTGTAAATATATACAACAGTTAAATTTTCCCCACGTCTGCACAGGCAATGCCATGAGCTATTTGTTCACAAACAAAAGCAATTCTTTATTAAAAAAAACTGTGGTATGTATTTTATAAAACAAAGAAAACTACATCAATGACAATAAGACCTAATAATTGATCCATAGGCAAAAAAAAATCTAGAAGCATTTAAAAGCAATGAAAAATGCATTTCTTCTGTTAAGTATAATACTAGGTAAATTATTAAGTGGTAATACTTTAGAAGGAAATAAATGTAAAACAAAATTATAGTGGTAAAACCATAAATCATTGCTTTGTTTAATTATTATGTAAATGTACTGCAGAGAAAAATATATTCTAAAAATCACCAGTGATAAAAAGTACACATTTCACTGTGAAAATAAATCTAGGAGAAGGTATTCTTTTCTGCAAAATCAAAGTCAGGAGGGCCATTTTGACATAAAAAGACACTTTTTATTTCTCACACATCTACAGAGTTTCAGATGACATTTGATTTATTTATTTTTTTGGAAATAATATCCTACCTACATACAAACTTTGTATTTTAAGACACAAGGGTACATTTCCAATTCTAGTTATGTTCAGATTAGAATATTACTAATTAAAGAAATGCAGACACTGTATGAATTTAGGTAGGCAAATGAGCAATGCTCTATATGTACAGGAGTTGGTACCCCCTCTTTCTTTTAGTGATAGTTGTTTGCTTGCAATTGTTTTCCTAGGTAGACTTTATTTCTTCTGCTTATGTTTCAGTATTGAGGAGATCCCCAATTTATTTTTTTAATTATTCATTTATTTATTTTATTGGATACTCTGTATTTACATTTCAAATGTTATCTCCTCCCCCCCCCAATCTCATCCCCCATCCCCTTCCACTTGCTTTTATGAAAATGCTCCCTCTCCCAACCACACTCTACACCTTAGTGCCTTGGCATTCCCCTACATTGGGAAAACACCTTTTCACTGTACCAAAGACCTCTTCCATTTTGTCAGATAATGCTATTCTTTGTTACATATGCAGCTTGAGCCATAGGTTTCTCCATGTGTGCTCAGTGCCTGCTGTTTTAGTCCATGGAGGTTGTGTAGGGTTTGGTTGGTTGATAATGTTGTTCTTCCCATGAGGTCACATACCCTTTCAGCTCCTTCAGTCCTTTATCTATCACATTCCTTGGGGTACCCACATCCAATCTGATGGTTAGGTGCAATCATCCTCAGCTGTATCTGTATGACTCTGGCAGAGCCTCTGAGGAAGCATCCATACCTGGTTCCTTACAGTAAGCACTTCTTAGCATCAGCAGTAGTGGTTAGGGTTGGTGGCTGCATATGGGGTGGATCATCAGGTGAGACAGTCTCTGAATGATCTTCTCTTCAATCCCTGATTCTCTATTTTCCCCTGTATTTCCTCCTGTGAGTCCTCTGTTCTCCCTTCTAAGAAGAACTAAGGCATCTACATTCTGACTTTTCTTCTTTTTGAGCTTCATGAGGTCTGTGAATTATTTCTTGGGTATTCAGAGATTTTGGGGGCTAATATTCACTTATCAGTGAGTGTGTATCATTTTGTGTTCTTTTGTGAATAGGTTACTTCACTCAGATTGATAGCATCTACTTCCATCCATTTGCCTAGGAATTTAATAAAGTTGTTATTTCTAATACCTTAGTAGTACTCCATTGTGTAAATGTACCACAATTTCTGTATCCATTCATCTGTTGAAGGACATGTGGGTTCTTTTCAGCATCTGGCTGTTATAAATAAGGCTGCTGTGAACATCTTAGAACTTGTGTCCTTGTTAGTTAGATATTGGAGTGTCTTTTGTGTATAGGCCCAGGTAGCTACGTCTTCAGGTAGTACTGTCTTCAATTTTCTGAGGGACTCCCATACTGATTTCCAGATTGGTTGTACCAGCTTACCATCCCACCAACATCAAAGAAGTGTTCCTCTTTCTCCACATCCTTGCCAGCACTTGTTGCCACCTGAGTTTTTGATCTTAGCCATTTTGTCTGGTGTGAGGTGGAATCTCAGTGTTGTTTTGATTTGCATTTCCCAGATGACTAGGGATTTTGAACATTTATTTAGGTTCTTCTTGGGCATCTGGTATTTCCTAGTTGATAATTCTATATTTAGCTCTATATTCCATTTTTAATAGGATTCTTTGATTATCTGGAGTCTAACTTCTTGAGTTCTGTGTATATATTGGATATAAGCCCTCTATCAGATGTAGGACTGGTGAAGATCCTTTCCCAATTTATTGATTACTGTTTTGTTTTATTGACAGTGTCGTTATCCTTACAGAAAGCTTGCAATTTCATGAAGTCCCATTCATTGATTCTTGATCTTGGAGCATAAGCCATTGGTGGTCTGTTCAGGAAAATGTCTCCTGTGCCTGTGTGTTCTAAACTCTTCCCCATGTTATCTTCTAATAGTTTCAGTGTACCTGCTTTTATGTGGAGGTCTTGGTTCAATTGGACTTGAGCTTTGTACAAGGAGATAAAAATGGAGTTGCCAAATTTGTAAACTATAATTTATTAGCTATGTTGTGACCTGGCCTCCAATTTCCTCACTCTCTTCTCATTCTTTTGTACTTACTTCTTTCTTCTTGATCCCTTCTTTCTAAGACATCTTAGGCCTGTTACTTTCATACTCACATACTGTTGCAAGTTATTGAACAAGACATATAACTTGTTAGTAATTCTTTGGTACAATTTTCATTTTATCTGTTACAATATTTGAATGTTGCCCCAAACCTAAATACAGGGCAGATAAACAAATACATAGACAGAAACAAAAGTCCTGTTTTTCTAAAAAAAAGAAACTCATTAACACAAACTATTTTAGGTATTTCTATATGCAGTTATTTGAAGTGGTTAAAACATAAGCTCTTTTCATTAATTCTGTAATTATTCTTTAAAATATTTATATTTATTATTTTTAAATTAAGTTTACGGGGAGAGCACATAAGTGCAGGTACTTACCCAGTCCAGGAGACTGCAGGTCTCCAGGAACTAGAGTTGGAGGAAGTTCTGAGTCACTAAATTTGAGTAATAGGAACAAAACTGGCCCTCCTCAAGAGCTGCAGAATTGTACCCTCAGAAACATCCCTCCAGCTGCAGTACTGTAACTCTTGGAAGATGTGCTCATTGACTCTATAGTGTGAATCCTTTACAGGCCCTGGAAAATATAAAATGGGTAGAAGGTTGAAAGCTAATAGTCTCCTAGAGTAGAAAAGAAACGAATGTTCCTGTTGTAGTGGTTAAATGAGTCTCATGGCCTCCTATGTTTGAATCCTTTGACCCCAGTGCATATACCTCTTAAGAAAGAATTCGGAGGTGTGGCCTAGTTGGAGAAAGTATGGCAGAAGGGATGGGCTTTGAGCATTCAAAAGAGTGATGCCATGCCCGTGTGTGTCTGTATCCGATGGCTGATGAAGATGGTGTTTCACCAGTTGTTCTTACCATCATGCCTTTGTCCTGCTACCTTAGGCTCTAACTCTCTAAAACTCTGGGCTCAGGTGAATGTTTACTTTGCAGGAGGCCCTTGTTCATGGCATTTTGCCATAGCAGCAGAAAAGACCTAAGCAAAAATGGGGAACTTGCTGTTGATTTATAGATACAGAATGTGGGATGGTTTATTAATGATCAGTTTTGGCACATCTACAAGAAAAACTAATCAGGGTTTGGACATATAAAGAAGAAAGAATGGAGAAAATCAGTATATTAGTGAGCTAGTTACTAGAATCCCTACCCCCCACATTAAAGGACAAAGGCAGCCCTGTTAGGGAAGAAGCCGCTCTCCTGGTAGCATGGTGGAGTTTGGCAGGGCTCCTCACTCTTCTTTGAGGAGCACCAGGTGCACTGGAGGGGAACCTGCATGCCTGTTTGGAGTGAGAATCTTCTGCTTAGATTTCCTGGGTATTAGAGATTGATATTTAGTTTCATATGCTGAAAACAAACAGGAAATTCCTAACAGCACTTAGAACTTGAAAGCTTAATGTGCAACAGATGCGATGGTTATCCAAGTCTTAGCCACACCAGCTATAGAGCAAAATGTGTTCTATTGTGTATTTGTTTCTCACCTGAGGGTTCTGCAGTGCTTTCTCTTTTTCTACTCCCTTCAGGTGTGTGTGTGTGTGTGTGTGTGTGTGTGTGTGTGTGTGTGTTTACTCATGCAAGTGTGTATGTGTGTTTACTCATGCAAGTGTGTGTGTGTGTGTGTGTGTGTGTGTGGTTACTCATGAAAGTATGTGTATGTGTGTGTGTGTTTACTCATGCAAGTGTGTGTGTGTTTATTCATGCAAGTGTGTGTGTGTGTTTACTCATGCAAGTGTGTGTGTGTGTGTATTTACTCATGCAAGTGTGTGTATTTACTCATGCAAGTGTGTGTGTGTGTGTTTACTCATGCAAGTGTGTGTGTGTTTACTCATACAAGTGTGTATGTGTGTTTATTTATGCAAGTGTGTGTGTGTTTACTCATGCAAGTGTGTGTGTGTTTACTCATACAAGTGTGTATGTGTGTTTATTTATGCAAGTGTGTGTGTGTTTACTCATGCAAGAGTGTGTGTGTGTGTTTACTCATGCAAGTGAGTGTGTGTGTGTGTGTGTTTACTCATGCAAGTGTGTGTGTGTGTTTACTCATGCAAGTGTGTGTGTTTACTCATGCAAGTGTGTGTGTGTGTGTGTGTGTGTGTGTGTGTATGTATGTGTGTTTGTGAGTGTTTACTCATGCAAGTGTATGTATGCTCACTAGCTATAGGGCAGTTTAGAGTTAACCTCTAAAAGCCCCAGCATTAACCTCTTGAATGTACACATAGACTATTAAGTGAGAATCTTAAAAACAAAATCAGCAATAACAACAGTAACAAAACAAACAAATAAATAAAAATATAAAGAATTTTTAGGGGTGTTAACCTTAGTTTATGCTTCCGCCAACAGTACGCTTACAAGTCAAATTGACGCCCATCACTCTGTCTGTCAGCACATCTTTTATTATATTTGCCGTTATTCACTTTATTCTCGTCCTCTGTCTCCTTTTTAACTAATGTTTGGTATTTTCAGTTTAAAATCTCCAGATGCTTCTCCTCTAGGCAGAAAATATTGTTGAGGAGAATGCAATATATGTCCAATAAGAGTTACTGTAGGTGTGAAAGTCTTTAAGAGTGACATTTTCTACATTCTATCAGGGGAAGTTTTAACTACATTTGATATTAAGGTGTGGAAAGACACATTTCCCCCAAATTCTGTGACTTATCACATCAAATAGATTTGTTCTGGCCTAATAGCAGGCAGCTTGAAGCATTATAAATAAACACCATAGACAAGGGGAAGTCAGAGGAAAAGCAAATGACAAAAATAAAAGTCCTTATTCGCTTAGCAGATCTAGTGCGTGTTTCCCGAGACACAGTCCTTCTTGGAAGTTCAGGGACAGAGCTGATACTGAACTTATGAGCCCAGCTGAGAGGTATACTCGAGATGAGATATCATTTAAATGTCATTTTTGCACATGTTATTATAACCTGCTATGGTTGTATAACAGAGAATTTCTCCCTGAGTAGGAAAGTCCAGAAAGCTTTCTGAAATAAATTGCTTTTAGGTTATGATGATGGAAAGATGAAACATACATTTCGAGGTCTGGTTAAATTTCTGACATTGTGCTAAGTGCATTGTTTGTGTTTTATAATTTAATTGTATCAAACCTTTGGAGTGGTAAGCAGTACAATGCTTCCCTTTCTTCAGCAAGAAAACTGAATATTGCTTTGTTATTGAAATAAAAAAACTCATTCAATATACACTTGTGTTTCAAGGTCAAGTTGACCTCACATCAGTACCTGTTACTCATACATTGAAGAAGAAGTTATATTAAATAAATCTGAAAAACTACAGACATTTTCCCCTAATAACAATTTTGATGATTATATTAGTATGTATGTATAATGCATATATTATACATACATATACACACGTATATACACATATACATATATAGCTGACATTTACAATGCTACTATAATACTTGAAAATGAAATTATGAGTTTTTGATATAGCAAGATAAATAGTTTGTCAATCTACTTTTTAGAAGACAAACCAAAGTGAAAGGGGCTGTGTAGGCGCAAACTTAGTTAAACATTAGGTTTTATTGATTTGACAATCAATATTCTGCTTTTTGGTTTTCATATTCTACTTTTAAGTTTAAAGGGGCTGACGTTTTCCTGTTGCTCCTATTCTGTGTGCTGAAGAGTATGCCATCGATGTGGACACTTTTCTCATCCTGCTGTCTTGTTTTAGTTGTGTCTGTGGTTCCTGATTTATGACTTGATGCTTTTCCTTTGGCTCTGGGGTTGCACTAATAGTCAAAACAGAGGTAACTAGATAGAGAAAGCATTTTCTCTTACTAACTAAATGGAAACAGAGTCGAAAGTTTTAAGTTAAACATAAGTTAATATGGACAATTATCTCTTTTCTACCAAATTGTGAATGCTATTCCGTTATTCTCCATCTTAAGAATCTAAGATACCAAACTAAAACTAAAAACACCACTCTTGTTTATTTTTTACTCTAACTTAAGCTTTACTAGAAAAACAAATAAAAAGACTTGCAAGCCTTTGCTCACTCTGGTCCTTCCCTTGCGGTGGTTATATATGTTTGGAAGGAGAATGATGACGTGTTCGATGATCTGATGCTGAAATCTCCCCCGGTGAAGGGCCTGATGGAAGAGCTGTCTGAGAAGTACAGGCTGCTGGTGGAGAAAATCATAAGGCTTCCTAAGAAGAGCAAAAAGGGCATCCTGGTCAACATGGATGACAACATCATTGAACATTATTCAAATGAGGACACCTTCATTCTCAACATGGAGATCACAGTGGAAGGCTTCGAGATCACGTTGATGGTGATCAGAGCCCTGATGGAGTCCTCGACAGGAGCTTTTCGTGCACTCCTTCGTGCCAGCCCAGAACCTGGAGACCCATCTCACCCACCTCACGAGACTGTTACAAAGACTTCTGGGAAGGGGGCAGGGTCCAAGGCCCAGTAACAGACTTCCTTTGACTCTTTCACTTGCTCCTTATGGAGCTGAAGCCCGAGTCCCTCCGCAAATTTCTTCGAGCCTGGTAGGCCTTTATATAGTGCCAATTTTTACTCAGGAGCCCTCCAGGAGTCTGCAGATTACTCATCGCTCCATGCGAGATCTTCAGAGTCTCCCTATCAAACACAGAAGCAAGTCCACTCATCTCGAGCCTGGGGAACTGGTGTGTCCTTCTTCTTACCTCTCCACGTTTCTTGAGTGGATGGATGAGCTGCTTCTTTTGCAGTCTTCATGGGCAGGGCAAGAAGGACATCACTTTACTGGCTGCAAGCCTTTAGATTGCACTAGGGAGTGTCATTTGCTAAATGCCTCCAGGGGAATCTCAGCAAATAACCACAGAAAAACATGGTGCTACCATGTCAGTAATAAGGAACACAAGAGTATGCCTGACCACCATGTACCTAATCTGTACATAATCTTGCAATAATATATTTTACCTATAGTTTGTGGGCATGTTTGCTGCCATTGACCTGGAAAAGGGATGCCTGGAGATTCAGAGCCTTCTCCTCTATCCAAGAGGAGGTTAAGAGAGTAGTATTCGGGATGCCATGATGAATGTCAGGATGGACTCTCCATTGGGCCATGCTTGAGGACTTGTTTCCACAGAGCCCTTTCTCCTCAAACTTGACTCTCCCTCGAGGCCATTGCTTCTTATCTTATGGTGGCATGTTGTCTAAGCTTGTCCTTTGAGCTGTCTGAGAGAGGATATAATGTCAGTGCTTTCTCTAGCTTTGGTATGGGGCAACTTTTGAGGCTCATGCAAAGTTTCTGCAGAGATTTGCA
The DNA here is from genome assembly GCF_963924665.1 of Micromys minutus. Taxonomy (NCBI): domain Eukaryota; kingdom Metazoa; phylum Chordata; class Mammalia; order Rodentia; family Muridae; genus Micromys; species Micromys minutus. Next base: position 11,283,449 of record NC_137983.1, read on the forward strand.
CTGGGTCCTGTCACTGGGACCTGCTGCAGGATGACTTGGCTGACAAGAGGATCCTGGACACTTTAGTGCCTCATAGTTTACTAGTATTTCTTTCATCTTAAGTGGCCCCTTTAAAAATTCCAACTGCAGCTTTGTAAATTGAGACAGCAGCTCTGTTGGGCTGTGGACAGCAATGCTTTGCCTTGTTTATGATGTGAAAAAGTGAAGTTATTACCCCTGGCTGTGAAAATCATGGAAGCCCTTGAACTTCTGAAACCAACGATGGGAGGTGCTCTGGAGAGCTGAGACTTTTCACCCTTAGAAGGTCAACATAAAATGGCTTACCCGAAAGCATGCCCCATCGTGGGACACTGTTCTGTTTGAGAGGACAGGTCAGTAGTTCTTTTAGGGTTAAGGACTGGTATGTGCCCCTGCGGGCTGAATGCTAGTTTGGAGAGTCAGGTACATCCAACCCCAAGGCCTGGATAATGGAACAGCTTCTATGGAAATGTCTAAATTTGTGCTGATGTCCTACCTGGAGGCTCTGGTCTCCAGCCCCTGTCTTCTTGCTCTACCTGCCCTTGGGGCCCAGAGCAGCTGAGGCTGATTCTGCCCAGCTATTAATCTTCAAAGCTGCAGAGAAATGGAATGGGATGGAGAATATGTGCTACAACCAAGAGGATCCCAAAGGATAGCAGGCAGCACCTTTCGGAGAACCCACTGGACTCCTCATCCTTCTTGTTACCAAAGGTTTACATCTTGGGCTCAGCTCTATTATAGCCCTATACTCCAAATGCCACTGCTTGAAACTAGCTGCCTGGGGACCCTCCAGGGTACTAATGGGTCTCTGATCTAAGACAGACAAACTCAGTGCTGGAAATAGACGCTCTATGTGCTTCCTGTGCTACAGCACTTGGGCTTAGCTTCAAACATGGTTGGCCAACCTTAGAGGTGGGCTTAGGATTCCAGAGAAGGGAGACAGATCTGTAATAGCCTGACAATTCTTCTCATTAGTCTCTCTGGAAACTGATAGTCTGCTCTGGGCTTTCTCTTTGTCCTGAGTCCCTACAATCCATGAGATAGCTATTGCTAGAGCAAGGGGTGAGAAGTCACAAAGGAGCAGTCTAGTGTCAGGTCCAAGAGTGTCTGCTGGCGAATTTCCATGCATCTCATTACTCGCTGTGTTGGCTGAGCTTTGCTGAGCGTCACGTTCTGATCAAAAGCACTCCAGAAAGTTAGACAAGCTTGCCTTGTCCTGAACTAATCTCACCACCGAAACAACGAAATTTTAGCTTTGGTAATCCATAAAAGATGGGGGACAGGCTTTTTGTTGCATGTCTCCACATTGTTAAATCTTCTTTGGTGTTTAGAAATTGGAGACAATAGAAAAATACACAATGGGCTGTCACCTTGAAATTGGTTCCTACAAGACAAAGGCATGTCCCAGCACAGAAACCTAGAATGTTTGAAATGAATTAAAACATTTTCCTTCATATTTTAATAGTCACAAAAATGCAACAGGAAAAGAGAGCTTATGCCAAATTCTAACAATGGCCCTCTCTGAATGACAACTGGGGAGACTTGTGTGTACAATCTGCTCCCACATTAAAAAAAAGAGTAAATGTGACTTAATAGCTTTGTAAATGAGAGAGGGGAAATCTATAAACTATAAATATGTTGTTTTATTTTTTGTGCATTTTCAAGAAGAAAAATAAATATACACAACATAAGTAAATATACAGATAAATAAATAACAAATAAACAAAGCAAAAGAACAACCAACCACCACATCCATCAAATCTTTTCACAGAGCTAAATCAAAGAAGGTAAGCAAAAGAAACCACAAAAATAAGTTAAATATTCACAAAGCAGCAGGATTTAAAACAGGATATAGGTTATGTAGAAATAGTAAGAAATATGGATTGTGTTAAGTCAGTGTCTGTGGCTGACAAAGATTTTAAAAAATGGGAATTCTTTATGTTGTAAAGAACACATTTGAAACAAATTACAAAATGTTTTTAGCCATATACCTCCTTTAACTCCAGAAACACTGTATATTAACATTTCTTTGCTGGGATCAAAGGAGTTCAAGAAAAACCCAAATAAATGTTTCCTAGAAGTAGTGAGTCAAACTCCCCTTAGAGACATATAACTTAGAAGTAGGGTTTTGTCTGGAACTAAACCAGAAGAGACTTGTCCCTGAAGACAGAGATGAGGAAGGGGTTCGTGAACAAAGCATAGCAAAGATAAGCACACCCAAGGTCAGTGTCCTGAGCTATGGGTATTTGTGCTTCCTTTCTTCATCATATGCATAACCTCCATAATTTTACCTTTATATTACTGACAATTGTACTTGGTCAACACATGCTTTGGGCTGAAGTTCTGACTGCTAATGTAAAGCAAAAGTGAACTTTTTATTTCAGCTCTTTCAGAGTAACCTGACTCAACCCAATCTGACTCAACCAAACTCAACCCAAACCGACTGGACCCACCCGACCCAACCTGAGCCAACCTGACCACACCCAACCTAACTCAACCCAAGAAATTCCTTGAGATAGATAGAGCTATACCTTTTTTAAAGATGAGAAAGCTGGCATTCAGATTTTTTATGGTATTATTCAAAACAACATGCTGAAAATTTTCAGACTAGAATTGAATTCTGCCTTCCTGCACTGGCTTTCTTCATTTATTTTGTTGGTGGCCTTGAGATTCTTGACTAATAAAAGTGAGCATTTGTTTAGAGAAGCAAAGACTGTGTGAACATTCATAATAGTATATATTTCTGTTGTTTCCATTCACAGTTAATTAGACTATTTCTTGTTTAATAAATGAAATAACAACAAAGAGAGAAATGATCTTTCTCAATGTTGTATATAGGAGTACTTCCATGGTATAATAAAAAACAGACTATTTTGGAATAAAGATTTTTTATTTTAGTTTCACATAACTCAAGACATGAATATCTAATATATAAGTAAATCTTGACCTTCTCAGTTTAGATTTCTGTGCAAATACCCTGTTGCCTAAAAACTATACATATATCCTCGCAGACTCCAGTAGCTGTCCTATTCCTTGAATAGAGGAATCTCCATGGCCTCAGCTGACATATTTAACATGATCCCTTTGTACTCTTTGTATAGGGCATGTGCTGCTCCTCAGAGTTGCAGGGTTGTTAACCATGCTCCTCTCTCCTTATCTCTTTCCTAAGAAGCAGGGGAAGATTTCCTTTCCCATCATGTCTTTCTGGCTTGTGACACCTTTTCACCAAATAACCAAACACAAACCCTCTCCCTGAACAATTGGCATAAAATCTATCACTTCCTTGGGGCTGCACTAACATGGAATGCTTTCAGGGATTTCACTGAAGCTACCAGCAGCAACTCTTATCTGTGGATCTTCCAAATTTACCAGAGATGCATTTATCACCAACAGTATTATTAATCTTGAGTGGTATAGGGTTGGAAATTGGTACATCTGCAGTACTTAATATACAGCTAATATTGTTTATTCATTTAAAATTTTGAAAAAAGCCTAGAACTTGATAGTATTGTTCTAGGAGGAATAGCTCCAGCTTTGGGGGCAGGATATTCACATACAGTATCCCTGAATAAAAATTTACAATGCTGACAATATTCTGTTTCACTCTATAAAAATTTCATTTCACTATATATCTTTTTTCATTTTGAGAAAATGTTTTAACTCCTCTACCACTTATCACAAAGCCGTTTCTTCTAATCCACACATTTTTCAGGAAGTTTTGCCAGTCACCATCTCAGGAAATCAATGGCTGGTCATTATTTTTATGATTTGAGACTTGTGATTTGGAACATCTGGTCTAATGCGCATTTGCAATAAAATCATCTGTAATATTTACTAAAAATAAGAGTTAAGTATAACCTATACTTTTTGCACCCTGGGATTAGCTGAGACCCTTTATGCTACTAATCCCTCTGTATGGATGTGTGTGTAGTCTGTTTTGAGAAATGTCAATGAAGGATTAGATAAGGTTGATACCTTTCACAGGCATGGACTATGGGACTATGTATAACTTACATTCTTCAAAAATTGAGGAAGATCCTCTTGTGTATATATCCACTGATAGCTTTATTTATATTCCATGAATTTCTAAAGATAACTGCATTGCATGTATGGGAAGTGCATAAAATGGAAAAATCTTCTAATATTTTGTACCTTGACAATTAAATGAAGGAACTGGGTCTCTCTCATCAGAACTCAGGATCTGCCCAAAGGAGGCTGAGCTCCAAGTTCAGCTGAACAGTTGCCTTTACACCTGGACCAAGGGTGAGCTTGGTGCACAAGACCCAGGAGGGACACCTGGCGTTCTCAGAGCACAGGGATTGAGGTGCTCTCTGGAAAGGGGTCTTTCTGGCCCACAGTGAAGGCTTGGTCTCTGTAATCAGGACTCAGGATCTGCCTCTAGCAGGCCAAGCTCCCAGATCATCTGCACATGTGGATGATTTTTCACCTGGACCAAGGGTGAGCCTGATGCATGTGCCTGTCTAATGTCCAGAGAGGGAACATAGGGAGTTCTCCAGAGCAGGGCGCATGGTGATCTCTGGAAAAGTGCCCTTTTTTTGCCTAGAGAACAAGCAGGGTCTCTGTCATTAGGATGAGGACCTGTGAGGAGAGGACTGAGCTCCATGAACAGCCTCACAAAAGCTCCCACACCTGAGCCCAGGAAGACAGAACTGAGTCACTGCCATCAGATCTCACTGCTTGCCCACAAAGTGCCGAACACCCAGTAGCAAATCTCTTTCCTGGGCCTTCATATTCAAAGGAGAGTCAAGCACCAATCAGAAACAAAAGATCACCAATAATCACTGACAACAAGATGGCAAGAGAAAAGCTCAAGAACAAAAGCAGTGGAAACCAAGACAATCTGGCAACATCAGAACCCAGTTTTCCTACCACAGCAAGTAGTTGGTTTCCCAACACTCCAGAAAAACAAGATTTACACTGAAAAATCATACTTTGTGATGATGATGGAGCTCTCTGAGAAGCACACGAATAACTTCCTTAAACTATAGAAGAAATAGAGGAAATCACTCAAAGAACTACAGGAAAACACAACAAAACAGGTGAAAAAAATGAAAATGGAAATAGATACCTTAAAAATCACAAAAAAGAAACAACTATGGAAATAGAAAATGTAAGAAATAAATCAGGAGTAACAGATGATAGTCAACAGACTATATTAGATGGAAGAGAGGGAACTCAGGGGCTGAAGACAATATAGAAAACACAGACAAAACAACAGAGAAGATGCAATAACCAAAAGCTCATAACTCAAAATGTCGAACAGATCTAGGATGCGGTGAGAGGAACAATCTTAAGGATAATAGATGTAGAAGAGAAGAAGAATATCAACTAAAAGGTGCAGTAAATCCTTCAACAAAATCATAGAAGGAAACTTTCCTACACTTAAGAATGAGATGACCATGAACATAAAAGAAGCCTACAGAACTCCAAATAGATTGGACCAGAAAAGAAATTCTTCCTGACACATAATAGTCAAAATACCAAATATTAAAGCAAAGAAAGAATAATAAAAGCAGTAAGGGAAAACAAAAACATGTACCATATAAAGATAGACCAATCAAATTACACCAGACTTCTTAACAAAGACTATGAAAGCTAGAAGATCCTGGACAGATATCATACAAACACTAAGAGAACATGAGTTCCAGCCCAGGTTACTATATTTAGCAAAAGTCCCAATTATCATAGATGGATAGACCAAGATATTCCAAGACAAATCCAAATTTGCAAAATATCTGAGCACAAACCCAGATCTAAAAATTGTAATAGATGGAAAATCAAGCACAAGAAGTGAAAATACACACTAGAAAAATCAAGAAAATAATAATGCAAGAAAATCAAAAGAAGAACGGTACACAAACATAATTCTACCTCTAACAACAAAAATAACAGGAAAAAACAATCACTATTTCTTAATATCTGTTAACATCAATGGACTCATTTCCCCAATAAAGAGACATAGACTATCAGACTGAATATGTAAACAGGATCCAGCATTTTGCTGCATATAGGAAACTCATCTCAGAGACAAAGAGGGATACTACCTCAGAGTAAAAGGCTGGTAAAAAAAACCTGACAATCAAATGGTTCCAAGAATCAAGATTGAGTAGCCATTCTCATATTGAATAAAATAGATTTTCAACCAAAAGTTATCAAAAAAGATTAGGAAGGACACTTCTTACTCATCACAGGAAAAATCTATCAAGATGAATTCTCAATCCTGAACGTTTATGCTTGAAATACAAGAGCACCCACATTCATAAAAGAAACCCTACTGAAGCTCAAAGCATATATTGCACCCCACACAATAATAGTGGGGTGACTTCAACACAATAATCTCATCAATGGACAGATAATGGAAGCAGAAACTGAACAGAGACACAGCAAAAAATAGCAGAGGTTATGACCCAACTGAAATTAACAGACACCTACAGAGAATTTTATCTTAAACAAAAGAATATACCTTCTTCTCAGTTCCTCACAGGCCCTTTTTCAAAATTGACCATATAGTTCAGCACAAAACAAGCCTCAATAAATATAAGAAAATTGAAATACTCCCATGCATCTTATCAGATCACCATGGACTAAGGTTGGTCTTTAATAACAACAAAGACAACAAAAAGCCCACATTCACATGGAAGCTGAACAATGCTCTACTTGAATATACATAGTCAAGGAAGAAATAAAGAAAGAAATTAATGATTTTTTTTAGAATTTAATGAAAATAAAAGCACAACATACCAAACCTATTGGATGCAACAAAAGCACTACTAAGAGGCAAACTTATAGCTCTGAGTGCCTCCAAAAAGAAACTGGAGAGAATATACACTAGCATTCTGACAGCACAGCTGAAAGTCCTAAAACAAAAAGAAACAGATACACCCAAGAGGAGTAGACAGGAGAAAATTATCTAACTCAGAGTAGAAATAAACCAAGTAGAAATGAAAAGAACCATTCAAAGAATCAAGAAAACCAAGAGCTGGTTCTTTGAGAAAAATCAACAAAATTGATAAAACCTGAGCCAGGCTAATTAGAGGGCACTGAGAGAATATCCAAATTAACAAAATCAGAAACGAAAGAGCAGATATAACAACAGAAACAGAAACCCTACAACAAATGCCTATACTAAACAAAACTGAAAAAAGTGAGGAATTGGACAAATTTCTAGAGAGTGATCAGATACCAAAGTAAAATCAGGATTAGATGAATCGTCTAAACAGTCTCATAACTTCTAAAGAAATAGACAAGTCATCAATACCTTTCCAAGCAATAAAAGGTCAGGACCAGATGGGTTCAGTGCATAATTTTATCGGACTTTCATAGAATACCTAAGACCAATACTCTCTAATATATTTAACAAAATAGAGACAGAGGGAACACTACTCAACTCATTCTTTAAAACTAGAATTACTCACATTCCTGAACCACACAGAGATCCTACGAGAAAAGAAAACTTCAGACCAATCTCCCTCATGAACTTTGATGCAAAAATACTCAGAAAAATTCTTGTAAACTGAATCCAAGAACACATCAAAATGATTATTTATCATGACTAAGTAGGCTTCATCCCTGGTATGCAGGGATGGTTCAATATATGAAAATCCATTAATGTAATTCAACATATAAACCAACTTTAAGAAAACAAATTGCAGGATCATTTCACTAGATGTTGAGAAAGCATTTGACAAAATTTAATACCCATTCATGTTAATAGGCCCAAACATAAACATAGTAAAAGCAATATACAGCAAACCAGTAACAAACATCAAACTAAATATTGAGAAACTTGAAGAAATCCCATTAAAATAATGGACTAGACAATTCTGCCCACTCTCTCTCTACCCATTTAATACAGTACTAGAAGTCCTAGCCATAGCAATTAGATCACAAAAGAAAGTCAAAGAGATACAAATTGAAAAGGAAGAAGTCAAAATATTCCTTTTAGCCAATGACATAATAGTATACTTAAGTGATCCCAAAAAATTTGAACAGAGAACTCCTATAACTGATAAACAACTTCAGCAAGTGTCTGGTTATAAAATTAACTCAAACAAATCAGTAGCTTTTCTCTACTCAAAGGACAAACATGCTGAGAAAGATATTAGGGAAAAGATACCCTTCACAATAGTCACAAACAATAAGAAATACCTTGGTATGACTCTAACTAAGCAAGTGAAGGACCTGTATGACAAGAACTTCAAATTCCTAAAGAAGGAAATTGAAGATCTCAGAAGATGGAAAGATCTCCATGCTCACTGACTGAAGGATCAACAATGTAAAAATGTCCATCTTACCACAAGCAATATACACATTCAATGGAATCCCCATCAAAATTTCAACTCAATTCTACATAGAGTTGAAAAGAGCAATTTGCATGTCTGAATAACATAAAACCTAGAATAGTGAAATCTATTCTCGACAACAAGAAAACTTCTGTGGGAATCACGATCCCTGACCTCAAGCTAGATTACAAAGCAATTTTGTTAAAAGTGCATGTTATTGAAACAGAGATAGGCAGGTATATCAATAGAAAAGAATTGAAGACCCAAGATGAACCCTCAATCATATGGTCACTTGATATTTGCCAAAGGCACTAAAAACATTCAATGGAAAAAGGACAGCTTCATCAACAAATGGTGTTGACTCAGCTGGCACTCAGCATGTAGAAGAATGAAAATAGACCCCTTCTTATATCCTGTATGAAGCTCAAGTGCAAGTGGATAAAAGACATCTACATAAAACCAGGTACACGGAAACTAGTAGAACAGAAAGTAGAGACAAGATTCGAACACAGGGAAAATTTTCCTGAAGAGAACACCAATTGCCTATATTCTAAGATCAAGAATCGATAAATGGGTCCTCATGAGATTCAAAGTTTGTGTAAGGCTAAGGACACTGTTAAGAAAATAAAATGGCAGCTAACAGACTGGGAAAGTATCTTTACCAGTCCCACATCTGATAGAGGTCAAATATCTCATATATACAAAGAACTCAAGAAGTTAGACTCCAGAGAATCTAACAATCTATAAAAATGAGGTACAGAGCTAAACAAAGAATTCTCAACTGAGGAATATTGAATGGTTGAGAAGCACCTAAAAAATGCTCAACATCCCTAGTCATCAGCGAAATGCAAATCCAAACAACTCTGAGATTCCATCTCACACCAGTCATTATGGTTAAGATCAAAAATTCAGATAACAGCACATGCTGGTGAGGATGAGGAGAAAAAGGAACATTCCTCCACTGTTTGTGGGGTTTTAAACTGGTACAATTACTCTGGAAATCAGTCTGGCAATCCTCAGAAAATTGGACATATTCCTAGCCAGTTGTTCCACTTCTGGGCATATACTCCAAAAATTCTCCAACATTCATTAAGGACACATGCACCACCTTGTTCATAGCAGCCTTATTTATAATGGCCAGAAACTGCAAAGAACCCAGATGTCCTTCAGAAGATGAATGGATATAGAAATTGTGTATTTACACAATGGAGTATTACTCAGCTATTAGAAACAATGACTTTATTAAATTTTTAGAAAATTGGGTTTATCTAGAGAATATCATCTTGAGTGAGATAGTGTAGTCACAAAAAAAAAAAAAAAAAAAAAAAAACACAGACATAATATGCAGTCACTGATAATTGGATACCAACCCCAGAAATCTTTGAATACCCAAGAAACAACTCACAGACCATATGATGCTCAAAAAAAAAAAAAAAAAAAAAAAAAAAAAAAAAAAAGGCCCAAAAGTGGAAGCTTCAGTCCTTCTTCTGAAAAACAACAACAAAAATAAAAACTGTAAGTGTATAGCACCCTCTCAGACTCTGGTACACCCAGACCTCATTGATCATTCAAGAGCTAAGAATGCAGCCTTGTGGCCATTCTTGGTATTTAATAGTAATTATGTTTAATCTCTACACACCAAGAAAACTTCGACTATTATCATGTTATGTTGTATTTTATATGTACTCTATGCTCATTGTAACTAGCAAATCTTCAATGCATACTGTCAAACCCTTAAAAATCATATACTGCCAAAAATATATTCATATATTTATACACAAAAATACTTCAAAAATCTGTACATTTGTCTCTGATTTTAAAAATAATTTAATTTAATAAAAATAATTAAATAAAATGTGGTTTGCTATTTTAACTAAAGTGTCTGACAGAATCATATGGTTATAAAAATGGCTTCTCATGCTGGATTAATAGGCGTCTTGGAAACGCATTTATACAGCTAGCAATAAGATCCAGCATCAAACTCCTGTTCAGATTAAAAATAGATGAAGTCATCAACAATACTGTGGAGGTTTGGTGTCTGCACATGGGATGAATTCCTAGGTGGGGCAGTCTCTGGATGGCTTTCCTTCAGCCTCTGTTCAATTTTTTTGTCCCTGTCATTTTTTTTTTCCATTTTAAAAAACAAAGATAAATGTACAAATTTTTAAGCTTTTTTGCATAAAAATATACAAATATTTTTTAAAGTTGTAATTAAGTATTTGTGGGTACATATACATATACATATGTATATATGTAACAATAATTTAGGAAAAGAGGGTATTAGTTTGAGGGGATAGGAGAGAAACAAAGAAGGGCTGTAGGAATGAATGGAGGATGTGATACAGTTCTATTTTAATTAAAATATATTCTTTTTTTCTTGAACTTCACAAAGTCTGTGAGTTGTTTCTGGGGTGTTCAGAGCTTTGTGGGGTTAGTATCCCATTATCAGTGACTGCATATTATGTCTGTTCTTTTGTGACTGGGTTACCTCACTCAGGATGATATTCTCTAAATGCAGCCATTTTCTTAAGAATTTCCTTAAGCCATTGTTTCTGATAGCTGAGTAATATTCCATTGTGTAAATATACCACAATTTTTGTATCCATTCATCTACTGAAGGACATTTGGGTTCTTTCCAGCTTCTGGTTATTATAAATAGAGCTGCAATGAACATTGTAGTGCATGTATCTTTGTTGTATTTTGGAGTGTCTCTGGGGTAAATGCCCAGAAGTGGAATAACTGGGTCTTCAGGTAGTACTATGTCCATTTTTCTAAGGAACCCGCAGACTGACTTCCAGAGTGGTTGTATCATTTTACAACCCCACCAACAGTGGAGAAATGGTTTTCTTTCTCCACATCCTCACCAGCATCTGCTGTCATCTAAGTTTTGGATCTTGGCCAATTTGACTGGTGTGAGGTAGAATCTCAGTGTTGTTTTAATTTGCATTTCATTGATGGCTAAGGATGTTGAGCACTTCCTTAGATGTTTTTGAGCCATTTGATATTCCTCGATTGAGAACTTTTTGTTTAAATCTGTACCCCATTTTTTAATAGGGTTGTTTGATTCTCTGCATCGTGCTTTTTGAGTTCTTTGTATACCTTGGATATTAGGCCTCTATCTGATGTGGGTTGTTAAATATCTTTTTCCACTCTTTTGGCTGCCATTTTGTTTTCTTGACAGTGTCTTAAGCCTTACAGAAACTTTGAAATCTCATTAAGTCCCATTTGTCAATCTTTGATCTTAGAGCTTGAGCTATTGGTGTTTTGTTCATGAAATTTTCTCTTTCGCCTATGAGTTGTAAAGTTTTCCCTAATTTCACATCTAACAGTTTCAGTGTAACTGGTTTAATGTGGAGATCTTTGATTCACTTGCACTTGAGCTTTGTACAAGGAGATAAGAACGGGTCTATTTTTCTTTTGCATGCTGAGTGCCAGTTGGAACCAACACCATTTGTTGAATAGGCTGTCCTTTTTCCATTGAATGTTTACAGTTCCTTTGTCAAAAATGAGGGCTCATTTCTGGAACTTCTATTCTATTCCATTGATCCACGTGCCTATTTCTGTACCAGTACCATACAGTTTTCAGCACAATTGCTTTGCAATATAGCTTGAGGGCAGCGATAGTGATTCACACAGATGTTTTCTTGTTGTTCAGGATGGATTCCGCTATTCCAGGTCTTCTGTTATTCCAGATGAAATTGCACATTGTTCTTTCCAACTTAATAAAGAACTGGGTTGGAATTTTGATGGGGATTGCATTGAATCTGTAGATTACTTTTGGTAGGGTGGTCATTTTTAAAATGTTGATCCTTCCAATCCATGAGCATGGGAGTTCTTTCCATTTTCTGAGATCTTCCTCGATTTCCTTCTTTAGATGTTTGAAGTTCTTGTTATACAGGTCCTTCATTTGCTTAGTTAGAGTCAGACCAAGGTATATCATAGTTTTTGTGACTATTGTGAAGGGTATCTTTTTCCTAATTTCTGTCTCCACATTTTTGTCCTTTGAATATAGGAAGGCTACTGATTTATTTGAGTTAATTTTTTATCCAATCACTTTGCTGAACTTGTTTATCAGCTGTAGGAGTTCTCTGGTAACATTTGTGGAGTTGCTTAAGTACACTATCATGTCATCTGCAAATAGTGATGTTTTTACTTCTTCTTTTCCAATCTGTATCCCTTTGATTTCCTTTTTCTGTCTAATTGCTCCGCCTAGGACTTCCAGTACTATGTTGAATAGGTAGGGGGAGAGTGGGCAGCCTTGTCGAGTCCCTGATTTTAGAGGGATTGCTTCAAGTTTCCCACTGTTAAGTTTGATGTTGGCTGTTGGTTTGTTGTATATTGCTTTTATTATGTTAAGGTATGGGCCTTTGTTTTTTTCAAAGACTTTTAAGATGAAGGGTTACTGGATTTTGTAAAATGCTTTCTCAGCATCTAGTGAGATGACCATGTGTTTTTTTTTTTTCTTTGAGATTGTTTATATGGTGGATTACATTGATGGATTTCTATATGTTAAAGCATTTCTTCATCCTAGGAATGAAGCGTACTTGATCATGGTGAATCATTGTATTGATGTATTTTTGGATTCGGTTAGCAAGGATTTTGTTGAGTATTTTTGCATCAGTGTTCATAAGTGAGATTGGTCTGAGATTCTCTTTCCTTGTAGGATCTCTGTGTGGTTGAGGAATTAGGGTTATTCTTAAAGTTAGCCTCAGAAATGAGTTAGGTAGTATTTCCTCTTATTCTATTTTGTAGAATAGTTTGGAGAGTACTGGTATTATGTCTTAAATAAATGTCTGATAAAATTCTGCACTAAACCCTTCTGGACCTGGGCTTTTTTAGGCTGAGAGGCTTTTGATGACTGCCACTATTTCTTTAGGTAATATGAGATTATTTAGATAATTTACCTGGTCCTGATTTAACTTTAGAATCTTTTATCTGTCTAGGAATTTATCCATTTCCTTCAGATTTTTCAGCTTTGTTTAATGTAGGCTTTTGTATGAGGATCTGATGATTTCTTGTATTTTGTCAGTTTCACTTATTATGTCTCCACTTTCCTTTCTGATTTTCTTAATTTAGATACTCTCTCTTTGCCCTCTAGTTAGTCTGGCTAAGGGTTTTTCAATCTTGTTAATTTTCTCAAAGAACCAGCTCTTGGTTTGTTGATTCTTTGAATGGTTCTTTTTGTTTCTATTTGATTTATTTCTGCCCTTAGTTTGATTATTTCTTGCTGTTTACTCCTCTTGGGTGTATCTGCTTCCTTTTGTTCTAGAGCTTTCAACTATGTTGTAAGGTTGCTAGTGTATGCTCTCTCCAGTTTCTTTTTGGAAGCACTCAGAGCTATGTGATTTCCTCTCAATACTGCTTTCATTGCATCCATTGGTTTGGGTATGTTGTGTTTATTTTTTCATTGAATTTTAGAAAATCTTTAATTTCTTTCTTTATTTCTTCTTTGATTCTGCTATTGTTTAATAGAGCATTGTTTTGTTTCCATGTGTATGTGGTCTTTTTGTTGTCTTTGTTGTTATTAAAGACCAGCCTTAGACCATGGTGATCTGAAAGGATGCATGGGATTATTTCATTCTTCTTATATCTATTGAGGCTTGTTTTGTGACCGATTATGTGGTCAATTTTTGAGAAGGTGTCATGTGGTACCGAGATCAAGTTTTAATCTTTTGTTTTAGAATGATGTTTTCTGTAGGTATTTTTTAATTCCAGATTGTTGACAACTTCTGCTAGTTTTACAGCTTCCTTGTTCAGGTTTTGTTTCCATGATTTGTCCATTCATGAGAGTGGGGTATTGAGGTCTCCCACTATTCTTGTATGGGGCACAATGTATTTTTTGAGCTTTAGGGGGGTTCTTTTGTGAATATCGGTGCTTTTGTATTTGGAGCATACATGTTAAGGATTGAGAGTTCCTCCTGACAAATTTTCCCTGTAATGAGTAAAAAGTGTCCTTCCTTATCTTTTTTGATAACTTTTGCTTGAAAATCGACTTTATTCGATATTAGAATGGCCACTCCTGCTTGCTTCTTTGGACCATATGCTTGGAAAGTTTTTTCCCAACCTTTTACTCTGAGATAGTGTCTGTCTTTGTCTCTAAAATAAGTTTCCTGTATGCTGCAAATTGCTGGGTTTTCTTTATGTATCCAGTCTGATAGCTTATGTCTTTGTATTGGGGAATTGAGTCTATTTACGTTAACAGATATCAAGGAATAGTGGTTGCTGTTTCCTGCTATTTTTGCTTTTGGAAGTTGAATTGTGCCTGTATATCTTTCTTCTTTTGGTTTTCTTGCTTAGGAGTTTTCTTGTTTTTATTAGGATGTAGTTCCTCTTGTATTGTGTTTTCCCCCTATAATTCATTGTAGTGCTGGGTTTGTTGTCAGATATTGCGTAAATTTAGTTTAGTCTTGGAATAACTTAGTTTCTCCATCTATGGCGATTGATAGTTTTGCTCGATATAGCAACTTTGGCTGGCACCTGTTCTCTCTTATGGTTTGCATGATTTTTGTCCAGGCTCTTCTAGCTTTCATAGTCTCTGTTAAGTAATCGGGTGAGACTCTGCTTGGCCTGCCTTTATATGTTACATGACCTTTTTCTCTTCCTGATTTTAATATTTTTACTTTACTTTGGGCACTTGGAGTTTTGACTATTATGTGTCGGGAGGAATTTCTTTTCTGGTCCAATCTATTTGGAGTTTGGTAGGCTTGTTTTATGCTCATGGTCATCTCATTCTTAAGGTCAGGGAAGTTTTCTTCTATGATTTTGTTGAAGATATTTTTCTGTGCCTCTTAGTTGATATTCTCTCCCTCTTCTATTCCTATTATCCTTAGGTTTGGTCTTCTCATTGTTTCCTGGATCTCCTGGACATTTTACATTAGGAGCTTTTTGGTTTTTGCATCTTTTCTGACTGTTTTTTCTATGTTTTCAATGTTGTCTTCGGCCCCCGACATTCTCTCTTCCATCTCTTGTAGTCTCTTGGAAATGCTTGCATCTGTGACTCCCGATTTTTTTTTTCTTTTTTGGTTTTCTACCTCTAGGGTTGTCGATTTTAGTGTTTTCTTCATTGTGTCCATTTCCGTTTTAAATTCCTTCTTCCCTTCCTTCATCTATTTGGTTTTATTTTCCTCTAGTTCTTTGAGTTCTTTGAGTGTTTTTCTTGTTTTCTCTTTAAAAGCTTCTAATTTTTTTTTTTGAGGTTGTTTAGTATTTTATTTAACTTTTTTTTAAATGACTTTATTTTGCAAAACAAAAATAAATGTACAGATTTTAAACATTTTTTGCTTAAAATTATACATTTTTGTCAGTACTGTTTTTTCAGACATTAAAATAAATTTTACATAAAACCATATGAATATGTTTTTTAGTCAGTACTTGATTTTTTTCAAGGGCTTGACAGTATGCATTGAAAACCTACTAGTTGCAATAAGCGTAAAGTACATGCAAAACAAAACGCAACATGGAAATAGTCAAAGTCTTCTTGTTTTGTGAATATATGTATATTTTTTGTTTTCTTTATTTTTTGGACTTCATACAGTCTGTGAGTTGTTTCTGGGGGAGTGCAAGCCTCTGGGATTAGCATCCCACTATCAGTGACTGCATATTATGTCTGTTCTTTTGTGACTGGGTTATCTCACTCAGGATGATCTTCTCTAGATGCAGCCATTTTCTTAAGAATTTGGTTAAGTCATTGTTTCTGGTGGCTGAGTAGTATTCCATTGTGTATATGTACCACAATTTTTGTATCCATTCATCTTCTGAAGGACATCTGGGTTCCTTCCAGCTTCTGGCTATTATAAATAGAGCTGCTATGAACATTGTGGTGCATATATCTTTGTTGTGTATTAAAGTGTCTCTGGGGTATATGCCCAGAAGTGGAATAGCTGGGTCTTCAGGTAGTACTATATCCAATTTTCTGAGGTATCGCCAGACTGATTTCCAGAGTGGTTGTATTAGCTTGCAACCCCACCAACAGTGGAGAAGTGTTCCTCTTTCTCCGCAGCCTCGCCAGCATCTGCTGTCATCTGAGTTTTGGATCTTGGCCAATCTGACTGGTGTGAGGTAGAATCTCAGGGTTGTTTTGATTTGCATTTCCCTGATGGCTAAGGATGTCGAGCACTTCCTCAGATGTTTTTCGGCCATTCGGTGTTCCTCAACTGAAAATGATTTGTTTAGCTCTGTACCCCATTTTTTAATAGGGTTATTTGATTCTCTGGTGTCTAGCTTTTTGAGTTCCTTGTACACCTTGGATATTAGGCCTCTATCTGATGTGGTGTTGGTAAAGATCTTTTCCCATTCTGTTGGTTGCCGTTTTGTTTTCTTGACGATGTCCTTAGCCTTACAGAAACTTTGCAATCTCATTAAGTCCCATTTGTTAATCTTTGACCTTAGAGCTTGAGCCATTGGTGTTTTGTTCAGGAAATTTTCTCCTGTGCCTATGTGTTCTAAGGTTTTCCCTACTTTCTCATCTAATAGTTCCAGTGTATCTGGTTTAATGTGGAGATCTTTAATCCACTTACACTTGAGCTTTGTACAAGGAGATAAGAACGGGTCTATTTTCATTCTTTTGCATGTTGAGTGCCAGTTGGACCAGCACCATTTGTTGAATAGGCAAAAGCTTCTAATTCTTTATGCTTTTCCTCCAGTTCTTGTTTAAGGATCTCTATCATCATCTTGATGTATGATTTCCGGTCTGCGTCTTCTTTTACTGGAGTTTTTGGCATTCTGCTGTTTGCCGTGATGGGAGAGCTGGGTACTGGTGTAGCCAGATTGTCTTGGTTTCCCTGGGGTACGTTCTTTCCCTTTCCTCTTGCCATCTTGTTGTCAGTCTTGTGTCCCTGGATCGCTGCTGGACCACCGCTGGCTCACCGCTGTTCCTGGTAGCAGATCCTGTCATTTCTTTAGACAGGAACATTGCTGGGTTAAAAGATTTGAGATGTGTAAGTGGCCCCATCTCTCAACTGGGGGATGTGCCTATCTATTGGAGGTAGTCTTTACAGGTTCTATTTCAAGTTTGTTGAGTATTTCTGCTAAAGCCATTGCTATTGGTTCCTGGAAAACTCTGGCTTCCTTGGAGTCTAGGCTTTTCTAGTGACTACTACAGTTTACCATCCTCACTGCTACATTTCTATTCAATTTCCTGACACTGTACTACTCTCCTGTATCTTTCAATACCTGCTCCTGCTCCTCTTTCTCCTTCCCCTTTACTCTTCTTCCCAAGTCTCTCACTCTATCTCTTGTGATTATTTTGTTCTTGTTCTATGCAGGATTGAAGCACCTACACTTTCGTTTTCTTTCTTCTTAAACTCCGTATGGCTTCTGGATTGTATCTTGGGTATTCTGAAGTTTGGGGCTAATATCCACTTATTAGTGAGTACATACCATGTGTGTTCTTTTGTGACTGGGTTACTTTACTCAGAATGATATTTTCTAGTTCAATCTGTATGCCTCTAAATTTTATAAAGTTGTCCATAAGAGCCGAGTAGTACTCCTGTGAATAAATGTGCCACATTTTTGTATCCATTCTTATGTTTTGAGACATCTGGGTTGTTTCCAGTTTCTAGCTATTATAAGTAAGGCTTCTATAAACATATCAGAGCATTTGTTCTTGTTATATGTTAAAACATCTTTAGATTTATGTCCAGTAACGGTATAGCTGGGTCTTCAGGTAGATATAGCTCCAATTTTCTGAGGAACCACCAGACTGTTTTCCAGAGTGGTTGTCCTAGCTGGCAGTGCCAGTATCATTGGAGGAGTGTTCTCTTTCTCCACATCCTCACCAGCATCTGCTGTCACGTGTGTTTTTTTATCTTAACTATTCTGATTGATAATTTACCAGCACCTGACTAATACAGATTCAGATACAACCACCCATTAGACTGAGCCGGGGTACCCCAATGGAGTTCCTAGGGGAAGGACTAAAGGAGCTAAAGGGTATTGCTACCCCATAAGAAGAGCAATATAAAGTAACTGGACCACCTACAGCTCCCAGGGTCTAAACCACTAACCAAAATGGGGCCATGACTTCAGTTTTATATGTAGCAGAGGATGGCCTTATCTGAAATCAGTAGAAAGGGATGCCCTTTATCCTAGGAAAGCTTGATGCCACAGTGTAGGGGAATGCGAGGGCAGTGAGGCAGGAGTGGGTGAGTGGTTGGGGGAGCACCCTTATAGACAAATGAAAGAGAGGAGAGGGGAAAGGCAAGAGGGGTTTGTGGAGGAGAAAGCTGGAAGGGGGATATTTTAAATCTAAATAAAGAAGATTTTCAATATTAAAACAAGTAAAAATAAAAATAAAATGTGTAAGAATAGTTGAAGGGTATGTACCTTTCTCTCATGGCATTCTGCTTGTTCACTACTGAGGGTGGAATACATTGTATTAAGATTTCCTCTGAGAAATATAACAAATTACCATAATGTGATGGTTTAAGATTCAAGAATCAATTACTTCAGATTTCTACAGGCTAGAAATTGAGATTTCAATGTTTATGCGTTGTACTCTACAACAGAATTTGCACCTTTCATCTGGGCTGCAGGCATTACTTTGCCTGTGTCTATGTAACTTCCGTCTTTGCCGTCTTCCCAGGCTTGCCTTGTCTCTCTTCCTTCCTATATATATTCTATCTGCTGTGTCTTAGATGAAGACATCTTTAGACTTAGTACATGAGTATAAAATCCAGGATGATTTTACCTTTGGGATTTCAGTTTGTGAGTTTGAAATGATTCTTAATGAATAGATTCTTGTTTGTAGGTTTTTGAGTTATGATACAAACATTACTTTAGGAGCCACATCCTCAGCCCACAGCTTCAAACCACATTGGGAACCAAACTCACCTGCATTGCAGTTTGGAAACTTGCAAATTGTCTAAGTATGGTTGGATTTTATTTCCATGCCTCAACTCCTACAGTGAATAGCATGAAAAGAGGGACAGGGTAGAGAACAAAGAGCTAGATTCTAATCTGTAGGCATAGACATTAACTAAGCCTTGTCCATAAAATTCTTTCAAAATTTGATACTGGAAATTATATATATATATATGCCATATATATAAATATAAAACTATGTATGCACATATCAATGTATATTATTTATATAATTTAAAAATATGTTTATATATGTAATTTTAAATTATCTTTAGCTTTAGGCTTAGGTAAATAAGTTATATTAAAAAACTTAAGGTGTCAGCTTACGTTTTTCCATGTATTTTATGCTTTTTTTGTCTAATGAAAACATCAGAATTCAGAAACTGCTCATCTGTCAGTCTGTAGGAGTCTGCCCAATAGAGCATTCACAGACCATCAGTCACATCATCAATAGTAATAATAATTTTAGTATTAAAAAAAGATGAAAGTAAAATTAAATATACATTTTATATCTTTTTGGGAATGATTCAATTTAAAATAAAAATATAAATATGCTCCTAGGAAAAATCCCATAATAGTGGAAAACTATAGGACTACAGAAGGCATCTCGTGGAAGTCGTAAAAATTTATTATAAAGTATTTGAGTCTCCCAAAGGCTTCAAGAAGACTGTTACCTTTCTCATCATAGCAGGTCACAGCAACCGTGTATAGAGTAGCATATCTGGACTGGTGTAAACTCATTAAGCCAGGCAAAGAGCACTGCACTGCATTCCTTGATTTTTAGAAAAAAAAAATACCCCAGAGTTTTTTTTTTTTTTTTTTTTTTTTTTTTTAAGAGGAAGAAATGCATGCTTTTTAAAGCTTGATTTTCTAAATTTGAACAGGACTTTCAAATTTTAATACAGTGGATTTTAGAGTACATAAATGAAAACATCAATAATGGTCTCTGCATTGTCTGGGCAGGAGAATTATAAAATGTGTACACAACAGTTTAGATACTGAAGAAAGATGTGACTTAGATGTTTTGACTGTATGTTGAGGGAATACAGTTACACATCAGTATAGGAACCTAATTGCCTTCACCGGTGTATATGACGCTAGGAGAGATTTTAAGGAATGCATACACCAAGTCAAAGGAATATATAAATATATAAATTGAATGAACCATGTTGTTTAGAATGCTTGGAAGGTTTTTGATGTTGTTCTTTCTACTTACCTGTTAACACAGTTCTGCTCCATAGGTTGAAATGCATTATGTATTCTCGGCGATCCTTGATCTCTGGACTTTCTTGGCTTTACCTCCCTAGGACTAGTGTTGTAGACATGGAAAAAAGAATAAAGCTTTTATCAAAGTATTTTGAATACAAAATGTTAGTTACAAATCTGTGTCTGTGATATTTTTACTTACAATAAAATGGCATTGTTAGATTTTATGCAACTTATATTTACAGTTCTTAGTATATGTGAATTTTTATGCACATCACAAAGCATTTTTCATTTGCAGTTAACATGAATTTCTAGATGCTATTCTGTAATATGTGACAACCTTATGAAATCATTTTGCCACCTGCAATGAGTCTTCTTATAGCACCTAAAGACATGCTCAACATCCCTAATCATCAGGAAAATGCAAATCAAAACAACCCTGAGATTCTCACACCAGTCACAATGTCTAAGATCAAAAACACAGGTGACAGCAAATGCTGGTGAGGATATGGAGAAAGAGGAACACTTCACTGTTGGTGGGGTTGTAAGCTGATACAACCACTCTGGAAATCAATCTGATGGTTCCTCAGAAAATTGGACATAGTACTACCTGATGACCCAGCTATACCACTCC
Source organism: Micromys minutus (assembly GCF_963924665.1). Classification (NCBI taxonomy): domain Eukaryota; kingdom Metazoa; phylum Chordata; class Mammalia; order Rodentia; family Muridae; genus Micromys; species Micromys minutus. The sequence goes on from NC_137983.1 coordinate 11,304,470, forward strand.
CGGGCATATACACAAAAGATGCTCCAACATATAACAAGAACACATGTCCCTCCATGTTTATATCAACATTATTTATAATAGCCAGAAGATAGAAAGAATCCAGATGTCCTTAAACAGAGGAATGGATACAGAAAATGTGGCACATTTATACATTGGACTTCTATTCAGCTATTAAAAACAACGATTTCACAATATTTCTAGGCAAATGAATGGAACTTGAAGCTATTATTCTGAGTGAGGTAACCCAGTAACAAAAGATCACTCATGATATGTACTCACTGAAAAGTGGTTACTAGCCCAAAAAGTTTGAAATACCCAAGAAATAATTCACAGAAATTATGCAGCTGAAAGAGAAGGAAAACCAGATTGTATATGCCTTAGTCCCCCTTAGAATAGAGAACAAAACACTCATGGGAGCAAATAAAGGGACAAATAGAGGAGCAGGAATTGGGGACATAATCATCCAGAGACAGCCTTACCTGGAGATTTGCCCCATATGCAGCCATTAAACCCATGCACTATTGATGATGCCAAATAGTGCTTCCTGGCAGGAATCTGATATGAATGTCTCCTCATAGGCTTTGCCAGAGCCATACTAAAAGAGGAGGATGCTTGCAACTAACCATCAGACTGAACATGGGGACCCCAATGAAGGAGCTTGAGAAATGACTGAAGAAGCTGAAAGGGTCTGCTATCCCATGGTAAGAACAAAATTATCAACTAACCAAACCCACCCATATCTCAGAGACTAAAACACTAACCAATGAGTTGGTATGGAGAGAATATGGCTTCAGGTGCATATGTAACAGAAGATAACATTGTCTGGCATCAATGGGAGGAGATTTTGCCTTTGGTTCAGCAAAAAATTGTTCTGCCAGTGTAGGGAAATGCCAAGGCTCTGAGGTAGGAGAGAGAACACCATTATGGAGGCAATAGGTGGGGGATAGGGGATAGGATTAGTGTAAAGGGATAACATCTGGAATGTAAGTACACAGAATATTCAATTTTAAAAAAGGAAAAACAGAGTCTTCTTATGTCAAGTATTTTTATTTATTTTATCATTAATTATTATTCTTTTACTAATTGTAATCATTTCTACTGTAATGGTAAAGGCCATTTAATGTGCCTGAATTTTTTTTCCATTCTGATTAGTTACAAATGTAACTTTATTTATGATAAAATTGTTACCTATGTTTGTTTAGGTTATTGCTGTTCTTTGTTTATTACTACTTCTATAATTTAATATGCTCTTAATCTGTTTGAAAACTGAACTTAATAAGTCTCCACATAACAAAATATACAAATGGGCTAATCTGAAAGTTTGTGTTTATTTGCAATTGCATTTAATCTGCCTTTCAAATAATCTGTACCTCTATAATGAATATGAGTCTTTAAATATCTACTGGAAAATATATTATTTTAATTTTTATCAGTGCATATTAACAGAATAATTTGATCTCAGTGACAAATCACACACATTTGTGAGGTGCCCCATCATCTTCCCTTCCACCTTTATTCATCCTGAATCCCACTTTCCCTCTGGACTCTTTGCTGTATGAACTTTACCATTCATTTTGTGTCTTTGCTTTTCATGTATTAAAATCGGAAAGACTTTGAATCATTTTCATAATTCTGCATGACCTAAAAAGAGTATTCCAAAGATTTTGAAGGCTTAGCCTTTTTCATTTTCATAACCATTTTTTTCTCCAGGCAAGCACATATAATCAAACTTAATCTGTAAGAAATCTGCAGGGGTTTCTTCCTCATGAGAAGTGTCATATCTTTTGGGCACTGAAATGCAATGGTATTTATAACAGAGCTAACAGAAACCCCTTTGATAAGGAAATCATATAAAATTATTAACAGTATCCTAAATACCATAAATTGCATCGTGTTTCAGTTTGAATGACTGAAATTGTGTTTATTGTAATCATGTTTACTGTAATTGGAACAGCTCTTTAATGTGCCTGAGTTTTATTTCCATTCTATATAATTACAAATAAGCCTTTTCCAAAACATTCTTGTATGTTTTCAGAGTTATGAAATGCATTTTAAATGATCTTCCTACTTATTAACTCATAGTTAATATGACAATAACTGCAAAACCAGAAGGAAATATGGAAAGAAAGCTTCAAGTTTAAAACAAAAGGATGGGGATTCCCATTGGATAAAAATAATATCACTAGGCTCCTTGCTTCCTTTGCTTTTCTTTTTAAGAGTAAATGCCAGTGATTTCATTTAAACAAATTGGGATATGCTTCTTCTGGATGCAAAAAAAAAAAAAGATGAGTGATTTCTTTTATCATTTATTGCTCTTTGATCTCAATTTCTTGAGAACAACCATAATTTTTGGGATAGGCTCATTATAATGGCTCATTTTTGTATCTTTAATTTCAGATCGGATTACCTAACAAAAGAGCAAATTTGATCTTCATTTACAAGTAGATGTCTTTGAAATTTTAGATATTATCTTAATATAACATTTTATTTACCCAACTAATATCACAAGCACTTTTTATAAACTCAATGTTTTATTAAACTCCAATTTCCATGTATTCTATATTGTTTATCATCAGTTTTATGAGTTATAGCCTTGACTTGGCAAAGACTTGGCCTTAAAAACCTTTCTCGCCTTGTCTGGGAGCCCTTCTTCAATGTGGTGGGATAATACTGAAAATATTTTTACTTTGTTTGAGACTGTTTAAGGTTGAAAAGATAGTGACACATCTTCACAGAGAGATGCATAGATGTATGTCTATTCTATCTATTCTGTCTATCTATCTATCTATCTATCTATCTATCTATCTATCTATCCATCCATCCATCCATCCATCCATCCATCCATCCATCCATCTATCTATCTATCTGGATCTGCTCTGCCTAGGTGGAGACTGGTAGTAACTAAGAAGCCCCTAAAATCATGGTTTCTAGTTGGTTTGTTTTTTTCTTAGTGTCTAACAGCACCAAATTGTGGTGGTAGGAGGGTGGAGCTGTGACCATGCATACTGTGCAATGTTATGGTTCTAACACAGACCTAAGTATGGAAAAAGATAGCAAACAGTGTTTCCTAGGCAACTCTCTGCATGAGTATGAACAGATTGCTTATATAGGTACAAAAGAGAACTTTATACTAATCACCCACATGTGTTTGGCCATTTAGAAATGATTTACCAAAGCTTGAAATTCTATAAGTTCTGGTGCTAGATTTTTCAAGTAGCCCTTCTGGAGATATGCTTTCAGAAGACAGAGCAATGAGCTGAAATGTTTTGCATACTTGTCAATAGGTCTCTGTAGAGTGTTTAGTATGCTGAGACTAGTATATGGGTAACTGATGGGCCATGGAATTGACAGTTGTTTTACTCACAGCAGTATCTACAGTAAGGGAAATTTCAATAGTTGCTCACTAGAAAGTAACAGTCTTCCACATGCAGTGTCTTTGGTTATCCATATTAAATGGATATCTCAAAGAGTGCTTACAAATGCACACTGAAAGAATGTATCATTGATAGACCCACAAAATTCTCTCTCTCTCTCTCTCTCTCTCTCTCTCTCTCTCTCTCTCTCTCTCTCTCTCTCTCTCTCTCTCTCTCTCTCTCTCTCTCTCTCTCTCTCTCTCTCTCTCTCTCTCTCTCTCTCTCTCTCTCTCTCCATTTTCCCCTCTCTCTGGCTATTTCTTTCCACCTCCACACTTGCATTTACACATGCAAACTATTTCTGCATCTTTGAAATCATGTTTTTCCCTGGCCCCGATTAGTACTAACGGTCTGTCTTCCTGCATGCAGCAAACATTCTCTACTTGGCTTTATCCCAGGATGTAACTAAGAGTCTTTCTTCTTTATACGTGTGAAAGAAAGTTATCTAATTAACTTCATAAACTCAAAAAATAGTAAATTGATATTGTTAGTAGAGTATGTCTCAATATAGGGTTTTGAACCTTTCATAGCAATAAAATCCTATGTTATTTAATGATTTTATCATGTGAAATTTACTATGAGAAAGTGGTCCTAATTTAATATATTATATTTCAAAGAGTAAGCAATATGATTCCCAGAACTCAATCAATCTTGATTTTCTGATATCATCTCCTTAATGAAAAAATGTATCATTGACAAATTTTGAGAAAAAATTGACTAGTTCTTGTTCTTTATCATGGCATAATTACCCAAGTAACATGAAACATTGCACTAGGTTTGGCATTTCATTACTGTATTATCAAAGTGATATTTCCAAATTTTCTCTTTTTAATTGAACAACTTTATTTTAAGAAAACAAAGATAAATGTACAGATTCTAAAAGCATTTTTGCATAACAGTATACAAATACCTTTTTGTCAGTACTTCATGTTTTTTAAAGGTTTGATAGTATGCCTTAAAATTTTACTAGTTACAATGAGCACAAAGTACATGTAAAAGAAGATGTAACCTGGAAATAGTCAAAGTTTTATTGGTGTGTAAAGATTAAGCATGATTTTCCTTTATTTTTCTTTCTTTTTTTTTTTTTTTTTTTTTTTTTTTTTGGTCTTTGTTTTTCTTGAACTTCATATAGTCTGTAAGTTGCTTCTGGGGTATTCAGTGGTTTCTGGGGTTAGTATCCAATTATCAGTCACTGCATGTCTGTTCTTTTATGACTGGGTTACCTCACACAGGATGATGTCTAGATGCATCCACTTTTTTTTTTTTTTTTTTTTTTTTTTAGAAATTTCATAAAGTCATTGTTTCAGATAGCTGACTCATACTCCATTGTGTAAATATACCAAAATTTTTGTATCCATTCATCTACTGAAGTACATCTGGGTTCTTTCCAGTTTCTGTCTATTATAAATAGGGCTGCTATGAACGCTCTAGTGACCATGTCTTTGTTATATATTGAAGAATCTCAGGGGTATATGCCCAGAAGTGGAACAACTGGGTCTTCAGGTACTAATATGTCCAATTTTCTGAGGAACCACCAGACTGATTTCAATGTGACTGTACCAGTTTACAACCTGACCAACAGTGGAGAAGTGTTTCTATTTCTCTGCATTCTTGCCAGCATCTGCTGTCATAGGAATGTTTGATCTTAGCCATTATGACTGGTGTGAGGCGGGATCTCAGGGTTGTTTTGATTTGCATTTCCCTGATGACTAGGGATGTACAGCACTTCCTTAGATGCTTCTCAGCCATTCAATATTCCTTGATTGAGAACTATTTGTTTAGCTCTGTACCCCATTTTTAATATGGTTCTTGATTCTTTGGTGTCTAACTTCTTGAGTTCTTTATATACCTAGGATATTGCTCCTTTATCTGATGTGGGCTTGGTAAAAATCATTTCCCAATATGTTGGCTGCTGTTTTGTTTTTTTTTTTGACAGTGTCTTTACTTTACAGAAACTTTGCAATCTCATTAAGTTCCATTTGTCTATATTTGACCTTAGAGCATGAGCCATTGGTGTTCTGTTCAGGAAATTTTCTTTTTTGTCTATGTGTTCAAAGGTTTTTCCTAATTTCTCTTCTAATACTTTCAGTGTACCTGGTTTAATATGAAGATTTTTGATCCACTTGCACTTGAGCTTTGTACAAGGAGATAAGAAAGGGTCACTTTTCATTCTTTTGCATGCTGAGTGCCAGTTGGACCAACACAATTTGTTGAAGACGCTGTCCTTTTTCCATTGTATGTTTACAGCTCCTTTGTCAAAAATCAAGTGACCATATATGTGATGGCTCATTTCTGGATCTTCTGTCCTATTCCATTGATCCACATTTCTACCTCTTTATCCTACCATTCAATTTTTAACACAATTGCCTTGGAAAATAGCTTGAGGTCAGGGATGATGATTCCCACAGATGTTTTCTTGTTGATGAGGATGGATTTTGCTATTCTAGGTCTTTATTTATTCCAGATTAAAGTGCATATTGCTCTTTGCAACTCTATGAAGATTTGGTTTGGAATTTAGATGAGAATTGCATTGAATCCATAAATTGTTTTTGATAAGATGACCATTTTTACAATGTTGATCCTTCCAATCCATGAGCATGGGAGATCTTTCCATTTTAGAAGATCTTCCTCCATTTCCTTCTTTGGAGCTTTGAAGTTCTTGTCATTCATGTCCTTCACTTGCTTAGTTAGAGTCACACAAAGGTATTTCATAGTTTTTGTGACTATTGTGAAGGGTATCTTTTCTCTACTTTCTTTCTCCACATGTTTGTCCTTTGAGTAGAGGAAGTTTACTGAATTGTTTGAGTTAGTTTTCTATGCAACCTCTTTGATGAACTTGTTTATCAGCTGTAGAAGTTCTCTGGTGAAATTTTTGGGGTCAATTATCATGCTATCTGCAAACAGTGATGTCTTTATTTCCTCCTTTCCAATTTGTATCCCTTTGATTTCCTTTTGCTGTGTATTTGCTCTGGCCACAATTTCCAGTACTATGTTAAATAGGTAGGGGGAGAGTGGGCAGACTTGTCCAGTCCCTGATTTTAGTGGGATTGCTTCAAGTTTCACACCACTATGTTTGATTTTGGATATTGGTTTGCTATATATTGCTTTTATTATATTTAGGTATGGGCCTTGTATTTTTGTTCTTTCTAAGACTTAACATGAAGTGGTATTGAATTTTGTCAAATATGTTCACAACATCTAGTGATATGACCATGTGGTTCTTTCATTTGAGTTTGTTTATATGGTGATTTACATCGATTGATTTCCATATATTAAACCATCTCTGCATCTCAGGGATGAAGCTTACTTGATCTTCGTGAATGATCATTTTGATGTGTTCTAGGATTCAGTTTGATAAAATTTTGTTGAGTATTTTTGCATCAATGTTCATAAGTGAGATTGGTCTGAAGTTCTCTTTCCTTGTAGGGTCTTTTGTGGTTTAGTAAGGAGGGTTACTGTTGCCTTGCAAAATGAGTTAGTAGTGTTCCATCTAACTCTATTTTGTGGAATAGTTTGGAGAGTATTGTTATTAGGTCGTCAATAAATGTCTGATATAATTCTGTCTTAAACCCTAATGGACCTTGGATTTTTTTATTTTTGATTGGGAGGCTTTTGATGACTGCTTCTATTTCTTTAGGTGTTATTGGATTATTTAGATGGTTTACCTGGTACTGATTTATCTTTATTATCTGGAATCTGTCTAGGAATTCATCTATTTCCTCCAGATTTTCCAGCTTTGTGGAGTATTGGCTATTGTAATAGGATCTGATGATTTCTTGAATTTCCTCAGGTTCACTTATTATGTCTCCACTTTCCTTTCTGATTCTGTTAATTTGGATACCCTGTCTTTGCCCTCTAGTTAGTGTGGCTCATGGTTTATCAATGTTTTTAATTTTCTCAAAGAACCAGCTCTTGGTTTTGTTGATTCTTTGAATGGTTCTTTTTGTTTCTATTTGGTCTATTTCTGCCCTAAGTTTGATTATTTCTTGCCATCTACTCCTCTTGGGTGTATCTGCTTCCTTTTGTTCTAGAGCTTTCAACTGTGCTATCAAGTTGCTAGTTTATGCTCTCTCCAGTACCTTTTGGAAGCACTCAGAGCTATGAGTTTTCCTTTCAGTGCTGCTTTCATTGCATCCCATAGGTTTGGTTATGTTGTGCCTTCATTTTCATTAAATTCTAGAATATTCTTAATTTCTTTTTTTATTTCTTCCTTGACCCTGCTATCATTTAATAGAACATTGTTTAATTTTCATGTGTATATGTGCTTTTTGTTGTCTTTGTTGTTTTTAAAGACAGGCCTTAGACCATGGTGATCTGAAAGGATGCATGGGAGTATTTTATTCTTCTTATATCTATTGAGGCTAGTTTTGTGACCAATTATGTAGTCAATTATTGAGAAGGAGCCATGAGGTGCTGAGAAGAAGGTATATTCTTTTTTTTATGATGATATGTTCTGTAGATATCTATTAATTCCAGTTGATTCATAGTCTGTGCTAGTTTTGCCATGTCCTTGTTCAGTTTTTGTTTCCATGATCTGTGCATTGGTGAGCATAGGGTATTGAGGTCTCCCACTCTTATTGTGTGGGGCACAATGTATTTTTTGAGCTTTAGAATGACCATATCAGCCAGGGTCAAGCCCCTGCAAGCCGATGGATGCTTCTGCCAAGACAGGCTGTGAACAGTTACACATTCCCTGCCGAAGGGGTCCCGTGTCATTCCTCCGGGGTACAGCTGAGTCAGGACACCCCTTACCCCCACAGAGGCACCCAGTTCCAGATAACTTTCCCAATATGAAAATAAACTGTTACTGAAGGGAAAAAATAAAATAAAAAGAATGACCATTCCAGCTTGCTTCTTGGGGCTGTTTGCTTGGAAGATTTTTTTCCCAAACTTTTATTCTGAGATAGTATCTGTCTTTGTCTCTGAGATGAGTTTCCTGTATGCAGGAAAAATGTTGGATTCTGTTTATATATCCAGTCTGATAGCCTATGTCTTTTTATTGGGGAATTGAGTCTGTTTATGTTAACACATATTAAGGTATAATAGTTGCTGTTTTCTGCTGTTTTCTGAGGTAGATTTGTGCCTGTGTGTCTTTCATCTTTTGGGTTTTTTTTTTTTTTTTTTTGGCTTAGGTATTTTGTTGTTTTTACTAGGATGTAGTTTCCCTCCTTAAATTTTTTTTTCTCCTATAAGTTGTTGTAGTGTTGTGTTTGTGGTCAGAAATTATCTAAATTTAATTTTTTCCTTGAATATCTTGGTCTCTCCATCCATGGTGATTGAGAGTTTTGCTGGGTATAGTCGCTTGGGCTGATACTTGTGTTCTCTTAGTGTCTGCATGATGTCTATCCACGATCTTCTAGCTTTCATAGTCTCTGTTGAGATGTCGGGTGTGATTGTAATTGGTGCCTTGCCTTTTTCCCTTACTGCTTTTTGCATTCTTTCTTTGCTTTGGGCACTTGTTGTTTTGAGTATTATGTGTTGAAAGAAATTTCTTTTCTGGTCCACTCTATTTGGAGTTCTGTAGGCTTCTTTCATTCTCATGGTCATCTCATTTTTAAGTGTAGGGATGTTTTCTTCTATGATTTTGTTGAAGACATTTACTGTGCCTCTTAGCTGATATTTTTTTCCCTCTTCTATTTCTATTATCTTTAGGTTTGTTCTTATTGTTTCCTCGATCTCCTGAATATTTTGGGTTAGGAGCTTTTTGGCTTTTGCATCTTCTCTGAGTGTTTTATCTATGTTTTCCATGTTGTCTTCAGCCCCTGAGATTTTCTCTTCCATTTCTTTTAGTCTGTTGGAGATGCTAGCATTTGTGACTACTGATTTCTCTTTTAGGTGTTTTACCTCCAGGGTTGTCTCTTTTAGTGTTTTCTTTATTGTTTCAATTTCCATTTTAAATTTCTTCTTCAATTCCTTCATCTCTTTGGCTTTATTTTCCTCTAGTTCTTTGATTTATTTGAGTGTTTTTTTTTATTTCCTCTTTAAAATCTTCTATTTCTTTATGCTTTTTGGGTCTGAGTCTTCTTTTTCTGGAGTTTTTGGCATTCAGCTGTTTGCTGTGATGGGAGAGCTGGGTTCTGGTGTTGCCAGGTTGTCTTGATTCCCATTGAGTAAGTTCTTTCACTTTACTCTTGCCATCTTGTCATCTGTGATTGTATATAGTCTCGTTGTCAGTGATTGGTTCCTGTCTCTCCTGTGTACCTTGCCTGTGTCCCTAGATCTCTGCTGTTCCCAGTGGCAGATGGCCTGAGCGTTTGTTCAGATTGCACAGGTATTCTAGGTGGAAAAGGAGTCCCTTCAGCAGAGTTTCTGCTCCCCTGAACCAAGTGGGGTTGGGGGCGCGCTTTTCTCGTGCCCGGCCCAGACCTCTCTGCACCATGGCTACTCGCAGTGCAGTCTCACCAGGCCTATGTCCCTGGATCTCCCCCAAATTTTTCTATTACAGTTTTACATTTTCCCTTTGGTGACTCACAATATTGTTTATAGAAATACTTTGGAACCATGATCATATCATACTGCTCATTAAAGTTTTAGCTATTTAATTTAATAACCATAGTTTTTTTTCTGAATCACTTTTTAATAATAATTATTAATTCTAACTGTTTTTATTATTTCTCTAATCTTTCATGAACCTGTTTATATGTTTGAATTATTATCTCAACCACTTGCTTGTTCCTATACTTCTTTTGTGCCTAGTGTAAAGATGCATGCTTTATTATTTTTAAATTTTTCCTCACACAAAAGAAAGATATATGATAAATGCTTTTGCTATATTTAGTTTTTCCAGTTAACTATGTATCTCATATATCATTCTTTATGAATGATTAAGAATTTTTTCATTGTTTATGAGACTGAATGGGAGCCCATTAGACAGATTTGTCATCGTTAATTTAGCTACCTTGGCTTGGCCTGTGATATCTTAAACTATCAACAGTGTTTTTAAGAATTAAACTATGTTCAATGTGACTAATATTAAAAAAGAATACAAACAAGAGCCTCTGGATCTCATTTCTCTTTTTTTTTCTTTTCATCTTTTCATTTTTAAAAATAATTCAGCTCAATTTGTGTGGCATGTACATTTTTGAATGTCTTACCTTCAGTTGTGCATGGGAGACTTACCAGAGACTATACTCTTAAAAACAAAAAACAAAAAATAAAACAAAAAAGTGACCCTGACCCTTTTCTCTCCTAGTGGTTTTCAATTGCCAATATCACATGCTTTGTCAAGAGGTAGGACTTTGTGCTTACATTACCCTTAATGGTTGGACTTAGTCTGACATGAGCTTACACATGTCACATTCATGACATTACAACTTCTTTGAGTTCAAATGTGCAGTTGCTCTGCTTTGTCCAGAAAAAACTCTGCTTATGTACTCATCCACTACCTCTAGGTCTTATAACTTTTCTGCTCCCCACAGCACACAATCATTACAAAGACTTTTGCAGATGACCTATGACACAGATGTTCCATTTAGGGTTGAGGATAGTTTAGTCTCTCAATTACTGGACATTGGCCAGTTATGTTTCTTTGTATTAATCACCACTTACTGCATATTTTGTGTGCATATGTTTGATGAGGATGAGAAATATATTAATCTATGTGTATACAATGGAGACTTTAAGAGTCTGTTTACTATGTCCAGTTAGCAGAACAATAGATTCTCCCTTATGTCTTACAGCCTTTTAAGCTACAAGTTTTTGACTTGAAAATGGTGTTAGTCATGGGTTTTATCCTATAGAGTTGTACTTCAATCCATTCAGACAGGGATTTATTGATCCCATTATATTCATGGCTTATTACAATGATGAACATGTTTAGTGAGGCCATTACTGCAACTTACGAAAGCCAAGGCTGCATTAGGTTAGTCTTCCTCCTTGCACCTTACAGCACTATGAAAGCTATCTAGAAAGAATGAAGCTTTCCAGTCAATACCAGTTTGAATTATCTGTGTTCTATGACTCAAGTATATAGTGTCTTAAACAGTAGGGATTTTACATAAAGTTGTATGCATTAACATGAGCACTACAAACAGATTGACTGATTTGAAGATCTGTGGCGCTTTAGTAGCTAAAGATTTCAAAAGAGGTAGCCCATACCTGGCACTGGATTTTTTTTTTCATGGAAGAGCTTCTTTGTTATGTTTATTTTTCTTACAACTTTATTTAAAGAAGAGAGATACATGTACAGATATTTAAAAGCATTTTGGCAATTCTTTTAGAGGTTTGATAGCATGCATTGAAATCCCACTAGTTACCATAAGCATAAAATACATGTAGAACAGAATGTAACATGGATACAGTCAGAGTTTTCTTGTTGTTTATAGATTAAACAAAATGATCTTTGAATAACAAAAATTGCCACAAAGCTATATTCCTAGCTCTTGGATTATTAGTGATTTAAGGTCTAGGTGTACCACACTCTCAGAGGGTGCTATTTTTTTTTCCTAAGAAGAACTGAGATTTTCACTATTTGGCCTTTGTATTAGTCAGGGTTCTCTAGAGTCACAGAACTTATGAATAGTCTCTATATAGCAAAATATTTATTGGTGACGTACAGTCTGTAGTCCTATCCCTTAACAATGGCAGGCAGCAGCTGTGAAGTTCAAGGATCTAGAAGATGCTCAGTCCCACAAGGCAAGCAGGCAAAGTCCCAGAAGGCAGGCAGGCCAAGAGAGAGAGTTTTCCTTGTTCCAATGTTCTTATGTGGGTCTCCAACCGAAGGTGTGTCCCAGATTAAAGGTGTGTGCCACCAGACCTGGATCTGGGACTTGCATGTTTCAGGTGACCTTGAGCTCAGTGATCTCCTTGCCTTAGTTTCCTAAGATTCTTAGACTCTATGCCTCATGATCAAGATCAAAGTTGGGCCTCTCAATTCTGGATTGTAGTTCATTCCAGATATGGTCAAGTTGACAACCAGAATTAGCCACTACAGCCTTTGTTATTCTTGAGCTTCATATGACCTCTGAGTTGTTTCTGGGGGTATTCAGAGCTTTCTGGGGCTAGTATCTAATTATCGGTGACTAGATATTATGTCTGCTTCTTTGTGACTGGGTTACCTTACTCAGGATGATATTCTCTAGATTCATCCATTTTTCTAAGAATTTAATAAAGTCATTGTTTCTAATAGCTGAGTCGTACTCCATTGTGTAATTACCACAGTTTTTGTATTCATTCATCTACTGAAGGACATCTGGGTTCTTTCCAGCTTCTGGCTATTATAAATAGGGCTGCTATGAACATTGTAGTGCATGTGTCCTTATTGCATGTTGGAACATCTCTGGGGTCTATGCCCAGAAGTGGGATAACTAGGTCTTCAGGTAGGAATATGTCCAATTTTCTGAGGAACCATCAGACTCATTTCCAGAGTGGTTGCACTAGCTTACAACCCCACCAACAGTGGAGTAGTTTTTCTCTTTCTTCGCATCCTCACAAACATCTTCTGCCATCTGAGTTTTTGATCTTAGCCATTCTGACTGGTGTGAGGTAGACTGGCACTGGATTTTTATGGATAGACCTTTGTTTTCTAGTAGGGGCATTATTGCCTTGTTATAGGCTTACTCCATTTTAATTTCTTATTGAATGTGTATGTATATATTAGGAATGCATACATTTTCATGACTTTTTGGAAAGGTCTTTAGAGCACAGAAGGAAATACAGAGAGAGATAAAATACACTGCAAGCTGTCTTATAAGGATTTCTGTTTTCAAATCTCCTTGTTGTTACAGATACATACTATTTACGTAACTTCAAAGAATTTATGGGACATGAAAGTAGGATAAGTGTCTTTATTTTTTTTTTTTTTTGAGGATTGATCTGTTTATCTTATGTATGTTATTGTTCTATCAGCATGTATTTCTACATGCCAAGAAGAGATCATCAGATCCCAATAAAGATGGTTGTGAGACACCATGTGGTTGCACGAATTGAACTTAGACAAGAGCAGACAGTGCCCTTAACCACTGAGCTACCTGTCTAGTCCAATATATATTTTTATAAATAGTAATATTTAAAATATGGATGTGAGGATTAAAAACTACCCTTTCTATATCCCTATCAGTTTGTGTAGCATTAAAGCTCATAATGATAATTGTGTTTTCTAGTGCCTCCCAATTACTGTAGATTTTTGAAACAACATATTCTAGAAAACAAGAAATAATTACTACCTGAAATTATTGCCTTACAAATATGTACGTTATGTTTAATATGTATCTTTTAGTTTGTTTTGAAATCTGAAATTTTTTTACTTATAAATGGTTAGAAAATCCAGAACAAAATGGGGAGATTTTATTTTTCCTTAGAGAAATTAACTTGATATTCAAATTTATGGAGCTCTGAAACAGAGATCCTGTATATCTTTTAATAAAAAACCAATTGCTTATGCAAACATTTTGCTGCCAATATTGCTAATCCAACTTTATGTAAAAAGTTAGATCATGTGAAAAATTGGTATATAAATATCTAGATCTGAGTATAAATTAAATAGAAACTATAGACTTTTGGAAATACTGCCAATAATCTTGCTTTTTCATTGGTATTGTTAGTATGTAATGATTCAAATGTTAATACATATACATTTATTCACACATACATGCACACGTACACTTACAGACATATTTATTTGGACGATGTTAGCAGAAGCAACTGAAAAGGTAGTAGTTGTAAGATCAATTATATGTCTTTCCTTTGTTGAAAGTAATTTTTCACTACAACATTTGGGAATCAAGAGAACCATCTTCAACATCAATCTTTTAACTATGCATTCTCTTTGTTAGTATTCTGTTCCTTGTATTTGTTTTTGAAACAAACAGACTCTAAAGAATCTATTTTTCAAGTATTCAAATGAGCTCTTATACTATTTGGTTACATAGATCAAGAAGAGTTTCTTAAATCCCCAAAATAAGTTTTTCTAAGATGCTTTGCCTAAAGTGACTGTGGTTTTCTCACTTCTATTTAAATTCCCCACTAAGAGGTAAATCTTCTACAGTCCTATTATAATTTGATTTAGTGCTATTTGGAGGTCAGAGTTACAAAGTAACTGAGTTGATTAAGAGATCCCTAATTCTAATTTAGAAGTGTACATCTGACTTTTAATGTGTGAGTTTGTATTTTGTGGCAGGTTAGATTTGTTCATGGTAAACAAGAATGTATTGGAGGTAAGCAGGAGCGACATCTGGCCAAGTGAAGGGTGTGCAGTATTTAAATTCCTATATTTGTTATTCACCATTGTTTATGAGAGAAAGTTCACATCTTTGCTCTCAGAAGTTTAATGGAATCCCATGAACAGCTGTACAGTCACAGAAAATAGAATGGGATGTAGGTTATATAAGGAATAAAGAAATATACAAAATTATTCCATCACAAAGATAAGCTGAATTTCTCCCATAAAGAGAAATCACAGAAAAGAGAGGACTTTGCTAGATTACATGGAAAAGACATTTAGAAATTACTTTTATACTATTTGTTTCACTTGGGAGGTTGATATTTCTATCCCACTGGGTGTGGAAGTTTATCTTTGGGATCAGCGAGGAGGTGGCCATAGTAAATATTGGAGACTGTTGTTGGACTGTACCTGCAAATTAGTGATACTCTTCTGCAAAGATAGCTCGGCAGTTATATTGACATCCCTGTAGTCATTGACGGGCCCTATCTATTATTTCCCAGAATGGAGTTAATTGCTAATTGCTGAGAAATAGAAACTGTAAAGTTTGCCTTGGCCAGCTCACAGAAACCTTAGAGGCAGGGGGAAGGAGAATATGCTGGGGGATTCCAGAGGAGAAGCAGGGTAAGGAGATAACATTTGAAATGTAAGTAAAGAAAACATTCAAAAAAAAAAAAAAAAAAGAGCAACCACTTAAGCATAGCAATATGTTACACAGTTTTGCAATATTTCTAAGCTGGAAACTATTGTGAATCTACACGGATGTTCCCTTGACATACCTGCCCTAGGATGTGAAGGAGGAAGGAGGTACACAAGCAATGCAATTCCATGTTTTTAAACTCAAGATTTCATCTCACAGGATATTTATGTGAATATTGAAGTAATATGGTTTAGGGCAACATGCATTGAGGCTAAATCCAATAATGAGTGACAGAAAAACACAGTATGAACGTCTTTCATAAACCATTTATATGTGACAGAGCAGTCAAGTCCAACAGAATATTTAAGACATATTTTTGTAAGAATTAAATACTCAAATGATGAACTAAATATTATATTGACTAAAATAAAAATTCTACTAAGTTAGTGCTTAATTTGGGAAAATAAGTTTATAGAAGTAATAAGATTCATATGCCAAGAAAAATAAAGCAAGTAGGAGACTATACTTGAAGCAAAATTAAACATAGTATGGCAGGAAAAAATATAAAATATATATAAGTAAAATATTAAAAATTATAAAGATCAGTCAAAAGTATACACATATGAATTACATGGTAATTTCTGCTTCCTTTAAGGTAGCACTGGTCCTTCTTAGGGACCATGAGGAAGCAGTAATACCAAGGCCATATGACTATTTAGAGTCATTTCCTTCTGTTTATCTTTTTTCAGGGGAAATTACTTTTCCTTCTTCCTCGTGGACCCATCACTTCTTTTCATTTCTCTTTCCTGTATTCTTTCCATACTTATATAATGTTTTCACCAATGTCAGATATCACTAAACTTTAACATCTAGTAAAATGAATGGAGCTTGCTTCTTGCATAATCTTTTCTGTAGTTTATTTTCTTGTAATTTAAAGTGATGAATAAGTTTCAGAAGCCTTGTTGTTGAAAGAGCATAAGTGGATACATGATGGTAATATGAATATATATATATTCCTGATTTCTTGTCTTAAGGACTTTCTAGCACAGTGTTTGTTAACTAAGTACATCTTATCACCTTCTGAAACCTGTGACTCTATCAGGACAGAAGATAAAGTTACCCCATGTTTCAGAAGGAATAATTCAACTGGGAGATTGGTTGTTAAGATGTTCCCAGTGAGAAGATTGGTGGTTTTGCTCTTCTTGGATAGAATTAGAAATAATAAGCAAAGTAAGACTCTGTCTTCTGATGCTCCTGGTTCTGGGCATTTGTATACTGAAGTACTCAGTGACTTCTACTTTTAAACTCCCAGAATCAAAGTTTATGACATAGACTCTAGAAGCTCAACTTAGTCATTGTTCTATTGCTGTGAGGACACAACATGATCATTGTGACTCTTATAAAAGAAATTTTATTGAAGGCTTACTTATAGTTCCAGAGTCTTACTTAGTTCATTGTCCATATAGTCGGGAGCATGGTAACAGGCAGACAGACAGTGCAGGAGAAGTAGCTGAGAGTTTTACATCCAGATCTGCTGGCAACAAGAAGAGAGAAACTCTGGGATTGAATGCCAAGGCAATGGGATGGAAAAGGTGATTAGGAGGGAGTGTGCCTCTGTGAAGGCAAATAGATGGGGGGCATGGGAGCAGGTCGGGGGAGGGGAAAGGAATAACATCTCAAATGTAAATACAGAGTATCTAATAAAAAAAAGAAGGAAATGGGCTTTTAGAAATCTCAAAGCTCATCCACAGTAACACATTTTCTCCAAAGGGGCAACACCTCCTAATCCTTTCACTCCCTGGGACCAAAGGGGACCATTCTCATTTGAACCACCACAAAACCAGAGACTCGTAGCTGCATTTAGTTCTCTGGATTCCGATTGCTAGTGGCCCAACATTTAATGGCTAATGCTCTAATAAGCAGCAAGTTGAGACTGACAACATTCTGCCAATCCAGCTAGTAGGACAATTATTGTGCCTAATGATTAGAATATTCAGACTTTATAATACGGAAGGTTTGGCCTTTGTTCTTCAAGACTTCATAGCTTCTGGGAACTCTTCCAGGTTTAGAGACTTACAGTCTCTTGTTGTACGGCATGTGATACTGTGTGACCAGTTAGGTATAAGAACTGGTAAAGTTGAATGAAATCAAACCCTGGGAATCTTAGAGATTTGAGAATGACATGAGTGAGGCCATTTTCTACTTGCCTCTGTACCTCCTCTGGAACACTTAAACATGACATCCCAATGGGGACCATGGGCACCCAGCCACATAGCATAACATCTGGACTTCTCATCCATTCTAGTAAAATATCTAGAAAGCTTTACCCATTCAGCCAATAACCTTCCATTCCTGAGCATTCCTTTCCCTAAAAGGTATATAATCCCTGGTGCTTCCCTGAGTAAAGTGTATGGGTTTACATCCACCACCAAATAAAGCATTATGGACAAGCAAGGGACATCCCACAAAATTGTTTCACTAAGGAGTAAAGAGCCACTCCTAAAACTCCTGAGGAAGGCCAGCCCCTCTGGTGCTTAGCGTTTCCTTCCAAGTGGTCTGACCTGATTGGTTTTTAGAGTGGCTTTCTCCTTCTTGCCTGGTAACTAGACTCCGGGAAAGGAAACACAGACTCCATTCCTGACTCCCTCTCAGGGTACTAGTGATAACTGGGTACCTAGAGAGGAGATTGGGAACCACTGTGGACTCCCTGTTTTAGACTTAACCCTACCTCCTTCCGGTTGTGTCCTGCCACCCCCACTGGAAAGGTAGGATGCAAGAGGGTATCTCACTACTTTCTACAATCTTGGCAGCCTTTCTGTTAGCTGACTTTCACTTCTAATTAAAAACCTGCAGTCATCCTCTGGCGTACTCTTCAGTTGTCCTGTCCCTGCTGCTGCTGCAGCCTTTGACACTACCCTGCCAGTCTGCTGTCAAGATGAGGTGTTTGGATTTGCATGCCACGCAAATGAAAGAGTATATCTGAACCAATCTGTGCATATTTCACTTCTACCCATCACTGGCTTCTTGTTGAGTTACTATAGAAACGCTCTGCCTCTGCATTTTGGTTAGAATCTCTTAGAATAGCTTCCTAACGGTCACAGATGTTTATGTTGCCTGGGATGCTGTCTCCATGGACCAAACTGGTTGTCTGGAGTTGTGAAGAATGCATAAAGTGGTTGTGCGTGTAGAAACCTCCTGAAACAGGGTCTTGGCTTCAGGGTAACTGAGTCAGTTGCTACAGAGAGTGTATTCAAGGCAGCTAGACACAAGAGAATGGTTGATCCTTGCAATGGTCAGATTAACCTGTAACCAGTGGTTTTATTCACTAGTGGAAAAAAATTTTAGGGTAGTATCTTAGTTACTTTTCTTATAGGTGTCACAAAATATTTCATAAGAAGCAATTTAAGGAAAAAAGGGTTTATTCGAGCCTAGATTGGATGAATCATTCCACTGTGGTGAAGAAGACAAGGCTTTAGTTGGGACCAGAGAAGGTTTGCCTGTAGGAACAGAAGAATAGGGGATTACAGAGAGTAAACAGGAAGTGAGGCCATGTTATTAAAACCTCAGGATACTCCCACTCTTCCTACACACACACACACACACCTAGACTCCCATTTCCTCCAGTGTGGCCTCACCTCTTAAAGTTTTATACAAATTTTCAAAATTGCATGACCAAGTTGTCATATATGTGAACCTCACTCAAAGCACAGTGGGTGAATGCACCCAACCTGTAAAAGAACCCCATTTAGCATCGCTTCACTGTATCTAATCAGTCTTCCAGGAGATTTGAGACCTTATGATCTATCTCCACATATTTGAATGCCCCAGAAGCATTTATTGTCATTCTCTTAGTTTTGTTGACTTAAGTAAAATTGTTTACTGCTCTGTTCTATCTCAGGGCTACAAGATTCTCTAGGTTCTTCTTTTTGCAACCCATGAAGATGACACAGTTTTAGTTCCCTCTGATGTATCATAATACTTGTAACACAAGACTCTCCTGTGTTTACACTTTAACATTCTCCTAAACCATGACACATGAAAACAGAGAACCTATCAGCCTTTGGTTCATGTTTTCTGGTGCTGAGCAATGTTCTGGTTTTAACCAGGAGTTTAACCAGTAGGAGAAGACAGAGTAGAACACCATGTCTGTAATTTATGTTACATAGCCAGCAATTTCTGGTTCAAAGACAAAAGAAAATCTATAGGCAGAGAGGAGTGAATTCTTGCAGCATCAAGAGTTTCTTTATTTATTAAAAACTGATATTGAATTCAGATAATTTGCAGGCATTGGATGGAACTTGGGGAATAGAGTGGTGAATGAGAAAGATATCATTCTTCAGTAATGGAGCTGGATCACGCAGGAATTGCTTTACAAGAAAAACTCTTCCTATGGGGTTAGCACTAATATTCTAGAATAGTTCTTAAGAATTTTTGAGATACTCGGACATTTTGTGAATCATTTTGCCATAATAATGTCTCAATTACAGAACACGTTATTGAACTTTTTTCTCTTGATAGCTTTACATTAACGGGTTGTGCTCAGCATGTTTAAAGAAGAAACATATTCCTGTGCAGTTTTGGATAGGAGGTTAAGCCAAGATGAGTGCAAAAATATTCCGGAAAATAGCACGGGCTGTTTGAATTATGGCTATATTTGGTTTAAAAGTTGAATTACACATTAGGAAAAATGAATAATTATAACTACAACTTTTACATATTAAATATACAAAATTGTTCCATTTCAAATAACAATTTTAAATAATTTTTTTCTTTTAATAATGCATGGGCTTGTGGATATTTTCATTTCTAGAAACTTATTTGTAAAAATGTATAACCTAGCATTACTAACAATGATAAATGGCATTTATTGAACTCTTACTGTATATCAAAGGCTGTTCTTACAACAAAAATTTTGTGACACATAGACATGTGTTCATTTAAAATTTACGAATGGAATGTGAGATTTTGAGAACAAATTATAAATTTTTGTACAACTATCATACTATAAGCCAAGCTTTCAGCTCAGTAGCCTGACTGTAGATTCACTAAGAACTTCATATGCATGTGTTTACAATCTAGCAAGCACTTTTTAGTTCAGCAATATAAGGAAGCCTTGAATTAAATTGACTTAATTTTGAAGTCTATTACCATCCCCTGGGCCGAGGAAACCTTCTGCAGAAGAGGCAGAAAGAGTATGAGAGCCAGAGGGGATGAGAACTCCAAGAAAACAAGGACCTTCAAATCAACATGATCAAATCTCACATGAATTCTTAGAGACCTAGGCAGCATGTACAGGACCTGCACCAGTCTACACCAGTCTGTGCCAGTCTGCACCAGTCTACACCAGTCTACACCAGTCTGTGCCAGGTTTTCTGTGTATATACTACAGATTCAAGTTTAGTGTTTTTGTGGGACTCCTGAATGTGCAGAACAGTGGGTCTTGATACCTGTATCTTCTTTTAGACTCTTTTTCTGCTGTTTGCCTCACCTAATTCTGTCCTGCTAGTTTTTATTTTATTTTACTATTATGCATTAGAAGCCTGTTTGTTTTCTGATGAGAGCAAGAAAGAGAGAGAATCTAGATTAAAGGGGGTTGGGGTGGAACTGGGAAGAGTTGAGGGAGGAAAGCCATAATTATTATTTGAGGAATACGTTCCATAAGAAAAAAATATTTTTTCAGTAAAAGGGAAAAACACTAAAAAGCCAAAGCTACTTTCAAGGTGTAAAAATATTGAGAAGAAATTCTAAATTTCAATGTAAAAGACAACTTGTTTCTAATTGAACCAATCATAGCAAAATCAGGGTCAGGCCTGAGTGAACTTATTTGTGATCCCAGAATTTAGAAAGTGAAAGCAGAAGACTCTAGAGTTCAAGGCCAACCACAGTCACTTGGGAGTTCAAGGTCAACCAGGTCTACAGGAGATTCTCTTCCCCCTGCTGCTGCCACTGCTGTTACTGATGATGATGGTGATAATGGTGATAATGTATTTTTAATAAAAGAAAAAAAATGTTCTTTTCATGGCTCTGTTGGGAATAGCATATGGGAAATTGTAGATAATAAAAGTTGAACCTGTGATGATGAAGACAGTGATTGCTGCAGAAAGGATTTACCATAGGTGCCTTTATAGCAACACATTTAAAATACTCTACAATTATGTTTAATGGTTACTGGGTTATATACCAATGGATATTTTTTATAAAAAGATTTATTGGTATTATTTTAAATTTAAGTAGGCATGTATGTGTGTATTTACCCGTAGGTATGCGCTTGTGAGTCTGGGTTCCCGGAGAGGCTAGAAGTGTTAGTTCTGCTGGAGATATACTCATAGAACACTGTGAACCATGGCACAATTCTGGGTACCACACTTGGGCCTTTTGAAAAAAGCATCAAGTTCTCTTAATATCAAGCTAGCTTTGTAGTCCCCACTTTCCAATTCTTTTTACCTGAAGGTTTGCTACATGGTTGGGTCATATAAAAACACACACTTGGCTTTTTTTTGGGGGGGGGGAATAAATTTTTTTCTCAACTTTTAAAAAGCATTTTTGCATAAAACTATATGAATATATTTTTGTCAGTACTTGGATTTTGTTAAAGGTTTGATAGTATGCATTGAAATCTTACTAGTTACAATGAGCATAAAGTACATGCAAAACAAAATGTAACATGGAAATAGTCAAAAAAATTTTGGTGTGTAAAGATTAAACATAATGATTTTTAAATACCAAAAATTTCCACAAGGATATCTTCTTAGCTCTTGTGTTATTAGTGATTAGAGATCTAGGTGTACCCCACTTTGAATGGGTGCTATACACTTTTTTTAAGAAGGGCTGAAGCTTTCACTTTTGGTCTTTTTCTTTTTTCTTTTCTTTCTTTTTTTTTTTAGCTTCATATGGTCTGTGAGTGGTTTCTTGGGTCTTCACATCTTTCTGTAGCTAATATCCAATTATCAGTGACTGCATTTTATATCTGTTCTTTTGTGAATGGGTTACATCACTGAGGATGATAGTTTCTAGATCCATCCACTTTACTAGGAATTTCATAAAGTCATTGTTTCTAATAGCTGAGTAGTACTCCATTGTGTAAATATAACAAAATTTCTGTATCCATTCATCTACTGAAGGACATCTGGGTTCTTTCCAGCTTCTGGATATTATAAATTAGACTTCTATGAACATGGTGGAGCATGTGTCCTTACTAAGTATTGAAGCATCTTTGGGGTATATGCCCAGAAGTGGAATAACTTGGTCTTCAGGTAGGACTATGTCAAATTTTCTGAAGAACCACCAGACTGATTTTCAGAGTGGTTGTACCAGTTTACAATCTCACGAACAGTGGAAGAGCATTCCCCTGGGTTTGATCTTAGCCATTCTGACTGGTGGGAGGTGGAATCTTAGGGAATGTTTTGATTGCATTTTCCTGATGACTAAGGATGTCAAGCATTTCCTTAGGTGTTTATCAGCTATTTGATATTCCTCATTTAAGAATTTTTTGCTTAGCTCTGTACCACATTTTTTAAATAGGATTGTTTGATTCCCTAGAGTCTAACTTCTTTTTCTTTGTATATATTGAATATTAGACATTTATCATATGTGGAATTGGTAAAGATCCTTTCCTCATCTTTTGGGTGCTGTTTTGTTTTCTTGTCAGTATCCTTAGCCTTACAGAAACTTTGTAATCTCATTAAGTCCCATTTATTGATTCTGATCTTAGAGCACAAGCCATTGGTGTTCTGTTCAGGAAATTCTGTTCTAATTGTTTTTCTATGTTGTCTTCGCCCCCTGAAATTCTTTCTTCCATCTCTTGTAGTCTGTTAGTGATACTTGCATGTGTGACGCTTGGTTTCTTTTTAAGATTTCCTATCTCCAGGGTTGTCTGCGTTAGTGTTTTCTTTATTGTTTATATTTGTGTTTTTAACTGCATCATTTGTTTGGTTGTGTTTTTATTTAGTTCTTTGAGTGATTGCATCAGGTTCTCCTGTAATTGTTTAAGGGAGTTATTCATGTGCTTCTTGAAGGTCTCTATCTTCATTGTGAAGTATGATTTCAAGTCTAAGTCTTTTTTTTCTGGAGTGTTTGGCAATCCACTACTTGCTGTGGTGGAAGAGCTTGGTTCTGATGTTGCCAGGTTGTCTTGGTTTACACTGCTTAAGTTCTTTCCCTTTCCCCTTGCCATCTTGTTATCTGTGATTATAGGTGATATTTTTGTCAGTGACTATTGCATGTTTCTCCTGTGGATCTGAGGGCCCATGCACTCAAGAAGAAAACTGCTTCTGAGTGTCCGGCTTTTTGTGGACAAGCTATGTTAACTATGTTAAGTAAGGGTTACAGAAAAACCCATCCCTAAAGCAATGCTTTTTTTCTAATTTTATTTATATTTTCTTAGACGTCTAAGTCGTATATATCCCATACTCAGGTTAACTATCAAAAATTAAATAAACATTTTTGATATTTAGTTGCAAATTTAGGTAAAGCCATATACTGATCATTTTTCTTATGACGAAACTATTGACTTTAGTGATCAGATTGGTTTAGCACGACACTGTGTATTATATGTATGTCTGTATTTCTGAGTAAGTTTGTTGGAAATATGTTTCCAAAATAGAAGGAGCAGGAAATTCAGGATAGGAAAAAATTTCTTAGGCTAAATGTTTAAGGAATGTAATTAATGTACTCAAAGTAAGAATTATTTTTTTGAAAATTCAGTTTTGTGTAAGAGGATTATTGTTTTTTCCTTTTTTGTAAATAATAAATTAGCATTGTTTGGTAAATATGCTCTTTTGGGGGTGTAAGAGGGGACAGTTTATTTATAAATAAAGCAGTTACTTCCATTTAGCAAAGGAACAGAATTGCTTTTGGAATTTGAGAGGCTATTTTCCTTGTCTTCTTGTCTTATTTCCTTTCAATAAATACTAAGATGGATAAAAAAAAAATTACAATGGTAAATTTAACCATTCTAAAAACTGAGTGAGTCTCTGTGGATTCTTTTTTTTTTTTTTTTCACTAAAATGAGCTTGGAAGAAATTATACAGATCTTATGATTTGATAGATAAAATACCAATTAACACTAAAAGTAACTTTTTGTGAATAAAACCTTTACTATTGGAAATCACCTGTTCAATCAATTCATAAAAATAATACTACCTTACCTGCTCAAATCTTAATGGATGGTAGTGGTGAAAGCCTTAGAAATCATTTATAAATTTCTCTGTGATAATTTTAGCCAAGAAATCTAAGTTGTACTAATAGTGTGGCATTTTGCCTTTAGAGTAGAGATCTAATGATGGAAGAGCCGCACATAGGAGAAGTGAACTCCCAAATATCGCAGCAGACATATATTATTTGTCAAAAAGGACAGGGGTACAGATTCTTTTATCTGGGCAGTGAATGCTTTGGGCACTGAGTATTAGAGGCAGATCCTGCCCAGACCAGCAGCTCTGTGCAATGGAGTCTGTTGGCCCTGCTTCAGACAACTAGCTTTATATTTCTTTGTATTGTGTGTTCTACATCAGATGCTTATTACTGCCAACATCTTCATGTCTTATAATCTAGCTTCCTGCTCTCCACTTACACTAGCTGGTTCTCTTGAGGTGGAGACCCCTGTTCTCTTGTTTTCCTTTAGGGCCTTACATTAATCTTCAGTCACACATTTAGCACTTGAGGAAAACAAAATCCTGCTTGACTTTCAAGTTGCTCATCCATTTTCTAGCTTAGCTAACTTAGTTCTTGACATGGTTTAGACTCCTGATGTGAATCCACAAATAAAATAGATCAATTTTCTTTTCTGAGGTATTCATGTGGGATTAGAAAAGATAAATAATGTGCTTATTATGAATATTGATAGTGTAGTAATTTACAAAGAGATGTGTGTGATAAAAACATCCAGCAAAGCATTGGGGTAGTGGGGGAGGTCTCCTCAGAACTTAAATTTTGAACATGGTTTTAAAAAGAGAAATAAAGACAGTTGAGAGATGTTGAAGACTCTCACTGAGAGGAGGTTGCAAAATTCTCGCCTGTGTTGTCTGAGTAGTACATTGCCGAAGGGACTGTATTAGGAAGTGTTATATGTTTCCTCTTTAGCACTCACTCAAAATTTGTAGGCATGAATATTAATGCATACAAATCCAATGTTTGAAGAGTGTTTCTGTCCCCATCTAGCTCTCCATGTACAGCCATGTGTGGAATGGATGACAAGTTGGATTTAAATAGATTCGGTCAATGCAACAAAAGACTATTAAAATATTTCAGAGCCAGTATTATAATGATTGGCTACAAAATTTCTGCTAAGTTCAGAAAAAAAGGATGCATATTTTGGGAATAAGTATAATTAGGTAGAAAAAGAGCCCATTGTCTGTCCTTGTGGGACTTAGATAAATAATATTGCTATCCATTCTAACATTTTTGAACACTTAATATACTCTGATAGGTAATGTGAAGTGATTTCAGTGGATTACCCATGTTTAATCTTCACTGAGCTATATGAAATAGATGTATTATAATCTTCATTTTGCAAATGTGAATATTGAAAGAGCATTTCATGTGGTTATCATAACATTGACCTTCTCTACAGTGGATGACTTATTTTGAGATTAAATGTGTTTTATATGTTTGAAATGTATACTCTTTTACAGCTATACAGATATCACTATTTCTAGTCAGTTCTCAGGAGATATGAACATTTATGATATAAATTTAATTAAATGGCTAAAGATAACAATGGTAAGATTTTTCATTATCTCCAAACATAAGGTTGAAAGTAACGTGTGTATAGGGAATAGGTTTCATTTCCTATGCTCAGACTTGTTAGCCTCAAAAAATATTAAAAAAGGCATGTGAGCACAAAGGAAAATTAATCTGTTAAAATATGATGCTTTAGTATCTAATGCCTTAGTTTTCTTCAAAAGATATTTGATTTCCATTTTGTATTTCATGGACTTTTAAACACAAACTGGTTTTTAACTAAAATTCGCTCTGCTTATGTATGCAATTTCAGGAATAAGCGAGGACGATCTGTTTCTATATAAGTATCAAATGACAGAGTATGTACTTATCAGTAAGCACAGGAAGACAAATACAGTGATCTAAGGCAAATACAAATTAAGCACTTTCTTTTGCTAAGTCCCTCAAAGAAGCCAGTGAACGTGTAGCAAATGGTCTCATAAAATTGAGTTATAAGTTGAAAAAGAGCTGTTTCCACCTTGACTGTCAGTTCTTGGAAGCTTTTATAATATGTTCAGTTTAAGAAAAACAAGTGGAAGAAGGACTGAGAAGATAGCAGCCAGGAAGAAGCTGGCCTTGTGTGAGTCTTCAGCTTGTTTCTAAAAAAAACTCAAGTAAAAATAAAGAAAAGGCTCAGGCATGACAACTGTCCTTGGTTAATTTTATGTCAACTTGACACAAGCTAGAGTTATCAGACAGGTGAAAACTTCAATTGTGGAATGCCTTCATAGAATCCGGATTGAGGGCACATTTTTAATCAGTGATTGATGAAGGAAGCACCAGCCTGTTGTGGGTGGTGCCATACTTGGGCTGGAGGTGGTTCTGTGTTCTACAAGAAAGCAGGCTGAGCAAGCCTTAATGAGAAATCCAGTAAGCAGAAGTCCTCCATGGACACTCAATTGGCTCCTACCTCCTGGTTTCTGCCCTATTTAAGTTCCTGTCCTCACCTCCTTCAGTGATAGAATACAATGTGGACATTAAACCAAATAAACTCTTTCCTTCCCAATTTTCAGTTTTGTCATGATTCCTTATCACAGCAATAGTAACCCTAGCTAGGACGGCAAGACACACTTAAATCTCAGCACTGGGAAAACAGAGACAGGCAGATCTCTGGGCGTTTCTAGACAGATGGTTTGTCCTGTTTGTTGAATTCCAAGCCAGTGAAAGGCTCTGTCTCACATCTCAGGAAGCCTTGTGAAAGGCACTTGTGGATAAACCTGATGTTTTCCTGTGTCCACTCCATTTGTGTGCACATGAACTTGAGTGTGCACACCTACATATGTGTGTACTTTCATAAAACACACACATGTGTACACACACACACACACATACATAAAGACACACACACACACACACTGAAAAATGTTTTAATATCCCAAATGCAATATACATTGCTTAGAATTCATTATTAAAGAAGGAATACTTTCTGTGTCTTGTCTGGAATCAGCAGCCTCAGGATCCAGATAACCTAGTTGTTACTGCAGAGAGTGGAATAAGGAAAGCTGGCATCCTGGCCTAGTTAGTATCCCTCTCTATTACTTTTTTTGGAAACTCCTTTAACTTACCTATGCAATTGGCAGCTTTTAAGGGGCACTGGAAATAACTAAATATGGTATTTCAACTAACCTCTATTCCAGTGGGAAGGGGAAGAGCTTTATTCTGAGATCATGCACACTATATTAAATCAGGGGGAAAAGGAAAACACATCATCAGAGGCATGTAATCCATTCCCACAGCTACGAGGCACCATCAGTTCCCCTTTATTTCTTCACACTTTTCTCAATGGAGGCTGTCACTTTTAATTGATATAAGTGATAGAGGTTTACTGAACTCTGCTGGAAAGTTAGTTCTAGGCTAATGCTTTTTCTAAATCTCATTTCATCCCATTTGTGTTTTGGAAAGACAGCAACAACTTAAGCTTTATTTACCAGTCTGGTTCCTTCAACTTAACTGTGTGGGATCTTTATGCAATTTTCCACAAGACAGTTCTTTTTTTAGAGAAAAACAAATATCAGAATATGGAGCATTAATATCACTGTCAAATGTAGGCCATGCTATCCTTAATGATACCCCAACATTATCCTGATTTGTTTTTCTTTTTCTATTTTGTTTAGACCCAAAGCTGCTTTGAAACTCTGTCAAAGAACAAATATAAATATGATAGAAAAGTAAAGAGAGTAAGTAGACAATTTTGAGAAGAAGAACTAAAAGCAACCTTTAGTAATCAAAGAAGTAGATGAAAATGATCATGGCATTAGTGGGATTTTATTAGACAGCATAGATGACATCCTGTGCTGATGTAGAACTTTAATCCACCTTCCATACGGAGGTCAAATTCTTCACTACCTTGAAGAATAACTTGAAAGTATTTGTCAATTTGATTTAGAAGTCATTTCAAGATACAATTTTTTTTAACATATATACCCAGAAAATTTATTTTTCTAGTTCCATAAAATAATTGACAAAAGGGTCATTATATAGTTTGACCTACACTTTTAAATGTTTAAAACAAACTATTCTTGCCACTCTTGCCACACCTCCCACTGAGCTATTTCTTTGTACATATTACCTGAACTTCATCAAAATTTTTCCATTATGGATCTCAACATTCAGAAAGTATTTTTACCCCATTTCCATGTTAATTCCCTGAGTTATGCCTGAAATTTCATTAGTTAAATATGAATGCCTTTTATGGAGAAAAAGGAGAAGTTAATTTTCTCATAACTGAATATTATCACCTACTTTTACAGTGGAAGGGAGTCATCCTTGAGAAAAGAAAGTACAGGCATCATTTCAGGTCATGGTCAATTGTTGGAAGCTTTCTTTCATAATACATTTGGGATTTTTCTAACACTGTGGTACTCACAGCTACAATTTGGGTACAGAGCCCTCTGATCACAAGCATAGCCCATAATTTCATGCCTACCTTTTTCTCACTCACTTCCTTTGATTCTCAGCTTCTTCATCCTTTGCCTTTTCAATCCTACCTTCATGCTAGCCTAGTCTTCCCTTATTTAACACATCTTATTTCTTGCTGTGTATTAATAATTATTCCTTTTTCAGCTATAATAATAATAATCAGTACTTAATTTGATTTTAGCATGATTAAACTATGTGATATATTTACATATATAAATATTATGTCCATATTGATTAATCTTAGTATAAAATTATCATATTGTATTCTTATAAATGTATATATATATATTTTATGTATATTGCTAGGTATACAAGCATGAATTTATGTATATTTTGTGGGTAACTGACCTATTATTCTTTCTGTGATTGTGGATATTCAATTTAGTATCTCTTAGACAAATCCTCTACTATTTGAGCTACCATCCTGAGGTGGTAATGTCTACCTTTGTCATTCTGATTGGGCTTCTGGGTATTGGATATTTGTTGAATATTATCCTAGATTTTTCTAGGAGAAAGTGCTTGGTTTAGATATAGTTTCTTACCCAAAAATCCATGTTCTAGAACCTGGGCTACAATTTTTCAAAAGTGGTAGAATCTGTAAATGATGGTTGCCAGTGGAGGGTATTATATCACTGGGGAAACTGGGAGGAATTAATGCTTTTTTTTGCAAGAGAGGCTTGGGTCTCCTGAGGCTTGATTGATTGCTTTGAGAATAGATTATCAGATGACAAGATCAGCTATTTCTCTTGTTCTCCTGAATCTTTTTAAACTACAGCAAGGGATCTTTATTTTACTGGGTTTTTACATTGTGTTGTCAACTGATAACATTTGCTATCTTCTGGCATAGCTGATGTCCTCACCAACACACAGTGATGCCACCTTTCTGTCACTACATTCAAACGTGTAAATTTATGTAGTTTTTCTCTCTTCATATACATAATATATGATATACATATATGTACATATTCATTATACATGAACAACACATACACAGATGCACACACATACATACATATGAACATAATGCATATACACATACATACATATATATGGACAGTGAGTATTTTATTACTATCACTAAAAATTAAAAGCTGGAAATACCCAATATTTCTTCTTTTCAGTTCCTAAAAATCTATGCCTTGAACTATTCTTCTCTGCCGCAATGACCTGGACTCACACCTCTGAAATTCTGAATATGATAGCTGGCTGTATTTCAGTGTTGGCAGCTCAGCCCATTGAGTATTTGGCTTTTTTCCCCAAGTGAGTGAGCACAGCTCCTCCAAGACAAATTTTGAACTCCATTTTCTACAAGCTCATTTACATTTTTAATATGCTGACCTCTGACTAAGAAAGCTGGTTTTAGAGTGATTCTCTCTAGTTTGCTAATTTTGTTTACCCGTCTTTGGTTGTAACTCCACAAAATGAGAAATTTAATTGCCTTGCTCTCCCTTCCTCTACCTTCCTGAACAACCATGGCTGAGTTCTTTTGCTGTGGATTGCTATACTTTTTCCTTTTGTGGATGACAGTCATCTGCTAGGTCACAGGCTACCTCCATGGCATACACACCTTTGCTCTTTTGAGTCATAAAGTCTTTTGTGGCAGTGAGGATGATTAACATGATTTTAGCACACGTAGTTCCCTCTGACACCTCATCCATGAAGGGATCCAAGAACAAAAGGTAACTTGTATCATTACGTAAGCCATTTTGTCCTGTACCCCACATTCCTGTTCCTAGAATTCACATAAGATACTCTCAGGTTATTTGTAAATGTAGCTTTATCTATAGACAATTGGTTCATAATTGCAAAGCTTTGCTGCCTCTTCCATAAAACACAGTGTAGATCTGATTGGCATAGAAATTATCTTTCTCTGTCTGGTTGGGAACACTAATCAGATTTTCTTCTTGCAACTCTAGAATACCTGGCTTTACGTGAAGGCAATATGTAATCTGTTGGGATTTCATGAAGGTTGTAAGGACTCTGTTTGTTTCTGGACATAACAAGGGAAGATTTGGCTGATATACAGAGTTATCTCTATTTATACATAGCTTGTGTCAGGTCTTACCTAGAGGAGAGTTTTGGCTCTTGAGAGGTGGAACTAGAACTCAAATAAAGGCTTTTGAGGTACAGAGGACTAAGTTTTCCAAGCCTGCTGAGGAAGGGAAAGATAAGCCCTGTTTGGGCAGGATGAAAATGTCCTAAAGAAAGCAGAAGTGAATTATGAACAGAGGCACACAGTGATATGTGACTTAGATTCTACACTGGTAGTTGTCTGCCACTGCTTGCTACCCAGACATTGGAAGCAGCAGACTGTCTGTAAATAGCATTTGTTTTTCTTCACTGTAGTTTGTTCCCGAGCCCAGTGTAGTCACACTGTGACCTTCTCTAGCTGTTCCATGGTATGAGGAGAGTCCAGCTTGATTACATTGCATTTGTGAAACAAAGAGAAACAAAGCAAAACAAAAATATGTCCTTAATAGTATGTGGACAAGGGAAAAATTTCAGCATTCACAATAATTCTTTCTATGTGACATTTCTCTTTCTCTTTGAAATACTACCTATTATCTCTAGGCATGATGGATTTTGCCATTGACTAGTCTTTTTGAGGATTGGGATACACAAACGGCAGTAAGAAGGGCTTGCTGCAGACAGCCTTTATTTGCTGTTCTAAATGACATAAGTCAAAATAATATGATATTTCAAATCTTGCATGCTTATGCTACTACTGCCTGGAAGAAGTGTGCATGCTGCACAGAGGAGAAGCATAGCAGGGTGCTTGACCCAAGTCATGAGATACTGTTGTGAAAGTCTATACTTAAATGAGACACAAAGTTATTGTGTTCTGAATATCAGAATCACTGATTTCTAGAAGACTTTACAAACTCCTGAAGTACGTAATAGAAGGGGAAGACTAAGATTTTAGTATAAAGGAATCTATTTTCAGAGCTTTCTGTGGCTAGTTATCCAGTTATCAGTGAGTGCATACCTTGTATGTTCTTTTGTGATTGGGTTCCCTCACTTAGGATGATATTTCCATTCATTTGCCTAAGAATTTCATGATATTGTTTTAAGTAGCTGAGTAATACTCCATTGTGTAAATGTATCATATTTTCTGTATCCATTCTTCTGTAGAAGGACAGCTGGGTTCTTTTCAGCTTCTGGCTATTATAAATAAGGCTGCTATGAGCAGAATGGAGTGTGTGTCCTGTTATATTTTGGAATGTCTTTTGGGTATATGCCCAGGAGTGGTATAGCTGGGTCCTTAGGTAGTACTATGCTCAATTTTCTGAGGAACTGCCAGGCTGATTTCCTGAGTGGTTGTACCAAGTTGAAATCCCACCAGTGTGGTGCCTGCACCAGGAACAGCTACTCTGAATCAGGCAAAGGCCTAAGGGTTTGAAAGAAAGACACAACTCCATTATTCCTGCTACCAGAAGTGTTTTACTCCATCTCCAAGAAAATCTAAGACTGACTCCAGTCTTCCAGTATATACATTTATTGGTAATTACAAAGAAAGTAAGTGAATTCCCTAGCTGCTGGGTGGAGGAGTCACCCCCTAGGATGAAGTCTGTAACACGAGGTAACTGAAAACAGAAAGACCTTGTTTGGAGTAGGCTTGTGACTGGGCCAATTAGCATTACAAAGGAGGGCGTGTTGCTTTCCCAGAGTCAAGGCTTGCAAGCAGGCCGTTCAGCTAACCCTTAGCAGATGAGGGGTGAGCATAACTCCCAACACACCAGCAACTGAGAAGTATTCCTCTTTTTGCACATCCTTGCCAGCATCTGCTGTCACCTGAGTTTTTGATCTTAGCTATTCTGACTGGTGTGAGGTGGAATCTCAGGGTTGTTTTGATTTACATTTCCCTGATGACAAAGGATGAGATTTCTTTAGGTGCTTGTTTCAAAAGACCTTATTAAAAGTGAATGAGGCCTTTTGCATCTTTCTGTTCTCTGTCTTTCCTATTTTCCTCACTTTGTTCTATGTGAAAAATACAGAATACACATGCCATGGAAACTACCAGGTCCTTGAGCTTCTCAGCTTTTCACATTTTAAGGATTTGAAACAACCAATGCATACATAGGTACAAAACTTGATTCCCATTTACATTATTTTCTATTTATCCTTGAAAAAAAAAAACAGGAATCTGTTTGAGAAGACTTCAGCATTATCTAAATTTGATGTAAACCTGAATGTGTTTTGTATAATTAAAAGTTTCTAGAACATGGACTAGTCAATGAAAAGGGTCATATGAAATATGTATGTTTATGTCAGTAATTCATTTCAATAATTTCCTCAAAAGCTTTACCTTGGGATGCTGCTAGAAATTTTTTTTTGTTTTAAAAAATGTTTTATTTCATTGATGGCGTAAGTGTTTGTGTTTATTTTCAATGAACATTAATGATGATAATTAAAGCAAACTTTGAAAAAAAGCTAGCCCTATTTATTGCTCTGAAATTTTTTATAATATAACATTTGTAGACTCTACAGGACCCATTTTTATGAATAATTTTAGTGTTTATTATGAACAACACTAATAAAGATTTTCATAGGAAACCTTTTCAGAAAAGCAATTCATCAACAATTTCTCAATTATAATTTATCTTCATGGAACATAGAATCCTTGTGAACCCAAATATTATTTCAAGGTATACAGTTTCTTTCAGTCCTTAAAATATTAAATTTAGTAGACTTATTATTGTTGTTAAAAGATGATGTCCTGGGTTTCAGCACCAATGTTAGGCAAATGATAAAGAGAGTGGTGAGGATATGGAGGTGCAGAGAAGCCTGGGAGCCAGGAAGATGCCTTTGGGAGGGGAATGTTAGGAATCCCTTCCCCCTGAGGGTCCAGCCACAGGATGGTATAGTACAAAATAGAGTTTATTCAAGTCATCGAGAGTTAAGAGGTAGAGAGAGAGAGAGAGAGAGAGAGAGAGAGAGAGAGAGAGAGAGAGAGAGAGACAGAGGAATAGTGGAGTAGAGGAGACTGGACATGAGCAAGCAGAAAAAGAAGGGGGAAGGAAAGAGGAAGAGGAGGGGTAGGGTGGGAGAGCAAGAGAGGCAAGAGAGGCCAAGAGAGAGAGGAGGGGCAAGCAGCCCCTTTTATAGTGTCTGGTCACTGGGGCAGAGCATACCTGGCTATTGCCAGGTAAATGAGGTTTGGGGTTTACAGAATCCCAACATTTATAGCTGATCATTTTATATTCTGTCTCAATAGGGAATGTATATTTCTTTCAAGGTACAGTCATTGATATGTTGTTTTCTTTGTTTTATAAGACTAACTTTACATTTGCAAGAAGATGTCATTTTATTGGGTATTTTGTATTTAGTTTTTATTTCTAGTGCATTAGATTTGAATCCTGCCACAAACATTTTGACATTATTGACTCTCATTTGCAATGTTTATCCACTCTGTTTTCAAGACAGCAAATTAAACAACTATTGCCTAGGTTTCGCCTTTTGCTTTCTGGATTTAATTCATTTTCATAAAGGCTACTCCACTTCAGTTTGATAGAGATTAAAAAGCTATGTTCCTTCTAAGACTTCTACTTTTCAAAAGCCCTGTCAGTGACTCTCTCTCTCTCTCTCTCTCTCTCTCTCTCTCTCTATATATATATATATATATATATATATATATATATATATATATATATATATATATATATATGTATATATATGGCACCCTTTTCTCTCTGAAGGTAAAAATAACTCAAAAGCCATCTTAATATCACTTTCTCCTTATCCATAAAAACCCACACCAAGAGGTGTGCTAGCTTTGGGAAGCTCTTATTCACCTCAATTACTACTTCCTTCCCCTGGAGGAGGGACAGTTCCATGCTATTCCATTGTCAGAAACCCACTCTTGAGGATATTCTGTCAAGTCTCCTGCTTTCTAAGTTTGCCCTTTCAACCCTTCACTGGCTGGAAAGGCAGGACAAAAGAAAGCCATTCAATACTTTTGCTACCTAATCTTACCACTTCACTTTTCAAAGGCACCCAGTTCTTATCAGATCTGAGAGACAGAGTGTCTTACCAAGCAGCTCTTGCCAATTAAACGTGCTCTGCCTCCTGTAATGTTTGTGGGCTCCTGTTTGGAGCAGAGTCTTTGAGTTCTCAGATCTGTTCAACTACACTCTTTATGTTGCCTTTTATGCCTCAAGAAGTTTGTGACCTCTGGATAAATTTTGTGAGAAGAATTTTCATAGCATATATTACTTTGACTTTGAATTTGCCAGGCTTTTTTTTTTTTTTTCTTGTACAAGAAGAGGGCAGAAAGGTTATCCTGTTTTTTGAAAAGATGGCTGGCACATGATATAGAGTCTGACAACAGAAGTTTATATAAAACATTTTGTCTCATATAAAAATAGGGTTTCAGCAGAAGGAAAATATGATGCAAAATGAGTCACATAAGACTGCATTTCATCAAATTGTTCTGGAAGGGTAGATCATAGAACATGACGTGAATTTGTGTTTAGCATATTGTGTATTTAAACTTACTTTCTGTTGGATTTGGTGTAACAAGGATATCCATTTTTAAATCCTCTAACAATACAAAAATTGTCCTGTAATAGAACTTTGTTACTTCTTGAGTAAGGTAACTAGGATTAGAAATCACTTCTGAAGTAGGAGTAAATTCTGCACCAGAATGGAGGTTAAATTAGGTTTTATGAACTTAGTGCATCAACAGGATTTTATAAATTTCCAGGGTAGGCAGACATGAGAAATCCAGGTTAGGTTTTGTTTGTTGTATATTTTATTCCAGACTAAGCAGGACTATTTTTTATCATGGGCATTTATAATTGCAAAGTACAGCCATCCTGTTCAAAAACAAATTTTGGGTTTTTTTTTTTGTTTGTTTGTTTGTTTTGTACCTACCTCTGAGAGCTTAGGGAAGAAAACGTTGTTGGGAAGAGAGAGAAGCTGGCAGAAGAGGAAGTAATAAGAGTCTAGTGTGTTCGTGAATGTGTCTGCCAGCTGGGGAAGAGCTGGTGGCTGTCATTAGTTACTGATGGGATGTCAGGATGAAGTCGTGGCTAGAATCTCTAAAAACCCAGCCTTCCTGAAAAAAACAGAACCTGGAATTTTGGAATTTGCCTCCTTCTCCCTGATTTTTTAATTCCACGTCTTCCTCCTTCAAACTCTTTTTCACGCTTTCAGGAAATTATTCTCAATCTGAATTTAAATAAGAAGGAAACGTTACTATATTGGAGCTCAGTAAAGAGAAGTCTCCTGCTAAGATGGAGTAAGTGTCAATACTGACTTCTTTTTGTAAAGTGTCATGCTATTTCTCCTGAATGACACTTGCACTCTAACATAGGATAGGAGATGGGGATCGATCATCAAACTACCTAAGACAGTGGATCTCAACCTCCCTAATGCTGTAAGCCACAATATAGTTCCTCTTGTTGTGGTAACTTTCAACCATAATATTATTTTCTCTACTTCATAACTGTATATGCTACTGCTATAGATCAAAATATAAGTATCTGATACACAGAATGTCTAATTTTTAACACCTGTGAATGGGTCCTGTGATCACACATATAGATTGTGACCTATGGGTTGAGAACAGTCTAGGGCTTCAATACTTAGGCATGATAGGTTCCCTAGGTCCTCTTTTCACCTTTCTCTTTCTATACTAACAGCTGGGAATCCAGAAACCATGCCAACATCAGCTAGTCTCTCTTGCCATAACTGGGAGAGGGATGTCCTTCTAAGAGGAAAGAGAAAAAAAAGATTGCAATAGCAGAGTTTATGCCAAATACCTCAGATATAGGTGATTAAGTGATTTCTTTTTTTAACGAAAGCTATTACAGTTACTGTCCAGTGGGAAACCAAGTCTAATATCTCTTTTATACTCTCTGATGAGGCATCTAGTCTACCATGTAGAAAGAAGACACAGTAGGGAGTAGGAACTCACTTCTCTTCAGGACAGTAACAGAAATGCCAATGATGGGAGCTTGTGCCTCCCTATCTCTGACAGTCTTTGAGAGACATTTGCATTTCTCCTTTTGTCAGTCTTGTAATAAATGGCATGGAAAATCAGAACATTATCACTACTCACTAACAAGAAATGACTTCCTCCTCTTACAGTCTTGTTGGCCTCTGTGGGAAAGGTAATGAGACAACTATAACTAGCTGAGCAAGACATTTGTTATATATATCATATATATTCATAAATACATATACAGATACACATACATATACATATATATATAACATACATATACACATACATATATAAAGTATACGTACATACATATATATATGTAATATACACATATACAAGTGGGTAGCTACAATGATTCCCACCAGTTTCCACCTGTGCTCCATGAAAATAAAGAATCCCTGTCTTGATTGTTAATGGAGGCTGAGTTCATAAATTGGGCTCACACATTTACAACAGATAGTGTTAAGATCTTTCCTTTTAAATACCAAGGATTGCCACTAGCCTGTATTCTTAGCTCTTGAATTATTAATGATTTAAGTTCTAGCTGTGCCACACATCTAATCATTACACAGCAAGAAAACTTTGACTCTTTCCATGTTATATTTTGTTTTATATGTACATTATATGTTCATTGTAACTAGTATGTTTTCAATGCATACTATTCAATCTTTAAAATAAAATCAAATACTGACAAAAGATATGTTCATATGGTTTTATGAAAAATCTTTCTTTTTTGTATAATCTCTTAACAAATTACTCAAAATATTCAATGTTTAATTTCAAAGATCACTCATCATTCCAAGATTTTGAAATATTTGAAAATAAATAAAAGTATGATCAATTCATCACTAAGATATCAGTGTTATCTGACAAATGTTTAGACAAATTAAAATTAAAGAGGTTCAATGTTACTCTGCTAAAAACAAATAAAAAATTATGGATTCCCAGTTAAAAAACAAAACACTAAATGTCTTCCTCAGAGGTATATTTTATATCTAAAGTAAGTGAGTGCATTTAAAAGAAGTAAAAATAGGCTAAATAGATGGGATACACTGTAGAAATGGCCAGATGGATTCTCTGGAGTCTAACTTCTTCTTATTTTGTTTAAATTGGATATTATATGTATTTACAATTCAGATGTTATCCACCTTTCACCATTTTCTTTCCCACTCCCATTGCACCTCCATGAAGGTACTCCCTCTCCCAACCTCCCTCTCCTATCTCAGGGCCTTTGCATTCCCTATACTGGGAAAATGAACCTTCATTAGATCAAAGTCCTCTCTTCTCATTGATGCTAGAGAATGATATCCTCTGATGCACATGCACCTGGAGCTATGCGTCTCTCCATAGAAATTCATTGGTTGGGGTCCCTGGGAGCTGTGGTGGGTTTGGTTAATTGATCATTTTCTTCTTCCCATAGGGTTGCAAACCTTTTCAGCTCTTTCTTTTCTCTAGGTTCTTCATTGGTGTCCTTGTGTTCAGTCTTGTGGTGAGCTGCAAACATCCTTCTGTATATCAGTGTGGCTCTGGCAGAGCCTCTGAGTAGGCATCCATATCAGATTCTTGCCAGAAAGCACTACTTGAAATGAGCAATAATGCATGACTTTAGTGGCTCTATTTGGAATGGAACTCCAGGTGAGGCAGTCTTTGGATGCTCTTTTCTCCAATCTCTGGTCCTCTATTTGTCAAATTATTTTTTCCCATAAATGTTTTGTTCCCTCTTCTAAGGCCTGAGGAATCCACCTTCTGCTCTTTCTTTTCTTTGAGCTTGATAAGTTCTGTGAATTGTTTTTTTGGGTATTCCAGAGCTTTTTGGGCTAGAATCAACTTATCAGTGAATACATACCATGAGTGTTCTTTTGGAGTCTAACTTCTTAAGTTCTTTGTATACATTGGATATTAGCCTTTTAAAAAAAAATAAATTGAACAACTTTATTTTTAAAAACAAAGATAAATGTACAGATTTTAAGCATTGTTGCATAAAAGTATATGAATACATTTTTGTCAGTACTTGACTTTTTTTAAAGTTTGATAGTATGCATTAAAATCTTGCTAGATATAAAGAGCATAAAGTACATATAAAACACAAGATGTAACCTGGAAATAGTCAAAGTTTTCTTGGTATGTAAAGATTAAGCATAATGGTTTCTTTTTCTTTTCTTTTTTTTTTTGGACTTAGTTTTTTCTGGAACTTCATATAGTCTGTGACTTTTTTTTAATTGAAGAACTTTATTTTAAAAAAAACAAAGATAAATGTACAAATTTTTAAGCATTTTTTTTTAAGGTTTGATACTCTGCATTAAGATCTTACTAGTTACAATCAGCAAAAAGTACATGCAAAACAGGATGTAACCCGGAATTAGTCAACGTTTTCTTAGTGTGTAAGGATTGAGCCTAATGTTTCCTTCTTTTTTTTTCTTGTACTTCATACAGTTTGTCAGTTGTTTCTGGGGCAGTCCGAGCCTCTGGGGTTAGGATCCCACTATCAGTGACTGCATATTATGTCTGTTCTTTTGTGACTGGGTTATCTCACTAAGGATGATATTCTTTAGATGCAACCATTTTCTTAAGAATTTGGTTAAG
This sequence comes from Micromys minutus, assembly GCF_963924665.1. NCBI lineage: Eukaryota > Metazoa > Chordata > Mammalia > Rodentia > Muridae > Micromys > Micromys minutus. The sequence continues at coordinate 11,343,847 of NC_137983.1, forward strand.
TGATTGTTTCTGATAGCTGAGTAGTACTCCATTGTGTAAATGTACCACAATTTTTGTATCCATTCATCTACTGAAGGACATTTGGGTTCTTTCCAGCTTCTGGCTATTATAAATAGAGCTGCTATGAACAATTTGGTGCATGTATCTTTGTTGTATATTGGAGTGTCTCTGGGGTATATGCCCAGAAGTGGAATAGTTGGATCTTCAGGTAGTACTATGTCCAATTTTCTGAGATATCGCCAGACTGATTTCCAGGTTGGCTGTATCAGTTTAAAACCCTACCAACAGTGGAGAAGTGTTCCTCTTTCTCCACAACTTAGCCAGCATCTGCTGTCATCTGAGTTTTGGATCTTGGCAAATCTGACTGGTGTGAGGTGGAATCTCAGGGTTGTTTTGATTTGCATTTCTCTGATGGCTAAGGATGTTGAGCACTTCCTTAGATGTTTCTGAGCCATTCGATATTCCTCAATTGAGAAAGTTTTGTTTAGCTCTGTAACCCATTTTTAATGGGGTTGTTTGATTCTCTGGTGTCTAGCTTTTTGAGTTCTTTGTATACCTTGGATATTAGGCCTTTATCTGATGTGGAGTTGGTAACTAACTTTTCCCATTCTGTTGTCTGCCGTTTTGTGTTCTTGACAATGTCCTTAGCCTTACAGAAACTTTGCAATCTCATTAAGTCCCATTTGTCAATCTTTGACCTTAGAGCTTGACCCATTGGTATTTTGTTCAGAAAATTATCTCCTGTGCCTATGTGTTCTAAGGTTTCCCCTACTTTCTCATCTAATAGTTTCAGTGTATTTGGTTTAATGTGGAAATCTTTGATCCACTTACACTTGAGCTTTGTACAGGGAGATAAGAAAGGGTCTATTTTCATTCTTCTGCATGCCGAGTGCCAGTTGGACAAACACCACTTGTTGAATAGGCTGTCCTTTTTCCATTGAATGTTTACGGTTCCTTTGTCAAAAATCAGGTGACCATATACATGAGGGCTCATTTCTGGATCTTCTATTCTATTCCATTGATACACGTGCCTATTTCTGCATCAGTACCATGCAGTTTTCAGCACAATTGCCTTGTAATATAGCTTGAGGTCAGGGATAGTGATTCCCGCAGATGTTTTTTTTTGTTGTTGAGGATGAATTTTGCTATTCTAGGTCTTTTGTTATACCAGATGAAATTGCACATTGATCTTTCCAACTCAATGAAGAACTGGGTTAAAATTTTGATGGGGATAGCATTGACTCTGTGGATTGCTTTTGGTAGGATGGCCATTTTTAAAATGTTGATCCTTCCAATCCATGAGCATGGGAGATCATTCCATTTTCTGAGATCTTCTTCAATTTCCTTCTTTAGAGGTTTGAAGTTCTTGTCATACAGGTTCTTCACTTGCTTAGTTAGAGTCACACCAAGGTATTTCATAGTTTTGTGACTATTGTGAAGGGTATCTTTTCCCTAATTTCTCTCTCTACATGTTTGTCCTTTGAGTATAGGAAGGGTACTGATTTGTTTGAGTTAATTTTGTATCCAGCCAGTTTGCTGAACTTGTTTATCAGCTGTAGGAGTTCTCTGGTAGAATATGTGGGATCACTTAAGTACACTATCATGTCATCAGCAAAGAGTGATGTTTTTATCTCTTCCTTTCAGATTTGTATCCCCTTGATCTTCTTTTGCTCTCTAATTGCTCCAGCTAGGACTTCCAGTACTATGTTGAATAGGTAGGAGAAGAGTGGGCAGCCTTGTGGAGTTCCTGATTTTAGTGGGATTGCTTCAAGTATTCTACCATTAATTTTGATGTTTGCTTTTGTTTTGAGGTATATTGCTTTTATTATGTTTATGTATGGACCTTGGATTCCTGTTCTTTCCAAGAATTTTAACATGAAGGGGTGTTGAATTTTGTCAAATGCTTTCTCAGCATCTAGTGAGATGACTATGTGATTTTGTTCTTTGAGTTTGTTTATATGGTGAATTACATTGATGTATTTCCTCATATTAAACCCTGCATCCCAGGAATGAAGCCTACTTGATCATGGTGAATGATCGTTTTTGTGTGTTTGTTCTTGGATTGGGTTTGCAAGGATTTTGTTGAGTATTTTTGCATCAGTGTTCATAAGTGAGATTGGTCTGAAGTTCTCTTTCCCCGTAGGGTTTTTCTGTGGTTTAGGAACATGGGTTATTGTAGCCTCAAAAAATGAGTTAGGTAGTATTCCCTCTGATTGTATCTTGTGGAATAGTTTGGAGAGTATTGGTGTTATGTCCACAATAAATGTCTTATAAAATTCTTCACTGAACCTGTCTGGATTTGGGCTTTTTTTAGTTGGAAGGCTTTTGATGACTTCTACTATTTCTTTAGGTTTATGGAATTATTTAGATTGTTTACTTGGTCCTAGTTTAACTTTAGGATCTTTTATCTATCTAGGAATTCATCCATTTCCTCCAAAATTTCTAACTTTCTGGAGTATAGGCTCTTGTAGTAGGATCTGATGATTTCTTGAATTTTTTCAGTTTCTGTCATTATTTCTCATCTTTTCTTTCTGATTTTGTTAATTTGTATACTCTCTCTTTGCCCTCTAGTTAGTCTGGCTAAGGGTTTATCAATCTTGTTATTTTTTTTTAAAGAACCAGCTCTTGGTTTTGTTGATTCTTTAAATGGTTCTTCTTGTTTCTATTTGGTCTATTTCTGCCCTATCTTTGTTTATTTCTTGCTGTCTACTCCTCTTAGGTGTATCTGCTCCCTATTGTTCTAGAGCTTTCAGCTGTGCTGTCATGTTGCTAATGTATGCGCTCTCCAGTTTCTTTTTGGAAGCACCCAGAGCTATGAGTTTTTCTTCTAGTACTGCTTTGTTTGCATCCCATAGGTTTGGGTATATTGTGTTTTCGATTTCATTGAATTCTAGAAAGTCCTTAATTTCTTTATTTATTTCTTCTTTGACCCTGCTATTATTTAACAGAGCCTTGTTTAGTTTCCATGTGAATGTTGGCTTTTTGTTGTCTTTGTTGTTTTTAAAGACTAGCTTTAGACCATGGTGGTCTGAGAGAATACATGGGAGTATTTCAATTTTCTTATATCGATTGAGGCTAGTTTTTTGTCCAATTATGTGGTCAATTTTTGAGAAGGTGCTGTGAGGTGCTGACAAGAAGGTATATTCTTTTACTTTAGGATGATATGTTCTGTAGATATCTATTAATTCCAGTTGATTCATAGTTTCTGCTAGTTTTACAGTGTCCTTGTTCACTTTCTGTTTCCATGATCTGTCCATTGGTGAGAGTGGGGTATTAAAGTCTCCCATTATTATTGTGTGGGGTGAAATGTATTTTTTGAGCTTTAGTAGGGTTTTTTTTATGAATGTGGGTGATTTTGTATTTGGAGCACATATGTTAAGTATTGAGAGTTCCTCCTGACAGATTTCCCCTGTAATGAGTAAAAAGTGCCCTTCCTTATCTATTTTGATAACTTTTGGTTGGAAATTTACTTTATTCGATATGAGAATAGCCACTCCAGCTTGCTTCTTGGGGCTGTTAGCTTTGAAGTTTTTTTCCCAACCTTTTACTCTGAGATAGTGTCTATCTTTGTCTCTGAGATGAGTTTCCTGTATGCAGCAAAATGCTGGATTTTTTTATGTATCCAGTCTGAGAGCCTATGTTTTTTTATTTGGGGAGTTGAGTCCATCTATGTTTATAAATATCAATGAATAGTGGTTGCTCTTTCCTGCTATTATTTCTTTTGTATGTTGAGTTGTGTCTGTTTCTCTTTCTTCTTTTTGTTTTCTTGCTTAGGTGATTTCTTGTTTTTACTAGGATGTAGTTCCCCTCATTGTATTGGGTTTTCCACCTATAATTTATTGTAGTCCTGGGTTTGTGGTCAGATATTGTGTACATTTAGATTTGTCTTAAAATATCTTCATCTCTCTATCTATGGTGATTGATAGTTTTGCTGGGTATAGCAGCTTGGGCTGGCACTTGTGCTCTCTTAGGGTGTGCATGATGTCTGTCCAGGCTCTTCTAGCTTTCATAGGCTCTGTTGGAAAATCAAGTGTGATTCTGATTGGTCTGCCTTTATATGTTACCTGACCTTTTTTTCTTACTGCTTTTAGTATTCTTTCTTTGCTTTGGGCACTTGGTGTTTTGACTATTATGTGTCAGGAGGAATTTCTTTTCTGGTCCAACCTATTTGGAGTTCTGAAGGCTTCTTTTATGCTCGTCGTCATCTCATTCTTAAGGGTAGGGAAGTTTTCTTCTACAATTTTGTTGAAGGTATTTACTGTGCTTCTTAGTTGATATTCTTCTCCCTCTTTTATCCATATTATCCTTATGTTTGGTCTTCTCATTGTGTCCTGGATCTCATGGACATTTTGGGTTAGGAGCTTTTTGGTTTTGTATCTTCTCTGACCATTTTGTCTATGTTTTCAATGTTGTCTTCGGCTCCTGAGATTCTGTCTTCCATCTATTGTAGTCTGTTGGAAATGCTTGCATCTGTGACTCCTGATTTTCTTTTAGGATTTCTACTTCTTGGGTTGTCTCATTTAGTGTTTTCTTTATTGCATCCATTTCTGTTTTAAATTCCTTCTTACATTCCTTTATCTCTTTGGATCCATTTTCTTCTAGTTCTTTGAGTTCTTTGAATATTTTAATTGTTTCTACTTTAAAAGCTTCTAATTCTTTTTTCTTTTTCTCCTGTACTTGTTTAAGGATCTCTATCATCAACTTGAGGCAGGATTTCATGTCTGAGTCTTCTTTTTCTGGAGTGTTTTCCATTCCTCTGTTTGCTGTGATGGGAGAGCTGGGTTCTAGTGTTGCCAGGTTGTCTTAGTTTCCCTGGGATATGCTCTTTTGCTTTCCTCTTACGATCTTGTGGTCAGTGATAGGTTCTTGCCTTTCCCTTGTACCTGGCCTGTGTTCCTGGATTTCTGTTGGTCCTGATGGAGGAATTGTTTGAGCCCTTTTCTGTGTCCCAAAGTTGCAGGGTAGGAACAGAGGTCCCAATGCTTGGTTCCTGGTCCCAGGAACAGGCAGGGCAGGCACGCACTTTCTGTGCATGCTTGACAGAGCTCTCATCCCCCCTGGCTACTCGGATCACCTTCTCCCCAGGCCTTTATCTCTGGGGCTCTGCTGGTCCAGGTGGCTGGTGGTCTGAGCCCTGTTCTGCACCCCCTAGTCTTGAGTTTCTTGTGGGGTGTTCAAAGCTTTCTGGGGTTAGTATCCCATTATTAATGACTGCATATTATGTCTGTTCTTTGGTGACTGGGTTACCACACTCAGTTATAATATTTTCTAGATGCTTCCATTTTCTTTAGAATTTCATCAAGTCATTGTTTCTGATAGCTGAGTAGTACTCCATTGTGTAAATGTACCACAATTTTTTGTATCCATTCATCTCCTGAAGGACATTTGGGTTCTTTCCAGCTTCTAGCTATTATAAATAGGGCTGTGATGAACATGACGGTGACTGTGTCTTTGTTGTATGTTGGAGCCTCTCTGGGGTATATGCACAGAAGTAAAACAACTGGTTCTTCAGGTAGTACTATGTTAAATTTTCTAAGCATTTGCTAGACTGATTTCCAGAGTGGTTGTACCAGTTTACAATCCCACCAGCAGTAGAGAAGTTTTCCTATTTCTCAGCATCCTCTCCAGCATCTGCTGTCATTTAAATTTTTGATCTTAGCCATTCTGACTGGTGTGAAGTGGAATCTCAGGATTGTTTTGATTTGCATATCCGTGATGGCTAATGATGTTGAGCTTTTTCTTAGATGCTTCTCAGCCATTTGATATTCTTCAATTGAGAACTTTTTTTTAGATCTGTTCCCCTATTTTTTAATAGGGTTGTTTGATTCTCTGGTGTGTAGCTTTTTGAGTCCTTTGTATACCTTGGATATTAGGCCTCTATGTCAAAATCTTTGATCCACTTGCACTTCACCTTTGTTCAAGTAAAAATGAATGGATTGATTTGCATTCTTCTGCATACTGACTGCCAGTTGAACCAACAACATTTGTTAAAGAGGTTATTCTTTTTCTATTACATGTTTTCAGCTCTGTTTTCAAAGATCAAGAGACCATAGGTGTTTGGGTTCATTTCTGGTTCTTAAATTCTATTTGATTGTTCAAGCTGCCTACCTCTGCATCAATACTATGTGGTTTCTATCAGGATTGATCTGTAATATAGCTTGAGATCAGAGATGGTGATTTCTCCCAGAAGTTTTTTTCATTTTTGAGAATAGTTTTCACTATCCTCAGTTTTTGGTTATTCCAAATCAATTTGCAAATTGCTCTTTGAACTCTATGAAAAATTAAGTTGGAATTTTGATGAGGATTGCTTTGAATCTGTAGATTGCTTTTGGAAAGATGGTCAGTTTTAATATGTTGATCCTTCCAATCCACATGCACAGGAGATCTTTTCATATTCTGAGCTATTCTTTAATTTCCTTCTTCAGAGATTTGAATTTCTTGTCATATAGATCTTTTACTTGCTTAGTTCGGGTCATACCAAGGTTTTTCATATTGTTTGTTACTATTGTAAAGGTTACCTTTTCTCTAATTTCTTTCTCAGCATGTTTAATCTTTTATTAGAGAAGACCACAGATTGGTTTGAGTCAAATAATTCTATTGAAAATGGTTTACAGAGCTAAACAAAGAATTCTCAACTGAGGAATACAGAATGGCTGAGAAGTATCTAATGAAAGGCTCAGTAGAGGAGAGCTTGATTGGGAGAGGGCACACCTTCATGAAACCAAGTGAGGGGAATGGTGATGGTATCTGAAGGTGGAAGGGAATAACATTTAAAATATAAGTACAGAGAATATCTAATAAAATAATTAAAAAATGAAATGGTCAGATGGAGAACTTTTGGAACTAGAGGATGGACTACTAGAAGCAATGCAATCTGATCAGTAAAGACTGGAAAGTAAATATATAGTGCCAAAGCAATTGTAGAACAATAGAGAAAGATATCTGTAGAGTCCTTGGAGATAGAAAAGATGTCTGAGATACATGAGTCCTTGGGTAGACAATGGCTGAAAATACTATAATTTTGTTATAATGTACAAGACCTCAGATTCAAGATGATGATTAAATGTCTAGCAGCTCAATCTAAGATAAACATACATCAAGACATATAATACAAATTGAAACCTGCTGACAACAAGGACAAATTTGTTGGCCATTAGAGTTAAATATAACCCAATTTCTCTATAGTGAGAACATGATTTGAATCAGGGGGCTTCTTCCTGTGAAATAATAAAGGGCATCTGGAGCAAAAGCAAAGACTCAAAGATATTTAACTATGTATTTCATGATGTTTCTACAGTGGTATGTTTCCATGTGACAGTGTTTCTGAAGGGCTTTGGCTTCAGTTATATTTCCCCATAGTTCTTCCTCTACCATGCCATCCCATTCTCTCAGCCTCTTTAAAAATTTCTGTTCCTTTATATTTCTTTAACGCTCTGCACCCTTGTCTTTTACCTGGTTGGAGAAAGTGATATGGAGTAAAATGATTAAAATGTATTGAATAAAATTTATGACAGATAAAAACAGCAAAAGGTAATATTCATAACAAATCGCATAAAAGGGAATTTTATACTCACTCAACAACAATCTTTGTAGTGAGAGAAAAATAAATATTTTAGAATAATAACATTTAAGTGAAACTGTTTAAAATTAACCTAAAATGGTGACTCAGGCACAAGGTTCTTCCATCAAAAATCAATAACCAAATCAGGAATGTTGGAAAAGCAAGGACAGTGAGGTCAACAAAAATAGTGGTGAATAAAACTCAGCCTCTTCCTCTTTAGAGTTCTTTTTTAAGTCATCTCAAAAATTAAAACAAAAATTGCAACCCATCCCTTGTAGTTCAGAGTGGCAGTAGAACAAATGGAATATTTTTAAATGGAAAGGGTTTATAATTTCATAAGTGGGGGAACATGAAGGGGTATAATTATCTATACTACATGTAGAATGCTAAAATGATAATAGTGCTAGACAGTAATGATTATATGCTATGCAATATCCAGAGGAACTACTACAAAGCTATGCAGAGATACTTTGACATATAGTACATTTACAAAAGAAGAAACCCTAAATATAATTAAGCAATCCATGTGGTAGTAGTGATAGAGCAATATAGAAATAAAAAAAATTAAAATATTTTACAAGATAAATACATAAATAAGCCAGGAGATTCTTGACTCCCTATAGCAACTGTAAGTTGGTAAAATGTACAACTTTCAGAATTTAGTAGTTCATATTACAACTAACTTAATATTCTACTTTATACAAAAATGACTTCAACTATGATGATATGTACAGTTTGAAAGTAAGGGCAGAGATGTATGGTTAAAATGAAATGTAAATGTTAACATTATATAATGTGGAGTATTAAATGAAAACATAAAAGTTTGCCTATTAAGGAAAAATAATATGTACTAAAGAGAAGAGATATAAAATGCATGATGCATGTAATTTCCCGATTACAGTCGAAGATTTTAATACCCTTTTAATGAACTATAGAAGAATCAGCACAGAAGCCATCAGCAATGCAGAAGTGTTCAACCATGTCACAAACAATCTACATCCCATAAATGTTTAGAGTATAATTCATTCAATACCATGGAACATGCATTATATTTGTCCTCTGAAAAAAAAAATCCTTAATATACCATTTTCTTTACAATAACACAAGCTGAAGCAGTTGAAAAGTTGACTCTGTTGAAATCATATTAGGAGAGAGTAGCAGGGAATATGCAGAGTTTTAAGCAATTGATGAAAAAAAAGTTTTAATGTAAGAAAAATAAAATACATCATAGATAAAATTTGGGGATACAATTAAAGCAGTATTGAAAAGAAAATTGAATGCATTTAGTGCACACATTGGAAATGTGTTACATTAATTAATTGTGATCCTATCTTAAAGGTCAGTAAAAAATGAAGAATCATAAACCCAAAATAAGTTAAATGATGAAAATCAGTGAATACTAGAAACAAAAATAGAAGGAAAAACAATAGAGAAAAAAATCATTTTCAAAAAGCCAAATTGTCAAAATCAATAAGATTAAGTCTGACAAAGAGGAACAATACACAAATTATTCATACTAGAAATAAAAGTGAACATTGCTATAGATTCTGAAGTATGTATAAGTATATAAAAATACAAGTTATTATACATAAAGATTAAAACCTGTGAGGAAATAAAATAGTCAGATCCTTCAAAAAATCAAAGTACCACAAGTAATATCAAGAAAGATAACTGTATATTGTACTGCACCTACCTAGGAAACTGAACTTCTAATGTAAAAACCCAAGAAATAAATATCTATGTTTGTATCTTATTAAAAATGAAATATTTAATTAAGAATTAATGATACACTGCACAATTCATCTTGGAAAAGCATCCTTGTTGTTGCTTGTTTTTCTATATTAAAATAGAAGTGGTTACTGGGTGATCAACCAAGAATTTTATAACTTAAAATTAAAACTTAAAAGCCTTCAGGAAATGAATTCATTAAAAACTACCAGGGAAATGGTGGCAAGCAATAAATATTGGTCAAAGTGACAGGGATTGTTCATAATGTCAACTCACAGAGGGGTGCATGGAATCAAGTTTTCTTGTTGATTGACCCTACTGCAAATCCTTAACATTTTTGTCTTGTATTACAATACATCAGTATATTCTAAATTACTAGAAGATACCTTTTAACTAATCTGACAGATCAGATGCTATATAAAGCAATGCTCAAAAATAGAAACCACATCACAAGTAACAATTTCTTTTTTGAGGATCCTTTCAATTTGTCTTTTTGACTCTCCAATCCTTTTCAAGGTACTTGTTAGATACAGCTTTTTGCAGGACTTCACCCACTAGAGGATAGTGCATTTATTATGTATAATAATGAGATACTAATCTTTGTGGTTATTCTGAATGAAGCTAACATATTTAAAGCTTGAATTATAGCATTCACATATAGGGAAAACATACTATGTTAATCTTTTTTGAACTGAACTTCTTTGCACAGGATGATTGTTTCTAGTTCTATTCATTTCTTTACAAGATTTGGTATCAATAGCTGGATAATATTTTATTGTATAAATATACCACGTTTGTTAGCCATCAACTGATGGACATCTAGGCTGTTTCTAGTTTCTGGTCATTGAGACAAAAAGAAGCAAAGAACATGATGAACAGGTAGGTACCCCTGTAGTAAATGGTAGAGTTCCTTCAGTGTATCCTCAAGGGTGGCCAGCTAGATCCTATGTTAGACCAATGTTCAGTGTTGTGATAGCAGTAGCTTTAAGATAATTTTAAATGTTGTTTAATGTTGTTTTCTTTCCTTTAAAATAGTTTAATTATTATTTATTTACATGTACATGTTTATATGTCTGTATATGTGCATATGCCCATAATCAGGGTCACTAATACTTTCTTAATACCACTCTTTGTTTTTTTATATATACAACAAAGATTAAAATTTTGATTGAATAAAAAAGAAAACTTTAGTGAATTTCAGTATTTGTATTGCTTTGCATAACTTTTTGATTTTGGCATACATTTTCAAAACTAACCAATGTTACCTAAATTGTTGCTTACAGATTATTAAATGTCAATTTTTCACTTAACTCAATTACATTTTACTTGAATATTTAAAATTATTTTTGATGTGTAAAATGGACTGCAAATTTAAGTTTTGATACAGGTTGAGCCACAGACTATATTCATTCTCTATATAGCCTCTCAATAATTAATTTTATATAATATAAATATACACATAACATGCATATATTATATTATAAATGCATAATATAACATTAAGATATTTTATTTTATTTATTTTTTGAAAGTGATGTAAGTTCTTTATTACATAATATTATTAAATTCTGGTATGTTATGCATACATTAAGTGATTTTTAAGCATTGATTTTTTTTTTTACAGAACAGAATTCTTAATCTATAACATTTATAAATGTAGAAAATATAGCAGTCACAATTGTACCCATATACAGAAACATATTTGTTATACTGAGTGTGCTTAACATGTTGTTTTAAAAATATGCATTTCTTACACATTTTTTTCTTTTTTTTTAAAGAACTTTATTTTACAAAACAAAGATAAATGTACAGATTTTAAACATTTTTTGCTTAAAATTATACATTTTTGTCAGTACTGTTTTTTCAGACATTAAAATAAATTTTACATAAAACCATGTGAATATATTTTTTTAGTCAGTACTTGATTTTTTTCAAGGGCTTGACAGTATGCATTGAAAACCTAAAAGTTACAATAAGTGTAAAGTACATGCAAAACAAAACGCAACATGGAAATAGTCAAAGTCTTCTTGTTTTGTAAACATATGTATATTTTTTTGTTTTCTTTATTTCTTGCACTTCATACAGTCTGTGAGTTGTTTCTGGGGGAGTGCAAGCCTCTGGGGTTAGCATCCCACTATCAGTGACTGCATATTATGTCTGTTCTTTTGTGACTGGGTTATCTCACTCAAGATGATATTCTCTAGATGCAGCCATTTTCTTAAGAATTTGGTTAAGTCATTGTTTCTGGTGGCTGAGTAGTATTCCATTGTGTATATGTACCACAATTTTTGTATCCATTCATCTTCTGAAGGACATCTGGGTTCCTTCCAGCTTCTGGCTATTATAAATAGAGCTGCTATGAACATTGTGGTGCATATATCTTTACATTAAGATATTTTAATTTCATGCATTTGTATTCTAACATTTATATACTGATGATAATATGTTTGCAGTAAAATGTAGCATTTGAATAGAGGGAAATTTCTGAAGGAACATTGTGAATAACATTATTTTCTCATTTAGCTTAGTGTCTTTCCATGCAGTATATCAAATGGGACAAAATGTTGATGAAACACAAATAAACTTGTAAAGTTACAAGCAGTTTAATTTAACACAGTTCGCTTGATATTTGCATATACAGATTGTTGTATTTACAGACTGCATTAACTTCCCTAGTCATATGTCTGTAGATTTCTGAGTCCCCCTGTTTCATTCTGTCTTTTCACAATGTCCTGTTGCATTTGACAACAGCAGTCTGGCGTCACACAGTCTGGCATGTGTATAGACATTGTTCAGTTTCAGAATAAAAAATACAGACACCTGTGCAGACTCTCCAGTATATTTGTACTCTTACCTGTCTACAGCTTTCCTAGTAGAAAAAAATGACACAGCAAGATAATGGCTATAATCTTGAGAGCAACTGGGTTCTTTTTATTCTTTACATATAAACAAAATTTAAAAAAATGGCTCATTTTTATACGTGCATAATTTTTCTAGTAAAGAGAATGAGTTTATTGTTGTTTTGATACTGACCTCAAGGATTGATTTAAATTACTTTTTTTCTTACAACTTTATTTAAAAAAGAGAGATACATGTACAGATTATTAAAAAAACATTTTGGCATAAAACTGTATGAATATTTCTAAGTGCTTAATTCTCTTAGAAGTTTGATAGTATGCATTGAAATGTTATTAGTTACATTAAGCGTAAAGTACATGTAGAACAGAACGTAACATAGAAACAGAGGTTTTTGGTGTGTATAGAATAAATATAATATTTTTTGAATACCAAAAATTGCCACAAGAATATATTCTTAACACTTGATTGTTAATGATTTAAGGTCCATGTGTACTACACTCAGAGAGGGTGCTATACATTTTTTTTTTTTCTAAGAAGGACTGAGGTTTTCACATTTTGGCCTTTGTTTTTGTTTCTTTGTTTGTTTGTTTGTTTGTTTTGAGTTTCATATGGCCTGTAAGTTGTTTCTGAGGTATTCAGAGCTTTCTGGGGCTAGTATCAAATTATCAGTGACTTGATATTACAACTGTTCTTTCGTGACTCAGTTACCTCACTAAGGACAATATTCTCTAGATGCATCCATTTTCTTAATAATCATAAAGTCATTGTTTCTTGTAGCTGAGTAGTACTCCATTGTGTAAATATACCACAAATTCTGTATCCATTCATCTAATGAAAGACATCTGGGTTATTTCCAGCTTCTGGTTTTTATAAATAGGGCTGCTACAAACACTGTGGTACATTTGTTCTTATTGTAGGTTGGAGCATCTCTGGGGCATATAACTAGAAGTGGAATAATGGTCTTTAGGTAGGACTGTGTCCAATTTTCTGAGGAACCTCTAGACTGATTTCCAGACTGTGCCAGCTTACAACCCCACCAATAATGGAGGAGTTTTCCTCTTTTACCCCATCCTCACCAGTATTTGGTGTCATCTGAGTTTTTGATTTTAGCCATTCTGACTGGTATGAGGTGGAATCTCAGGGTTGTATTGATTTGCATTTCCCGATGACTAAGGATGTCAAGCACTTCCTTAGATGCTTCTCAGCCATTCGATAATCCTCAGTTGAAATTTTTGTTTAGCTCTGTACCCCATTTTGTAACAAGATTGTTTGGTTCTCTGTCTAACATCTTGAGTTCTTCGAATATATTGGATAGTAGACCTCTATCAGATGTGGGGTTGGTAAAGATCTTTTCCCAATCTGTTGGCTGGGGTTTTGTTTTCTTGACAGTGTCTTTAGCCTTACAGAAACTTTGAAATCTCATTAAGTCCCATTTTTTAATTCTTGGTCTTAGAGCACAAGCCACTGGTGTTCTGTTCAGGAAATTTTCCCCTTTGCCTACATGTTCTAAGGTTTTGCCCTACTTTCTCTTCTACTAGTTTCAGTGTACCTGGTTTAATGTGGAGATCTTTGATCCACTTTCACTTGAGTTTTGTACAAGGAGATAAGAAAGGGTCTGTTTTCATTCTTCAGCTTGCTGAGTACCAGTTGAGCCAACACCATTTGTTAAAGAGGATGTCCTTTTTCCACTGAAAGTTTTCAGCTCCGTTGTCAATAATCAAGTGAACATATGTGTGAGTTAATTTCTAGATCTTCTATTCTGTTCCATTGATCAACCTGCCAATATTGGTACCAACACCATGTGGTTTTTAACACAATTCCCTTGTAATATAGTTTGAGGTCGAGGATGGTGATTCCTGCAGATGTTTTCTTGTTGTTGAGGATGGATTTTGATATTGTAGTTTGTTGTTTTCCAGATGAATTTGCAAATTGCTCTTTCCAACTCTCTATGAAGAATTGGGTTGTAATTTAGATGGAGATTGCATTGAATCTGTAGGTGGCTTTTGGTAAGATAGCCATTTTTGCAATGTTGGTCCTTCCAATCCATGAACTTGGAAGACCTTTCTGTCTTCTGTGATCTTCTTCAATTTACTTCTTCAGAGATTTGAAGGTCTTATCATTCAGGTCCTTCACTTACTTAGTTAGGGTCACACCAAGGTATTTCATATTGTTTGTGACTATTGTGAAGGGTATACTTTCCCTAATTTCTTTCTCATCATGTTTGTCCTTTGAGTGGAGGAAGGCTACTAATTTGTTTGAGTTAATTTTATATCCAGTCACTTTGCTGAAGTTGTTTATCAGCTGTAGAAGTTCTCTGGTGGAATTTTTGGGGTCACTTAAGTAAACTATCATGTTATCTGCAAATAGTGATTTTTTTTCTTCTTTATTTTTGATTTGTATTCCTTTGATTTACATTTGCTGTTTAATTCCTCTGGCCAGATCTTCCAGTACTATGTTGCACAGGAACGGGGAGAGTGGGCAACCTTGACTAGTGCCTGATTTTAGTGGGATTGCTTCAAGTTTCTCACCATTAAGTTTAATGTTGGCAATTGGTTTCCTATATATTGCTTTTAACATGAAGGGGTGTTGGATTTTTTCAAATTCTTTCTTAGCATCTAGTGAGGTGACCATGTGGTTTTTTTTTTTTTTTTTTTTTTTTTTTTTTTTTTTTTTTTTTTTTGAGTTTGTTTATTTGGTGGATTATATTGATGAATTTCTGTATATTAAACTATCCCTGCATCCCAGGGATAAAGCCTACTTGATCATCGTGACTGATCGTTTCTATATGTTCTTAGATTTGGTTTGCAAGAATTTTGTTCAGTATTCTTGAATCATAAGAGAGATAGGTCTGAAGTTCTCTTTCCCTGTAGGGTCTTTGTGTAGATTACGAATGAAGGTTATTGTGCCTTCAAAGAATGAGTTGGGCAGTGTTCCATTTGACTCTATTTTGTAGAATAGTTTGGAGAGTATTGGTATTAGGTCATCAATAAATGTCTGATAGAATTCTGCACTGAACCCATATGGTCCTGGGCTTTTTTTGGTTGGGAGGCTTTTGATGACTGCTTCTATTTTGTGAGGTGTTATGCGATTATTTAGATGGTTTACCTGGTCCTTGTTTAACTTTGGTATCTGGTATCTGCCTAGGAACTCATCCATTTCCTCCAGATTTTCCAGTTTTGTTGAGTGTAGGCTTTTGTAATAGGATCTGATGATTTCTTGAATTTCCTCAATTTCAGTTGTAATGATCCACTTTCCTTTCTGATTTTGTTAATATGGATATTCTCTCTTTACCCTCTTGTTAGTCTTTCTAAGTGTTTATCAATCTTGTTAATTTTCTTAAAGAACCAGCTTTTGGTTTTCTTGATTCTTTGAATGGTTCTTTTTGTTTCTATTTGGTTAATTTCTGCTCTGAGTTTGATTATTTCTTGCTGTCTACTCCTCTTGGGTGTATTTACTTCTTTTTGTTCTAGAGTTTTCAACTGTGCTGTCAAGTTGCTAGTGTATGTGTTCTCCAGTTTCTTTTTGGAGGCACTCAGAGCCATGAGTTTTCTTCTTAGGACTGCTTTCATTGTATCCCATTGGTTGGGTATGTTGTGCTTTCATTTTCATTAAATTCTAGAAAATCCTTAATTTCTTTCTTTATTTCTTCTTTGACCCTGCTATTGTTGAGTAGAATGTTTTTCTGCTTCCATGTATATATGTGCGTTTTGTTGTTTTTGTTATTATTAAAGACCAGCCTTAGTCTGTGGTAATGTGTTAGGATGCATGGAAGTATTTAAATCTTCTTATATCTATTAAGACTTGTTTTGTGATCGACTATATGATCAATTTTGGAGAAGATGCAATTAAGTGCTGAAAAAAAGATATATTCTTTTGTTTAGGGTGAAATGTTGTATAGATGTTTATCAATTTTAGTGAAACCTCTGCAAATTTCACTGCATCCTTGTTCAGTTTCAACTTCCATGATCTGTCCTTTGATGAGAGTGGGGTGCTAAAATCTCCTACTATTATTGTGTGTGGTGCAATGTATGTTTTGTGATTTAGTAGGGTTTGTTTCATAAATATGGGTGCTCTTGTATTTGGAGCTATATGTTAATGATTGAGAATTCATTCTGATAAATTTTCACTGTAATGAGTATAAAGTGTCCTTCCTTATCTTTTTTGGTATCTTTTCATTGAAAATATACTTTATTCAATATTGGAATGGCTACTTCTGGTTGTTTCTTGGGGTCATTTGCTTGGAAGTTTTTTTCCCAGTTTTGTACTCTATGATAGTGTCTGTCTTTGTCTCTGAGATGAGTTTCCTGTATACAGCAAAATGATGGATTCTGTTTATGTATTCAGTCTAATAGTCTATGTCTCTTTATTTGAGAATTAAATTTATTTATTTTAAAAGCTATTGAGGAATAGTGGTTGCTGTTTCCTGCTATTTTTGCTTTTAGAGGTAGAATTATATCTGTGTGTCTTTTTTCTTTTGGTTTTTCTTGCTTAGTTATTTTCTTGCTTTTTCTAGGATGTAGTTTTTCTCCTTGTGTTGTGTTTTCTATCTTTTATTCTTTGTAGGGCTGGAATTTTGGTCAGATATTGTGTAAATTTAGTTTTGTTTTGGAATATCTTGGTCTCTCCATCTATGTTGATTGAGAGTTTTGCTGGGTATAGTAACCTGGGCTGACATTTGTGTTCTCTTAGGATCTGTATGATGTCTGTCCAGGATCTTCTAGTTTCATAGTCTTTGTTGAGAAGAAGTCAGGTGTAATTCTGACTGGTTTGTCTTTATATGTTAAATTACCTTTTTCTCTTACTGCTTTTAGTATTCTTTCTTTGTTTTGAACACTTGGCATTTTTACTATTATGTGTTAGGCAGAATTTATTCTCTGGTTCAATCTATTTTGAGTTTTTTAAGTTTCTTTTGTGCTCATGGTCATCTCATTCTTAAGGGTAGGAAAGTTTTCTTCTACAATTTTGTCGAAGATATTTACTATGCCTCTTAGTTGAAATTCTTCACCCTCTTCTCTTCTTATTAGCCTTAGATTTCATTTTCTCATTGTGTCCTGTATTTTCTGGTCATTTTGGATTAGGAGCTTTTTGGTTTTTGCATCTTCTCTGAATGTTTTGTCTATGTTTTCAGTGTTGTCTTCGGCCCCTGAGATTCTCTCTTCCATCTTTTATGTTCTGTTGGAGATGCTTGCATCTGTGACTTATGGTTTCATTTTTAGGTTTTCCATTTCCAGAGTTCTCTCTTTTTATGTTTTCTTTATTGTTTCTATTTTAATTTTCAATTTCTTCATCTTTTTTGTTTTTTTTTTTCCTGTAGTTCTTTGAGTTCTTTGAGTGATTTTCTTGTTTCCTCTTTAAAAGCTTCTATTTCTTTATGTGTGTCCTCCTGTGCTTGTTTAAGGGAATTATTCATGCTCTTCTCAAAGATCTCCATCATTATCTTGAGGTAAGATTTCAAGTTTGAGTCTTCTTTTTCTGGAGTGTTTGGCAATCCACTGCTTGCTATGGTGGAAGATCTGGGTTCGGATACCAGGTTGTCTTGGTTTTTATTGCTTAAGTTCTTTGGTTTTCCTGTTTCCATCTTGTTATCTGTGATTATATGTGGTCTTGTTGTCAGTGACTGGCACCTGTCTCTCCTGTGGATCTGAGGGCCTGCTGGCTCGACAAGAAAATTGTTTCTAAGTGTTTCCCTTTCAGTGGGTAAGCAATGAGTTCTGGTAGCAGTGACTTAACTCTGTCTTTGTGGGCTCAGATATGCGAACTCTTGTGAGGCTGTTCTTGTAGTTCAGCCCCATGCCCACAGGTCCTGAGTACTACTGGCAGGAACCTGGGTTTTCCTCTAGGCCATAACCGACCTTTTTCCACATAGCACAGTACATTTTGCTCTCTGAGAACTCTCAGGATGCCCTCCTTGGCCCTATGTGCCAGACTCCCCTCTGGTCTAGGTGTAAGTAGACCTGTAGAGATGAACTTCAAGCACTGCCTTTCCCTGGCAAATCCCGGTTCCCTCTGACAAGGGCCTGTGCCTTACTGTGTGCCTGTGTGTTTAGTCTGTGAGCCTGGGTTTTCTGGGCATATCTCGAGTCCCTCTGCCAGAGGTGGGGCCCTACTGTTGACTGCAGGGGCAAGTTTTCAGCAATCTCTGCCTAGCCCTCTCTGTGCTTTGGTTATTCACCGTGCAATCTCACCAGGCCAATGTTCTCGGATCTCTGCTGTTCCAGGTGGCAAAGGGCCTCTTAAATTACATGATAGCTCATGTCTAAGTACTTTTTATTAGATACTGTCTGAATATATTTTGATTCTCCATTTAATTATATGCTACGAACTTACTCTATTAAAGTAAGTTGTTAAACACACAAATACAGCCAGCCTCTTACTCACCTTAATTGCATGATTTTCTGTGTCTAAGTGCAGTTACAAAGTTTTCTTAAAATGGACAAAGAATTCTGTTTATCCTTTTTGCTATGATAAATAATATCGATGTTCACTAGCCATGATGGCTGTTTTTTTGTCAACTTGACACAAATTAGAGTCAGTTGGAATAGAGATTCTAAACTGAAGTATTGCCTCAGAAAGGCTGGTTTAAGAGCCACTTTCTTAACTAATGAATGATGTAGGAGTTTACAATCCAGTATGGGCAGTACCATGCCTTAGGCATTTGTTTCTGGATTATATACAAAAGCAAGCTGGACAAACCACAGAGAAGAAGGCACTGAGTAGCATTGCAGCATGGACTCTGTTTCAGTCTCCGTCTCTAAGATCCTGCCTTTGCTTTCTTAGATAGAAAGCACTCCCTTGCTTAGAAGTATAAAATAAAAGAAATTCTTTCTCCCCATGGATTTTATCATAGTGACAGATAGGTAACTGAGGGACCTTTTCTTCAGACTCCTTTCTGTGTGTCTGTGCGACTGAAGTTCTATTCCTTTAGAGAATCTGAGAGGCATGTGTCAGCAATAGTTCCCATTTATGTATTATTCCAAAATGGTATAAGAAGATAAGAGACTTTCAGATTCTCAGCTTGCTTCCGGATAGAGTCTCTTCATGTCATAACTACTCAGCCATGAATCCAGATCAAGTTGAAAATTTGTCTAGCACATTAAGAGGCATCTGTGCTAGCGGAATTCCGTTAAATCTGCTTGAAGAGAATGAATACACAGATTTTCAAATTCTCCAACTGTTTCAATAACTATTAGCACACAGCAGGAAAGAAAATAAGAGTAATTCAGGTAATTAAATAAAAAATTTGGTACCAAACTAGAGTTGGAGCAAATTTCAATCTCAGAGAATTAGTCCTGGGACCCCACAGGCTATGAATTGCAAGTCAATTTCTGCCTTAACTCAGAAATTTCACATTTCGATAAATAGACAATCACTTGAAAACAAAAGGCCATGAGTGTAAGGGATAATGTCCTTATATGTTACCTATGGTGTCATTTAAGAAGAGAGTGATATATTTTGCCCAAGTCTTTCCTTCCTAGTTTTAGCACTGACTGTCTCTTACACCATGACAACAACACAGACACATGTAAACTTTGATGGTTAGTACTTCTTTATTGAGGAAAGTCGCTTCAGTTAAAAGACTTCTTTTATTGTATTGTGTTAGATGTGTTTAAAAACTATAGAATATTGCACGCATAAAGATTTAAAAATAGCTTCTCCAATAATTTTTTTTTATTTTTAAGAATTATTTTTATGCATATTTTCCTACATATGGGCATAGGCAGCACATGTGCATATCTGGTGCTCGCATGGGGAAGATGAAGGTGTTAAATTTTCTAGAGCGAGAGTTAATTATAAGCCGTCATGTGGGTGTTATGACTTGCACTAACTTGGGTCCTCTGGATGAATAGTTAGGCCTCTTGATGATGCCATTTCTTGAGTCCTCAAGTGGTTGTTTTTTAAAAGTAATATTTTCATAAAAATTGGGCATTTAATGATACATTTTCAATAAACAGACTTTAAAAAATTGCTTAGGCACATATTAGTGAGAAAATGGAGCAAGAGGAACACTCCTCCATTGCTAGTGAGAGTGAAATTTGCATAACCACTTTACTAGTTTCTCAGAAAGTTGGGAATAGTTCTATGTCAAGACCCAGCTATACTACTCCTGGGCATCTACACAAAGGATGCTCAAACATACCACAGGGAGACTTGATCAACTATGTTCATAGCAGTTTTATTTGTAACAGTTAAAAAACTGGAAACAACTTTGATGTCCCTCAACTGAAGAATGGATAGAAGAAACATGGCACATCTACACAATGGAATACTATTCAGCTACTAAATACAAGGACATCATGACATTTGCAGGTAAATGGATAGCACTAGAAAACATCATCACGAATGAGGTTACCATCCACCAAAAAGGACTTGTATAGTGTTTAATCACTTGTACATGGCTATTAGCCATAAATCATAGAATAACCGTGCTACAATCCACAGACACAAGAAGACATATTTAGAGCAGGGGCTGATTCTGATTCGGTTTCCTGACTTTGGATACATTTCCCCTAGCTGGTCTTCCTTGTCTAGCCTCAGTGGAAGGGCAGCACTTAGTCTTTCTATGACTTGTGCCAGGGAGGATTGGTACTCACAGTGGTGGTGGAGACACTCTTTTTCTGAAGAGAAAAGGAGACGGGATGGCGGGGAGAAGTCTTGAGGTCAGATTGGGAGGAGAGGAAGAAGTTAGGGCTGGGATTGGTATGCAAAGCAAAGCAAGCAAGCAAAGAAATAAATAAAATTCTTTAAGTTTTTGAGATTATAATTACATTTTTTTCTCTTCCATTCCCTCTTTCTAAGCCTCCCCCATGTACTTCTCGTTGCTCATAGCATCTTTTAAAATTATTTTTGTGACACACATCCACATTTAAACACACATAAACATACACATACATACATATCATGTACTCATGTACATATAAATACATAAGTACAGCTTCTTGTATGTGTTACTTGTATGTACATGCTTCCGGAGCTGACCACTAGGTATTGGATAACAATCTCTTTCTAAGCAAAATTCTCTCTCTCTCTCTCTCTCTCTCTCTCTCTCTCTCTCTCTCTCTCTCTCACCATCATCATCATCATCACCACCACCACCACCACCACCACCATCATCATCATCATCATCATCACCATCACCATCATCATCATCATCATCATCATCATCATTCTTTAGTTCCCTTTTAGTTCTTTGTGCATCGTTAAGGCCTCTTCGACTCCTTTATAACCACCTGCCTGTCAGTCCATTTTAGCATGTCTATCATTATCCTTATTGAGCTCATGCTTAGGCAATCAGACACGTGAGAGTTTAAAGTTGTATCTTCTGTCACTCCTAGGAGACTTTTGAAAATAATTTTCCACAGTAAAATAGCAAACATTAGTTAAGATTTGCTTCTGTGTCCAGACTCAATCCATTAGTCTCTTAGCTTCTTCTACTCTTAGCACATTGGTCTTAATTCCTGTGCTCCTTCCTGTTATTTCTCCATCAATTTTCTTCTCCCACAATGTTCTTATTCCATTAAAAAAATGGATCATCTTCTTAGTTAACAGATACCTGCTCAGCTTGCCTCAGCTAAACCATTATTTAAATGGTCCCCAGAGTGCAAGTCAGGGTTTTACAATTATTTTATGCAATTTTATCCATTATTTCTTTACCTTAATATTTTGAAAATTTCATATATTAATCAGCCTGACTTTTTCGACTCTTGCATTAGTCATTAGGTTCCCAAAATTTAAGTTTATGTCTTTTTTTTTTAAATTTCTGTGTATCCACAGTCTAGTTTACAGGCCTGCTTCTTATTGTTTGAATAATCACCTTTGTTTAAATCTGTATTATATTCTACAGTTTGAGCCATAACCAGTTACAGACTGATATAGAGTAAGAGACACAGAGTTAGTTTCAGAGGAGCAATCAATTAAACAAAAGATTGCTACCATTTGCTCTTTCTTATAGATATAATTTACTTTCAAGACTCTTGGTTTTTGTTTTTCATATTCCAGATAGACACCATTCAACAAATACTTATAAATCATAAATGAAGATTTTATTTCCTTTAGTTTACAAAATTTCCAAATTGAAAGAAGGAAAAATAAGAACATTTTTATTAGACAGGAACTGAATTCAGTTGTATGAGCATTTGTATACATCACATTCACTTGCTGATCAGTCTGGTTGATGATAAAAGAAAGCTGTTTGATGATGGATGGTACATGATGCTGAGTAAGGTCATCTCCTAGGCTTGGTGCAATCATTTCTTTTCCAAACTGAGTCAGAAGGAGCCAGCTTGAGCCTTGGGAAAAAAACACTGGAGAGTCGGCCTTTTGTGTATATAGAGCTAGGGCAGCAAATGAGGGTCAAAGACTGTTATAGCTTCTGCCAAACTATGAGTTTTAGTAAATGATTTGATCTGCTAACTTGAACAAATGGAAGACACTGGGGCAGAGTATTAACAAACTCAGAATGAAGGGTAGGGAAGTTCTATAAAATCTCTTTGAACTACCTGTTCAACTTTCTCTTGATTCTTAACTGGTTTAATATTAGGGTTTGTTGATAAATAAATCAAGTGGCTTCAAAGGATTAAGGGACATAAGTGTTATTAACTAATTTATCAATGACTTCTCGTTTTACTCCTTAACATTGTAACACTACATTACATAAAATCTGTAAGACTTTATTAACACTACACAGCTTCTAATGAAATAGAAAACTGATCAAACAACTCAGAACTCGGTGTAACTACTTAAATTCCACATGATGTAGTTTCTCTCAGTACACACATAAATGAATAAAATAGAAAGATACTTAAGTGACAGTCCCATCTCTGTAAATGAATGGAATTTAATGATGGTTTTAATGATCACCCCAGATGGAAATTAATAGCTTCCCACAGAATAACCATCTCAGTGTAAAATTACACTGTAAATCAAAAATTATTTGGTGCTTATATAAACTTTCTCAAGGGGCCTCTTAAACTCTTATAATTTTATGAATCTTTTGTGAGAATAGGACAAAACTATTCGGTGTGCTCTTTACTGGAAATTACAAGGAAATGTGGTATTTGTAAGATAAAAATTTGTTCCAGAGCAGCATGGTGCTCAAAATCTCTAAGGCTTACCTCTTAGAGCGTGTAACAAATTATTTAATGTTGCAAGGACACAAAGGGGGCAATTAGATGTAGAACAAATGCTTGTCCCTATTCTAAGTAAAATACCTTGAAAGATTATCTCCCAGTCTAACACGAACCACCAGTGCAAGTCAAGGCTCTGACTTTTTTTATAGTATGGTTCTCTAGTTTGAATTACTGGAGCCATCTCCAACATAAAATCTCCCCCTGGTTGAGAAAATATGGCCTTGAATCACAACCCTGGTTCAACCATCTATTGGTCTATTAATGTCCCTGCACTGTTTTCTTTTGATCTTATTCTTATTTACCTGTGACTTTGCTCACATCTCCCAGGTCAGTTTGAATGCGCATGACACATTTGTAAGATAGTCAGGGTCCTGATTTTCCCTTTCACCTAAATGGTTCCTTAATATTGGCATCTATATCTGAGATTGGAATCAGTGACCCCTCTTCTCAGTCATAATGTTCAGTTCAGAGCTGCGTTTTGATTGAGTTCCATGAAGTGATTATTTTCATGTAGTTAATTGAATGTGCTGCTCTTCCTACTGAATTATAGCTTCCTTGAGGGAAGCATGTCTTTGCTCATTTGTCTCTCTAATTCCAGTGCACAGAGCATGGGACATGGTAATAGGTGTGTAATAAATGTTATAATTGGAAGCAAAATGTTTTTCAACAGAGGTTAAAAATAAAAATGTGTTTCTTTTTCTACAATTGGAGAAATGAGTTTAAGTTCTCTGTCTCTTTCTTTCTCTTTCTGTCTCTCTCTGTCTCTCTGTTTCTGTCTCTGTCTCTGTCTCTGTCTCTCTCTCTCTCTCTCTCTCTCTCTCTCTCTCTCTCTGTGTGTGTGTGTGTGTGTGTGTGTGTGCATTTGTTTGGTGCATATGATATATTATCTTATGTATGCAGAATGCATATGTGTATGTAGAGGTTCAGAAAGAGAGAAAGAGAGATTAGTCATCTGTCTCTACCACTTGGTATTTTTGCCGTAAAAGAGCTTTCTCACTGATCTTGAACCTGGATATTCCAGATAGGTTGACCAACAGTTGAGTCTCAGGTTTTAATTGTCTCCAGTGATATTACAGACAGGTAATTGAAGCCATGCCTAATTTTTTTTATGGTGGGGATTCAAGCTCACGTAACCCCAGATAATCCAAGCCTGCCTCCCCAATACAAATCTCTACTTTTTACCTGGCAAGTGTTTCTCTGTTTCCAAACCAGACTTGTAAATATCCTCCCTGGTCTCTTTTGTTTTCCATGTATAGCTCTAATATTTGCTTACATGTCTGATGCCTGAGCAGCAGACATTTGTCTGGAAGAACCATGTTTGGGGGGGGGGGTGTTTTTCAAAATATTCCTTCTGTTTTCTGGCAAGTTTTTTCACACTTCTAATACACCGCCCATCTTCTCTTTGCCTTTTCATTGCACTAAGAAAGGCAGAAGAAGATCCTCTTTTCCTTCAGATGTCTTTCCCAATTCCAAACACGTTCCTCTTCTCTGTGGACACTTACAAATATAGATTCCAATCCTCAGTCTCTGTTAATAACTCATGGTTTCAATGATACCTGAATGAGCTGTGCTGCCTGTATTGTAAGGTTAAGGTCAAAACCTAAACTTGTCCTATTTTAATCCATAAAGAAAGATGGTTTTCTTTCTGCTATTGTCTTTTATCTGCTTTTGTTAACGTCTCTCAATTTATTTTTGTCTTTGATTTAACTATTCTGATATGAGATGCTTTTATTTCTTCCCCTTTCTTTGGATATTTTCAATATGCCCAATAATTTATGCATATATTTATGACGCTGTTATTTAAAAAAAAATTTTGCCCAATTCTAGTTTCTCCTTGGTGTAAACACTCTGAAGTCATGCTCATATCTCTTTTAGTGAGGCCATCTTATCAAAAGCTATTCTCCTATTTAGAAGCTTGAGTTTTTTCCCCTCAACTTTCTCAACTTAGCTTATAAATCTTTGGATGTAGCCTAGGCTGGTCACAGGGACATGCAAGGGCTTGTAGGGCTACTTTCATTGAGTTTTTATAATTCCTGAGCCCAGTTTTTTAACCACATTGAGCATATCTCTGGCTTCTGGTCTTTCTCTAAAATTTCCCACTTGTTAGCATCTGCTCATTCCTCTGCTCCCAGCAATGCTTGAGGTCACTGATTACTCCAGGCTTGTCTACATTTAAGAACAATGTTCTGTTTTTCACCATAAATAAGTAATCTCTTCGAATGTAACGTGTTCCTCCTTATTATAGCGACTGTCTGCATCATAGATAGCACAGCCTTTGTTCTTGGCACTCTTTATCTTCCATTGCTTCGATCCCCTCTCAAGGAGAATTTATGCTTTATTAGTTCATTCCTGAATGAACTAATAGGTTATGCAAATACAGCGCATAATCAGCACATATCACTGGACTTTGCAAAATAGCTTTGTCACACTGGAAATTAGCTGTGTAATATTTGTCCTATGGATAGATCTACAAGATGAAGTTTCGTCATTTGCAAACCAAGATATTGGACTATAAAAAGCATTTTCAACTCTTTTGTCATCATAAAATGGTTTGTTTTTAGGTGTTGTTTGAGTTTGTACATGTATGGATGCATGCTTCTCTGTCTCTCTCTCTCTCTCTCTCTCTCTCTCTCTCTCTCTCTCTCTCTCTCTCTCTCTCTGTGTGTGTGTGTGTGTGTGTGTATGTGTGTGTTTGTACTCAATGCTAGATGTGGGGTTTAAAAGCAGAGTTCTCATGGTTTTTGTAAACTGACCAACTCCAAAAGCTTATGCAGTTGCCACCAATCAGCAGTAGATTATAGATTTTTTTGTCTGAAAATTTTCACCTTTCTTGAATGAAACTGGACAATTTTTATTGTTTCCTAAATACTACTGTGAGTATATGAAGAACACTTTCATTTTATTAGGCATTTTAAGTAACATATGGATAACTTGACAAGATGGGAACATGTTTAAGTTATATGTAAATGTTATACCATTTTATATGAGTAACTGAAGATCACCAAATTTACTAAATTCATCCAACTATTTTTTCTTGGTGTTCAGAGGGAGAAAGACTTCCATTACAGACACATCTTTTATACTGCTTTGAAAACAATTTTTAAGATACACTAAAGAGATTTTGCTTGCTGAAATGAATATGAATAATAACATTAGAAAATATGTGTTAACATTTACCATGTTGCCAGACAGTGTGCTAAATAAATGCTTTGCACATTCACTAGAATTCATCACAGCTATATACAGGGTAAGAACAAGAATCATTGTTTATAGCATGTTATAGCAGGCAAGCTCTGGTAGTTTGTTGCTATATAATTAATTCATAAGTATACTGCTTATATAGTTGACAACTAAATTTTCATAATCATTGAAATATCTATATATCTTATACATGTTATTGATATTTTCTTTTCCAAACCATTTTCAAAACACAATTTTACTATTTTCTAAGCTTTTTTATAAGAGACAAATATCACAAAAATGTGGTGTTCAGAAATCTGTTATTGACTGAAGTTTGAATATTTATTAAGTGGAGTCAGATTTTGATCTCTAACAGTGCTTATTGATATGTGAGTTATGGCTTGCTATTGGTGGTTAGTGGAGAAAGGTTTTGTATATGTGGACATGTGTTACCTTATAATAATTACAAAAGACGCTGTCAAGCAATCATAGGAGTCCCTGATATGTTTTGCTATCCATTCAAACACAAAGTGACAAATCTGTAAAATTCCTTTTCTAAGATGACAACATTATTTTCTGCATTATATTTTAATGTATTTTTGTCAGCTGTATGAAGAAAGTTTAAACCATAATGCAAAGTTATTCTCTTTAAGCAAAAGCAGAATATTTCCCAATTTTCACATACCTAGCTCATTCCAAAAAAATGTCAAGGCATTAGAAATATAAGTGTGAATATAGTGTTGTTCTCACAAACAATACTTTTCATTGTGAAAAAATAAGGAACAGTTATATGGAAATTAATTTATGTACTGATAAACTTCTGAAGAGAATACACTGATAAATGCTCTGAAGAGAGTACAGATATTTAGTTCATCTGGATAGATACTAAGCAGTGATGATACAGAGTCCGTGCCTACTAGAAACAACTTCTGTGATTTCTGCTGGATACTTATGTTGTGATGATCATTTAACTATTGTTAATATCCACTCTAGATGTGAAAGAAAGCGGCTAAAGTAGAATAATAGAAGTTGGGAAGCTAGGACAAATTTCATTAGTGGGAAACTGTCCAGTGGAAAAGTTAGAAGTGTCTGTAAAGTGTGGACAGAGGGAGAAACTTGAATTGTAGAGTTGATTTATGAGACTCATATTTCTAGAAAGTTGTGTATACAGAGAGCAATGGAAGGAAGAAAATCCCAATACATTAGTAAAATATATTGTGAAAGAGAGGTTATCTAGGCTTACTAAGCTCAAATTCTTATAGGTCATTGCATGGGATGTTCTAATATGAATTTTTCCTTTACATTTTTTTATTGAGTATACAGGTACATGTGCACTACATATGATTAAATAAATTGTCATCATAAAACTAGTGGGATTTTGACATGCAAATGCACATTTCAATGTCGAACAATTTTTTCACACAATAATTTTCAATATTCCCATTCTTGATATAACATTCAAGAAAATCATAACCTTGCAGATAATGTGACCAATTAATTTTGAGATTTCAGATTGTTAATAAGTAAGTTAGAGATGAAAAATAAGACTCAATTTTTACCTTGTAAATTACTTGAGTTTTCAGGGAGATATTGCTTCTGGAAACTTTTCAAGTGAGGAATTAGATTGTCTTTTATTAAAGACTCAAAGAGCCAATTAAGATTAAGTTCTATTGCTTTGATGTGGGGCACTTTAGCTTTGTGACATATTTCAAGAATATGCTTTGATATCAGTCACCTTCAGTTTGCCATGTAACTTAAGATGCATTTAGACACTCAAATAGTCTAAATATATTATTTTATAAAGCATGGAGCTAAAATTAATTTGAAACCACATGATTTTGTAAGTTACAAGTGACACACACTCCTCAATTTTCAACAATGTTACCTTTTCCATCCTCAAACCTGTCTTCACCTGTCAAGTAAATAAATGAATAACATTATATTTGGTAGACTAAACTTTTACTTCTGTAACAGACATGAAGAAGCATACCTATAACTAAATACCAAAAGGGAAAAACAATAAAACTACTCATGTGTGTTCTCATGCAGTGATTCCAATTTTTCACATTTGCCTTGTCAATCAGGTTAAAATCAATTAGAATAAAAGATATAATGATCTAATGATCAACATTAAGCCACCTGGTAATTTTTGACCTTATATTTCATTCACATGTCCAGAATGCTGTGACAGAATACTTAAACTCACTTATAATCATATATATATATATATGCATTATATATATATATATATATAGTATGCTGGTACTACAAAGTCGGTTAAGCAACCAGCTGGCCAAGAGGACTGATCACAGGTGGTGACTCATACTAGTAGAAATAACAAACACACCTCAGGGAAAAATATCAAATATTATTTATCTTAAGTACTTATATCAGTTATTAAGTATATACTTCTTGACTTGTGGTTTAAAAGCTTATGTTCATTCTGACTCTCCTTTTGTTTAGTGAGGTTCCTGTAGATACAGTGAAGATGTTCTAAGTAGTTCACAAATGAGAAAATCTTCTCTGAGAAATGAAATATTTTCTCTGCATATGAGACTTTTCTGTATACATAGAAAGGATTGATATAAGATTTAGAAATGATGGTTAATTAGAAAAGAGTTCATTAGTGTGAAAATGATTATTTTAAAGTCCATTAATTTTTAAGTCTTTCCTGTAATTGGATTTAGATATATGATAATGCAAGTGTTATTTTGTCAACTAGGTATCTGGCATCTTCCTATTGTTAACTGAGTAAGTATCTCAGAAGTAACTCTTTATTCTGTGGATATGTTAGCTAAGCTCTTGGGCATGGTCTCTTAGGTTGTTGCTCCTACACAAAAGCAGAGGTTTCTGCATAGAGAACACTATTTTATCAAGGATAAAAGATACTTTTGTGTTCTCCCAAAAAGAAAAAAAAATAACCCAACACTTCCAGCGAGTAGTCAGTTAAGCCAGAGCATGCATCACTCTATGGGGATCAGAAAGATGCCATTTGCAAGAGGGAGAAACTGCCTAGGAAAACAGAAGAGGCTCAAAAGATACAATGCCCAAATGCAGATTGTAGGCCTTATCTATGTCTAGATAGGCATCCCTTCCAAAGCTCACACTGAAATGTGCTACTGAGCAGTTTTGAGAGGTGAAAACTTGAAGAAGCAGCTGAGTGATGTAAGCTCATATGCGAGTCATTGTAAGTCATGGTTCTTGATGCAAAGGCTAATTTGAGCTTAATTTTCTCCTTCTGTTTATTTGCCATGTGTGATGCAGACTTCTCAGCCTCCAGAGGCACTGGAAACTGGCTTTTGTTTGATTTTGCTGTTTACAACTTTCCCATTTTTTGACATTCAGTTAGAGCAGTAGAAAACATGCTAAATAATATACCAATATTAGTAAAAAAAACCAACGTAATTGACAATTGTTGAAAAAATCCAGGACAGTTGAGCATGCATTCATAACATTAACTCGATAATTTATTTGCTATAACAGACACTAAGTTT
The DNA here is from genome assembly GCF_963924665.1 of Micromys minutus. Lineage (NCBI taxonomy): Eukaryota > Metazoa > Chordata > Mammalia > Rodentia > Muridae > Micromys > Micromys minutus. The sequence goes on from NC_137983.1 coordinate 11,373,795, forward strand.
TATTTTTATTCCTTCTAAGGAATTACATATGTAGTTATAAATGGCATTCAAATTATGTTGTAAAGTTTACAAAGAAAGAGTTGAAGAGAATGGTCAGAACTGAAGTGCCAAATTTTGTTAAATGTTAATGGCAGTTAAATTATGGACAAGATTTTATTGGTACATGGTCTGAAGCTAGCTGGGCAACAATATTAAAACACTATATACTGAATAGCCTATAGGTGACAGAAACTTGTTTCTCACGGTTCTAAAGAAGAGGAAGTACAAATCAAGGCACTGGCAGACTAGAGGTCTGCTAGGGTTCAGCTTTCTTATCTTGCAAGACTCAATTTCTTGCTTTTAGTCTATGTGATGGAAGGGAACAAAGCAGTCTCTCTTGGGTTCTTTCAAAGTGATACTAAATAAATTCACTAGGATCCATCTGTGAGCTGATTACTTCCCAAATGAGCCCATGCTAATGACATCACCTCAGATGTTGAGATGTCAGCAATGTTAATTTGGGTAGCTGGTTTGCTTTATTTAGGTAATCAGTTTGCTCTGCAGCATAGCCATTGTGGCTTTAGCTTTGTGACTGAGTCTTCTGTGTATCCCAAGTTGAACAGAGCCTGAGTATATGTTCTATCTTTCTTATTCGCTATGTTCTCTCCACCTATGGTTCAACATTCTCAAGAAACGAAGATTCCAAAGAAAGGGAAGTCTGCGCCTCTTCCCTTTTTGTTTTCAATTTGCCTTTCCATTCTCTCTGGGAATTCCTTACTTCCTTGAGGCTTCTGAAAGGATGCTTTCATATTTTATCCAGGAATTTCAGTTGGTTCTCAGCTAGAGTTATTCCTGATTTATGTGGCTTTCATATGTAAAATGACTTATGCAGGTATTTCTAAGTTTTGTTCAAATTTCCTTTCTCTGAAACCCAAGAATAATAAAAACATCACGTAGGCTGTTTGCATTAGTGAGAGCCTAACACTCACAGTTGCCGCCTTTATAATGCTTACTCTGTAGTTTGAGATTCACATCTCAACCAAATACAGATTTGCTTGCCATAAAGCATTTTGACTTTCTTAATAAGAATGCTCTCCGTGGAGCCTGAACATTCCCTTGCCTCAGTCATATGTCATAAGTTTGAGAGTGAAGCAGCAATCGTCTGAGACCTAAATTTAATCTTTGATGGTTCATTCATATTTCTATTATGAAAAATATTGGTATTGGTTGATGGGCTCCATCGCTCTTAGGTGGAATGTTGCTATAAAGGAGTGAATTTAGGATTGTTGCATGGTTATAACATATTTATGCAAAATAATTCTGTAAAGCAAAAACATCTGCTTCTCAACTTAAGGAACATAATCACACAAGAGTATAGAGCGAATAATAAGTGAATATAATTTAAAACCCCAAGCCTCTTCACTGAGACCTTTAAAAAGATAATGTGAAGGTATTGTCTTTGTATAGGCAGATACTGAAAATTCATAATGCAACAGAGATCTGAAGTAGACCTGCTGCTACTTTAAGCAGCTGATAAAATCTAGAGAGCATGTGCAGTGTAGTGAAGAGACCTCATATACTCTGTGGAATTTTGATTTAACATGAAGTGTCTATGTGTTTTTAAATGGTTGCCCCATCTTTGAATATACTATTTCTAGACTCCTCTGGAGCCTGGAAGCTTAATCTCAGTCATGTTAGACCTGGTGATTTCATTCCAAAAAGAATTAAAAAATTCATCCCAGAAGATGCATCAAAATATTGTGATTCATAATCAAGTCATAGCTTCTTTTTAAAATGTAAATGAAAATAGACAAAACCAGTACTTATATTAGCCAGGAGGATAAAGGGAAACATCATCAAAATGGCTAATCTTTGTCTACACTTTGCTTATGGTAATTTCTGCAAAATGAGTCTGTAAACATTGTAATTTTCTGCTTCAATGGAGAGGTATCTAGGGACTCAGAAGCTCAGGAACAACACAGCTCTGAGGAGAGAAAGTATCTCACGAAAGGGCATCCTGAGACGTGGTAGCTTAGAAACCACACAGCTCTGAGAAGAAGCTACCTCAGTAGAGGCATTCCAGTTTCTGGGGGGGAGGGTGGGAGGTTGGGGGAGGGGGAGGGTCTCTGCAGATAAGTGGAGGACTCAGGAGCCTAGGCTTTGCTCTACTTCTTCCCTTTTCTTCTTTATTGCTACTTGGCTTCTTCTTAGGAAAGAGTCACACCAGGCAGTGAATCTCATAAGAGCAAATATTTTGGAAGAGTCCAGGGTATGTAGGAATGAATCTAGAGATGGCTGTCCTCTGCTCCATGGACTAATATAGGGTCTTTTAGAGTTTTTCAGAGCAGAGATTTCCAGATTGAAGGTTATGGGATTTCAAGTTCTGAGCTTGGGTAGCTCAAGAATTGGTGGGTTTTCCTGTTCTGAGATGGTGATTGGTATTTTTTTTTAACCTTCTTGTTGTTCCACACCAGGCTCATGAGTTAGGATTGGAAGTTCTTTGTGGCCAAGCACCTTTGGCTGACACAGATTGTCTGTGGAACTACTAGGAAGACTAGATAGTAGGTGCTTCTACTGTGGACAGCTCCTGTGTGACAGCTCCTGTGGGACAGCCCCTGAGGGACAACCCCTGTGGGACAGCTCCTGTAGGACAGCTCCTGTGGGACAGCTCCTGTGGGACAGCTCTTGTGGGACAGCTGCAATGGTATTTCACCAAGGCACTTGTAAACTACATTTATTAACTTGATAATTATAATATTCAGTTCTACTATATTTAATTATTTCTATTTACTTAATTTTTATGGTAATTCATTTTATTATGTATTCAAATGTTTTGATTATGTTTGTGTACCACATGTGTGATTGATGGTACATACCACAAGTCAGATGAGAGCCTGAAACTAGACTTGAGGATAATTCTATGTGCTGGGATTTTCACTTGGGTCCAATGCAAGTATATCAGGTACTCAGAACTTCTGAGTTATCTCTCCAACCCCACTTCAGTATATGTGGATAGCACAGTGAATACGCTAAGAGTTTTATAAAACAGCTCAAGAGCATGAAATTCTATTAAGAACCTTGGATTAGTTATTTGAGGAGAGAAATGTATATTTTCAAAACTTCAAAATGTGTTGTGTTCTATATATATGTAATACACACACACACACACACACACACACACACACACACACACACATATATTATACTCCAAATTTCATTCCCCACCAGTCTACTTTCTTAATGTTCCACATCTCATAAGTGCTTCCCATATCCCCTATCTCCACAAAGATGTCTCATCTCCTACCCCAACCCTCTACCCCACCAGACCTCTAAACTCTCTGGGACCTCCAGTCTTTTGAGGGTTTGGAACATCTTCTTTGGTTGAAACTCAGATTTGGCAGTCCTCTGTTACATATGTGTTGGGGGCCTCATATCGGCTGGTATAGGCTGCCTGGTTGGTGGCCCAGTATATGAGAGATCTCGGGGGTCCAGGTAAATTGAGACTGTTGGTTGTCCTAATGGGTCACCCTCCTCCTCAGCTTCTTCCAGCTTTTCCCTAATTCAACCACATGGGTCAGTAGCTTCTGTCCATTGGTTGAGATGCACATATCTGCATCTGAATCTTTTCAGCTCTTTGTTGTTCTTTCGGAGGGCAGTCATGATAGGTCCCATTTTGTAAGCACTACATAGCCTCAATAATAGTGTCAGGCATTGGGGACTCCTCTTGAGCTGGATCCCAATTTGTGCATGTTTCTTTTGTTCAGGCTTCTCTCCATTTCAGTCCCTGGAGTTCTTTCAAACAGGAACAAGTATAGGTCAGATCTTTGACTGTGGGATTGCAACCCCATTCCTTATTTGGTGCCCTGTTTTGAAGCTGGAGTGGGCTCTACAAGTTCCCTCCCCACTGCAGAGCCTTTTATCTAAGGTTCCTTCCTTTGAGTCCTGAGAGTCTCTCACATGCCAGGTCTCTGGTACATTCTGGAGGGTCCTCCCTAACCTCTTACCTTCTGAAGTTGCCTGTTTCCATTCTTTCTGCTGGCCCTCAGGGCCTCAGTCCTTTTTCCCCACCTGGTACCAAATCATGTTCCCCCGTTTCCCTCCCAGATCCCTCTCTCCTCCCTTATGATTGCTTTCTTCTCCCTCCAAGGAGGGACAAAGATGTCATCACTTGGGCTGTTCAGTATGTTAAACTTTTGAGTTCTGTGGACTGAATCTTGGTATTCTGTATTTTTTATCTTTGGCTAATATCCACCTACTAGTGATTACATACCATACATGTTCTTTTGGGTCTGAGATACCTCACTCAGGATGGTATTTCCAAGTTCCATCTATTTGCCTACAAACTCAACATGTCCTTGTTCTTAATAGCTGAATAGTATTCCATTGTACAAATGAAACACATTTTTTGTATCCATTCTTCTGTCATGGGACATTTGTTGTTTCCAGCTTCCGACTATCGCAAGCAAGGCTGCTATGAAAATAGTGGAACATGTATTATTAACTCCAAATGTACCAGATAATTTTTTATATTTAACCATATTTTCAAGACCTCATTTTGACATTGGCAACTTTGGGATAGCTAAGGAGTAGACTGTCTCTGACTACACTGCTCTCCCTTGAATCCCTTTCCCCTAACTGGGCTGCCATGTCTAGCCTTAGTAGAATATGTGCATAGTCTGGTTGTGCCTTAATATGCAGGGACTGGTTGATGTCTATAGAACGCCTCTCCTTTTCTGAGTTAAAGGAAGGAGCGCTGGATGGTGAGGAGTTGGGAGCAAAAGTTAATGGGAAGAGACTGAGAGGAGAGGAGGGAGAGAAAGCTGCAATCAGGATGTAAAATAAATAAATAACTTAGTCAATTAACAAACAGAAACTATCTTTAAACTAAAGCCTCTGCTACTGTTTCTATAGCTACACCTATTCTTAGAAACTGGTGTGAGAGTGGCCTTTCAGAGATTTAAGATTAATACCCTGTGTAAGCCTGAGTTATTTGTCAATGCATTGATATTATAAATCTAAATTACAGGGGCCAATCAAAAATAAGTTTTGCTACATAGTATAGTAAAACTTGTATTTAACCTTTGGATGAAAGGTTGAATTTTAAAAGACCTATGAAATGACTGCACTTGACTTTATGGGCTTATGGTTTTGATCAGCTCAATACATTTGGGCCACTCTAATTCATGGTAGCAGCTTACATACAGGAAATGTGTGCCTGCAAAATTCTAGGAAAGGCCTGGAAATAAAACATTTTAAAATATTACATGAGTGTTCTGGATTAAATAAATACCAAAAACTTCTGTACACATCAAAAAAAAAAAAAAAAAAAAAAAAAAAAAAAAAAAAAAAAAAAAAAAAAAACCTCTTAGAAAATGCTTCAAACACAGACTCTGGTAATAAACAGAGAACAACTCAACAAATTATAAATAATACCCACCAAAATATATAGACTTATACAAAGAATACTCTAAGAACATTGAAAGACATAAATGCAGAATTTACTGAGAAGAAATATTTCTTCCTGGAACAAAAACTGAATGCAGTAAAGATTTTATTTCCTCTACAATTAAATATATTTTTAAGTGAAAAGAAATTACAAAAAATTTCAGCTAACCTACTCTAAGATGGACTGTTAAATGTAACCCATAAACATAGCTGAGACAAGGCATGGGCTTTGTGGGCTGATGGACACCTTTATTCCAAACACTGCAAGATAGAGGCAGGTAGATTTATCTGAATTCAATGCCATTCTAGTCTACAGATCAAGTTCCACACAAGTCAGGGCTACACAGAAAGAGATCGGAATGACTAAAATCAAAAATCAGGTGACAGCAGATACAGTCAAGGACGTGGAGAAAGAGTAAGACTTCTTCTCTGTTTGTGGGGTTGTAAGCTGGTACTACTCTGGAAATCAGTGTGGTGGTTCCTCAGAAAATTGGACAAAGTACTACCTAAAAACACAGCTATTCCACTCCTGAGCATATACCCCAAAGATGCTTCAACATCTAACAAGGACACATGCTCCACTATGTTTATAGCAGCCTTATTTATAATAGCCAGAATCTGGAAAAGACCCAGATGTCCTTCAACAGAAAAATGGATACAGAAATTGTGGTGCATTTACACAATAGAGTACTACTCACCTATTAGAAACAACAACTTCATGAAATTCTTAGGCAAATGGATGGAGCTAGAGACTATCATCCTGAGTGAGGTAACCCAGTCACGTAAGAACACACATGGTATGAACTCACTGATAAGCAGATACTAACCCCAGAAAGGTCTGAATACCCAAGAAACAATTTACAGACAGTATGAGACTCAAAAAGAAAGAAGGCCAGAATGTGGATGCCTCAGTCCTTCTTAGAAGGGAGTACAAAACACTTGCAGGAGGAAATGGAAGGTCAAATAGAGGAACAGGGATTGAAGAAAAGATCATTCAGAGGCCACCTCACCAGGGGATCCACCACATATGCAGTTACCAAATCCAAGCACTATACCTCATCCCAAGAAGTACTTACTGGCAGTAACCAGATAGAGATACCTGCCTGCTCAGGAACTCTGTCAGATTATATAGATACACCTGAGCATGCTTGCACACAGACTCTAATGAAGGTGCTAAAGAAAGGACTGAAGGAGCTGAAAGATTTTGCAACTTCAAGGGAAGAACAACATTATCAACCAGCCAAACACTCCAAAAATCCTATGGAATAAAACACCAACTTTTGAGCACATATTGTGAGAACTATTGATCCAGTTGCATATGTAGATGAAGATACCAGTGTCTGGCATCAATGTGAGAAGAGGTCTTAGGTCCAGGGAGGGCATGTTTTCCCAATGCAGGGGAATGTCTAGGTAATGGGGTGGAGAGGGTGATTAGGAGAGAGTGCACCATCATGAAGGCAAATGGAGGGGAAAAGGGGATGGGAGCGGGATTTGGAAAGGGATAACATATCAAATATAAGTACAGAATATCTAATAAAATAATGAGAAAACAAAAAGAAAAAAAAAGCAAACTCATACAGCACATGTAGCACTAACATTAAAACAAAACACAGCACAACAAACAAAGCAAGACACCTGATTTTACATTTCCCTTAGCATCTCTTAAGTATAAGAGCAACAAACAAACTAATATAAGTAAAATATGAATAAGAATCTATCTTATTTTTTCTACTTTCTCTTTTATTTAATTCAGTGTATCTGGGTTTTTTAAGCTTTAATTTAAAAAACAAAGACAAAAGAAAAAAATTAAACATTTTTGCATAAATGCACACAAACACAACTGTGTCAGTTCTTGGATTTGTTTTTCTTTTTTTTAAGGTTTAACACTCTGCACCAAAGTCCAACCAATCACAATGAGCAAAATGTACATGCAAAACAGGATGCAACCCAGAACCAGTCAACATTTCCTGGTGTGTAAGGATTGAGCATGATGTTTCCCTTTCCTTTTTTTTTGTTTTATTTTGTTTTCTTTTTTTTCTTGAACTTCACACAGTCTGCAAGTATTATCCGGGGCAGTCTGAGCCTCTGAGGTTAGAATCCCACTATCAGTGACTGCATATTATGTCTGTTCTTTTGTGACTGGGTTATCTCACTCAGGATGATATTCTCTAGATGCAAACATTTTCTTAAGAATTTGGTTAAGTCATTGTTTCTGACGGCTGAGTAGTACTCCATTGTGTAAATGTACCACAATTTTTGTATCCATTCATCTACTGAAAGACATTTGGGTTCTTCAAGCTTCTGGCTATTATAAATAGAGCTGCTATGAATATTGTGGTGCATGTATCTTTGTTGCATATTGGAGTGTCTCTTGGCTATATGCCCAGAAGTGGAATAGCTGGGTCTTCAGGTAGGACTATGTCCAATTTTCTGAGGAATCGACAGACTGATTTCCAGAGTGGTTGTATCAGTTTACAACCCCACCAGCAGTGGAGAAGTGTTCCTCTTTCTCCGCAGCCTCGCCAGCATCTGCTGTCATCTGAGTTTTGGATCTTGGCCAATCGGACTGGTGTGAGGTGGAATCCCAGGGTTGTTTTGATTTGCATTTCCCTGATGTCTAATGCTGTCAAGCACTTCCTTAGATGCTTCTCATCCATTTGATATTCCTCAATTGAGAACGTTTTGTTTAGCTCTGTAACCCATTTTTTAATAGGGTTGTTTGATTCTCTGGTGTCTAGCTTTTTGAGTTCCTTGTACACCTTAGATATTAGGCCTCTATCTGATGTGGTGTTGGTAAAGATCTTTTCCCATTCTGTTGGCTGCCGTTTTGTTTTCTTGACGATGTCCTACGCCTTACAGAAACTTTGCAATCTCATTAAGTCCCATTTGTTAATCTTTGACCTTAGAGCTTGAGCCATTGGTGTTTTGTTCAGGAAATTTTCTCCTGTACCTATGTGTTCTAAGGTTTTCCCTACATTATCATTTAATAGTTTCAGTGTATCTGGTTTAATGTGGAGATCTTTGATCCACTTACACTTGAGCTTTGTACAAGGAGATAAGAAAGGGTCTATTTTCATTCTTTTGCATGCTGAGTGCCAGTTGGACCAGCACCATTTGTTGAATAGGCTGTGCTTTTTCCATTGGATGTTTACTGCTCCTTTGTCAAAAATCAGGTGACCATATAGATGAGGGCTCATTTCAGGATTTTCTATTCTATTCCATTGATTCACATGCTTATTTCGGTACTCATACCATGCAGTTTTTAACACAATTGCCTTGTAATATAGTTTGAGATCAGGAATAGTGATTCCTGCAGATGTTTTCTTTTTGCTGAGGATGAGTTTCGCTATTCTAGGTCTTTTGTTATTCCATATGAAATTGCACATTGATCTTTCCAACTCAATGAAGAACTGGGTTGGAATTTTGATGGATATTGCATTGAATCTGTACATTGCTTTTGGGAGGATGGCCATTTTTAAAATGTTGATCCTTCCAATCCATTAGCATGAGAGATCTTTCCATTTTCAGAGATCTTCCTCGATATCCTTCTTTAGAGGTTTGAAGTTCTTGTCATACAGATCCTTCTCTTGCTTAGTTAGAGTCACACCAAGGTATTTCATAGTTTTTTTGACTATTGTGAAGGGTATCTTTTCACTAATTTCTTTCCCCACATATTTGTCCTTTGAATATAGAAAGGCTACTGATTTGTTTGAGTTAATTTTGTATCCAGCCACGTCGCTGAACTTGTTAATCTGCTGTAGGAGTTCTCTGGTGGAATTTGTGGGGTCACTTAAGTATTCTATCATGTCATCTGCAAAGAGTGATGTTTTTACTTCTTTTCGATTTATATCCCCTTGATCTCCTTTTGCTGTCTAATTGTTACAACCAGGACATAAAGTACTATGTTCATTAGCTAGGGGGAGAGTAGGCAGCCTTGTCAAGTACCTGATTTTAGTGGGATTGCTTCAAGTTTCCCACCGTTAAGTTTGATGTTGGCTGTTGGTTTGCTGTATATTGCTTTTATTATGTTTAGGTATGGACCTTGGATTCCTGTTCTTTCCAGGACTTTTAACATGAAGAGGTGTTGAATTTTGTCAAATGCTTTCTCAGCATCTAGTGAGATGACCATGTGATTTTGTTCTTTGAGTTTGTTTATATGGTGGATTATATTGATGGAATTCCTTATACTAAACTATCCCTGCATCCCAGGGATGAAGCCTACTTGGTCATGGTGAATGATTGTTTTGATGTGTTCTTGGATTCGTTTGCAAAGATTTTGTTGAGTATTTTTGCATCAATGTTCATAAGTGAGATTGGTCTGAAGTTCGCTTTCCTTGTAGGGTCTTTGTGTGTTTTAGGAAGGAGGGTTGTTGTAGCTTAATAAATGAGTTAGGTAGTATTCCATCTGATTCTATCTTGTGGAATAGTTTGGAGACTATTTGTGCTATGTGCGCAATAAATGTCTGATAAAATTCTAAGCTGAACCCATCTGGACCTGGGCTTTTATTGAGTGGGAGGCTTTGATGACTTCTTGTATTTTTTAGGTGTTATGGGATTACTTAGATGATTTATCTGGTCTTGGTTTAACTTTAGGATCTTGTATCTGTCTAGGAATTCATCCCTTTCCTCCAGATTTTTCAAGTTTGTGGAGTGTAGGCTTTTGTATTTGGATCTGATGATTTCTTGAGTTTCCTCAGTTTCAGTTGTTATGTCTCCATTTTACTTTTTGATTTTTTTTTTATTTGTATACTCTCTCTTTGCCCTCTAGTTAGTATGGCTAGAGGTTTATCAATCTTGTTGATTTCCTCAAAGAACCAGCTCTTGGTTTTGTTAATTCTTTCGATGGTTCTTTTGTTTTCTATATGGTCTATTTCTGCCCTAATTTTGATTATTTCTTGCAGTTTACTCCTCTTGGGAGAATCTGCTTCCTTTTGTTGTAGAGCTTTTACCTGTTCTGTCAAGCTGCTGATGTAAACTCTCTCCATTTTCTTTTTGGAGGCGCTCAGGGCTATGAGTTTTCCGCTCAGTACTGCTTTCATTGCATCCCATATGTTTGGGTATGTTGTATTTTTGTTTTCATTGAATTCTATAAAATCCTTAATTTCTTTTTATTTCTTCTTCGACCCTGCTATCGTTTAACAGAGCGTTGTCTAGATTCCATGTGTGTGTGGGCTTTTTTTTTTTTTTTGTCTTTGTTGTTGTTAAAGACCAGCCTTAGACCATGGTGATCTGAGAGGATACATGGGAATATTTCAATCTTATTAAATCGATTGAGGCTCTTTCTGTGTCCAATTATGTGGTCAATTTTCGAGAAGGTGCCATGGGGTGCTGAGAAGAAGTTGTTTACTTTTACTTTAGGATGATATGTTCAGTAGATATCTATTAATTCCAGTTGATTCATAGTTTCTGCTAGTTTTACAGTGTCCTTGTTCAGTTTCTGTTTCCATGATCTGTCCATTTGTGAGAGTGGAGTATTAAAGTCTCCCACTATTATTGTGTGGGGTGAAATGTACTTTTTGAGCTTTATTAGGGTTTCTTTTATGAATGTGGGTGCTTTTGTATTTGGAGCATATATGTTAAGGATTGAGAGTTCTTCCTGACAGATTTCCCCTGTAATGAGTAAAATGTGTCCTTCCTTATCTTTTTTGATAACTTTTGCCTGGAAATTTACTTTATTCGATATTAGAGTACCCACTCCAGCTTGCTTCTTGGGGATGTTTGCTTGGAAGTTTTTTTGCTTCACCTTTTACTCTGAGATAGTGTCTGTCTGTCTCTGAGATGAGTTTCCTGTATGCAGAAAAATGCTGGATTTTGTTTATGTATCCAGTCTGATAGCCTATGTCTCTTTATTGGGGAGTTGAGTCATTTTATGTTAATAGATATCAAAGTATAGTGGTTTGCTGGTTCCTGCTATTATTGCTTTTGTAGGTTGGGTTTTGTCTGTGTCTATTTTCTTGGGCTTCTTGCTTAGGAATTTTTTTGTTTTTACTAGGATGTAGTTCCTTCATTGTATTGGGTTTTCCACCTATTATTCATTGTAGTGCTGGGTTTGTGGTCAGATATTGTGTAAATTTAGATTGGTTTTGAAATATCTTCAGCTCTCCATCTATGGTGATTGATAGTTTTGCTGGGTATAGCAGCTTGGGCTGGCACTTGTGCTCTCTTACGGTCTGTATGATGTCTGTCCAGGCTCTTCTAGCTTTCATAGTCTCTGTTGAGAAATCGGGTGTGATTCTGACTGGTCTGCCTTTATAAGTTACCTGATCTTTTTCCCTTACTGCTTTTAGTATTCTTTCTTTGCTTTGGGTACTTGGTGTTTTGACTATTATGTGTCGGGAGGAATTTCTTTTGTGGTCCAACCTATTTGGAGTTCTGAAGGCTTCTTTTATGCTTGTGGTCATCTCATTCTTGAGGGTAGGGAAGTTTTCTTCTACGATTTTGTTGAAGATATTTACTGTGCCTCTTAGTTGATACTCTTCTCCCTCTTCTATTCCTATTTCCTTAGGTTTGGTCTTCTCATTGTGTCCTGGATCTCGTGGACATTTTGGGTTAGGAGCTTTTTGGTTTTTGTATCTTCTCTGGTGTTTTGTCTATGTTTACAATGTTGTCTTCTGCCCCCGAGATTCTGTCTTCCATCTCTTGTAGTTTATTGGAAATGCTTGCTTCTGTGACTCCTGATTTTTTTTTAGGTGTTCTACCTGTAGGGTTATCTCTTTTAGTGTTTTCTTTATTGTGTCAATTTCCCTTTTAAATTCCTTCTTCCAGTCCTTCATATCTTTGATTCTGTTTCCCTCTAGTTCTTTGGGTGCTTTTCTTGTTTCCTCTTTAAAAGCTTTTGATTCTTTTTGCTTTTCCTCCCATTCTTGTTTAAGGATCTCTATCATTGTCTTGAGATTTGATTTTAGGTCTGCATCTTCTTTTTCTGGAGTGTTTGGCATTCCGCTGTTTGCTGTGATGGGAGAGCTGGGTACTGGTGTTGCCAGGTTGTCTTGGTTTCCCTGGGATATGTTCTTTCACTTTCCTCTTGCCATCTTGTTGTCAGTGATATGTTCTTGCCTTTCCATTGTATTTGGTCTGTGTCCCTGCATCTCCACTGGTCCAGGTGGCAGATGGTCAGAGCCCTGTTCTGTGCCCCAAAGCTGCTGGGTTGGAACAGAGGTCCCAATGCTGGGCTCCTGGTCCCTTGGTCAGGCAGGGAAGTGGTGCGTTTTCTTTGTGTACTTGGCAGTGATCTCTCTGCTCCCTGGCTGCTCAGATCCCCTCCTCACCAGTCTTTAAACCTTTGAGATCTGCTGGTCCAAGTGGCAAATGGGCCGAGCCCTGTTCTGTGCCCCAAAGCCGCTGGGGGAACAGAGGTCCCAATGCTGTGTTCCTAGTCCCTGGATCAGGCAGGGCAGGGGCATGCTTTCTGTGTGCACTCGGTTAAGGTTAAGATCTCTCTGCCCCCTGGCTGCTCGGATCACCTTTTCACCAGGCCTTAACCTTTGGAAACTCAAGAATCTATCTTATAATAGTTGATTTTAATGTGCATTATTGTGATGATGATATGAAAGAAAAGAAAGTTTATTATGAATGCAAAAACTAATTGATGTAACATTTTTATTTTTGAAATTATAATGTAATTACATAACTTCCTTCATCCTTTCTTTTTATTTATTCTTTCTACACACACACACACACACACACACACACACACACACACACACTTTTAAATACAGAAATACATCTCATTCAGTCTGCATAGTTACCTTTATGTACATTGTCTCAGGGATGAGCATTTGGTATTAAATTGAATCAATTAGTGCCCTCTTCTCTAGGGATGTTCATTTCTGCTTTTGGAAGTGGATCTTAATTCTTTGTCTAGGTGTGAGACCTGTGAGCTTCCCCTTGTTCCTGTTAGCATGTCTGCTGACATCACTCTTGTTCAGGTATTGTTTAAGTGGCTATATTTATGAGAATTGATTGGTGTGACATTTTGTTGAAATTTTATAATTTACATTTATTGTCATTACTTCCTATTGAAAAGTAATATCTCACGCTTACTGGTGATATTTTCTTCTCTGATTTAAGTATTTCTACCCCAAGAATTGCTTTGCAACTTAGTATAAAGTTTTAAAGCTTTAATTTCTAGATAATCTTTCCCTCAGAAAACCAAAAGAGTGGCATCTGTTTTCTGAAAATACACAAAGACTAGTTTTAGAAAAGTTAAGCTTAATAGTTTTATTTTTTTTAATTAAATGAATAATGGTTGTTGAATTTGGAATTGTACACAGGTAAAAGTTACCTATGGGCTTTGCATTCTAAGCTAAAATCATTCAGCTTTATTCTATGAGAAATGGAGAATAACTAGAAATTTCAAGTACACATGATTTATCAACTATTACTTATTTGATTGAAAAAGCCCTGTAGGCTACAGAGCAGAATATTTTCTGCAAGTGAAGATGGGGAGTTCCAAACAGCTTCAAACCAAAAGAAAGGAAGAAAGAAAGAAAGAATGAAAAAACGAGGGAGAGAGGGGGAGAAAGAGAAAAAGAGGAAGAGAGAGAAAAGAAGGAAGAAAGAAAGGAAGGAGGGAAGAAAGAAAGGAAGAAAAAGAGAGAAAGGGTAATTAGGTTATGTAATTGTACCTAATGTTATTTATATTATGTGAATATTATTTTATTGTAGAGTAATTAAGTAATATTTTTAGAATAAGTTATGTAGTTATAATTATATAGTTTTTGAACTTTTTAAATTTCTATGATTAATATCAGTTCAAAAGAACCATATTGTTCTTATAAAAATAATTTAAAGCTGAAATCATTATAAGCATTTTTATTGAATATTTTATTTATTTACATTTCAAATTCTATCTCTTTTCGCCTCCACAAACTTATTCCATCCTTCTCCCCCTCTTCTCTGAGGATGCTCCCCCACCAACTCCCACCTCCCTGCCCTGGCATTTCCCTACACTGAGGCAATAAGCCTTCATAGAACCAATAGCCTCTCCTCCCATTGATATGAGACAAGGCCATTCTCTGTTACACATTCAGCTGGAGCCATGGGTCCCTCTATGTGTACCCTTTGGTTGGTGTTTAGTCCCTGGGAGTTGTAGGGGTTCTGGTTGGTTGATATTGTTGTTCTTCCTATGGTGTTTCAAACCCCTTAATCTTCTTCAGTGCTGAGTATATGATCATTTTTGACCTAAGAATCAGTAAGGCCTCCCTTCCCAGCTAAGCTTTCTATGTGCTGGAGATATGCAAACATTCAGCCTAAGGTGTAATAGATTCACTTGCAAACTTTTACATGCAAGGACATTGTCTGGATCTGTTCAGTTGTCTGTTCTCACATCACTGCTGTCTATGTATATTCCTGGCACTGCTACTGCCTCTGGAGTTGAGGAGTGATAGTACCATATATTATTCCATTATTGTCCAGGAAAGATGTGGAGAATGTGGTATGCTTCTTTCTATCTTCTCCCTAAAATAGAAATGTTTTAAAATGCTGGAGGAGTGTTAACAATAGAAACATAAAAAGCCTAAATAGAAATGTGTCAAAGAAATTCTGCTCTTGCTTTAGAGGACAGCTCTCATGTGGGCATGGTGAGTTTGGGAGCTCTGGGGTTCAGTGTTATTATAGAAAGAGAATAACGGTGAGATCATATTTTGCTTTAACTGCTATGTTCCATGAGTAAAGCTCAAAAAACATATTCTGAGCTGACAGGTGCTAGCTAGTGCTTGATCATGTACAGTCTCTATGTGATTTCCCTGACAACTGGAGCTGGGACTGCCCATAAAGTTGTTACCTTTTTGTCAATTGGGCTGTCTTGTGGGAGAAGATGTGCCTAATCCTGTCTAGACTTGATGTACCAGGTTTGGGGGATAACCAGGTGGAGGGCTAACTTCTTAGAGAAGAAGGGGAAGAGGGATGGAGGGACCCAGTGAGGGAACTTAGAGGAGGGCAGTTATTGGGATGTAAGATTCATTTATTCATTCAAAAGAACAAACAGAAATGCATAGAGAGTAAGGAATTCCAGCAATCCCTTTCACGTTATTCTGGCTGGGATACAATTTGTGCCATGCAATCATTCAGGTAATATTGCACAACATTAAATACTTTTTATTTTAGGATGACACATAGCAAAATTTCTAAATTTCATACATTTTATAATAACTTTTGTAAATCAAAAAGTGAAAAGTGAATCAATTTTTTGGATCATAAACAAAAACCAAAGTTTTCAACCCAAATAATATGACCTCAACAGAAAGTGCATTAGAAAATAATTGTTTAAAATGTAAATACAGAGAGTATCCAATAAAATAATTTAAAAACTAGTTGTATAGAACATTGAATATTAGTGCATTATGTTGGACACTTTGACATATAACATGTTATTTGCTCCTGACAGTAGCTCTAGAACCCAAAGAGCAATATTTTTAGTTTAGAGACACACACCATTAAGCCAGTGGTGGGGAAGTGGCCTCTAGTTTGCCTTGGGCATGTCATTTAGACTTGAATCTTCTTACTGTGATCCAGTGGCACATCTGTTATATTAGAAATATTGACATATTATTAAAAGTTATGAAGTGGCTCATCATTTTACTTTAAAATTGAATTTTTATTGTGACAGAAGAACAAAACTCTTTTTTAATGTCAATGCAGAGCTGAAAGGTCAGGTCGAGTTTTAATCTATCTATGTTTGTATTGTTTTTATTTTTAAAGTATTTTAATTTCATACTTTTAAAAGGCATGTGTGTGCGCGCGTCCACACACACACACACACACACACACACGCTCACACACACACACAATCTTTGTGTGTCAAAGGTGCTGCCATGTGAATGATTTAGTCGCAATTTTGAGCTGGGAATTTCATTTTACCAGGTCACTCACTAACATGATAAGCTTCCATATTTCCATTGCTATTCATTTTCTTTATGACAACTCTCAAGGTCAGATGTGCTTAATATTATTTCACATATGAAATAATGGCTCTTGTTGCTGGTGACATGGTTCAAGAGAAAAGATTACTTTGTCATAAATGTGGAGTTATTAGTGTCCTGGATGTCCTAGGTTTGTCCTTGCTTCTAAGGTTGCACTTGGCTTAAACAGGGCGTCTGGGAATCCTGTGTTGTGGTAAAGCTCCAGTGTTCTCAGCAATACATAGCTGTTATGTGAATCCATGTTTCCATGGTTACATCTTGCTTTAGTTCCCGCTGACTCCAAATTTTCATCCCCATTGTCAGGTCCTTCTTAGAGCAGATTGCCTGTTGTTTGAAGTCTCTCTGTAAATGTTTCCACACCTTCATGAGGAAGAATGTGTAATGGGAGTTCCCCTGCAAGAACATGCTATTTGCCTCACTTTCCCTCATTTGAGACTTTGCTTTTACCTTTGTTATTTGTTTTTGAACCTGTCTGCTAAAACAATAAGAAACTGTTCAATTACTTCTTTTATGCTTTATATAGCTGATGGAATTGAGTAAAGCTCTCCTTGACATATGCATAGAAATCTCCGTTTAAAAAAAAGTCTTTCAGTCCCCGAACAAGTCTATGCCATTTTTCTTTACTGTAAATGAATTTGTCATTTTGAAAATAAATCTGTCTATTGTCTGGTCCAAATTAAAGCTAGGTTTTCCAAGTTCAAATTAATCTCTTGTTATTTCACTTTTGGGAGCTAGAAAATCCCTGTTGATAATCTGACATGATTATGGTTGCATTCTTTATGGTTTATGCTTTATAATTTCTACCCTAATATTCATTTCCCTTACCTCATTAACCAAAGAACTATGTCTATTATTTCTTGCTGGAAGGGAGGAATGTGCTCTGGGAAAATGCTGGTCTTTTCTTATGATAAATCTGTAGAATACTAAACCTCTTGTCCAGATATGGGAACTTCTGCCTGAAGCTCGATACCTGAGAAAATTCTAGAGAAGACCACAGAAGATTTAAAAAATTACTAAAAATCACAAGTTTCTGAGCCTCTGATTTCATGACTAATACACTGCAGGACCCAGACACTGGGAAATAATTTACACATTTTTTTGTCTGTTACTCCCTCCACCAAAAATAACTAATTGTGCAGCCTAGTACTGAGTGGGAAGCATGAATTACACTGTGCTGATTTGGGAGATAAACACTTTTTAGGACCTTTGAGGAAAGTGAGCAGCAAGAATGCTTGTCTAGAAAAAACAAACACTGGCTAATTTAACAAAAACTTTTGTGACATGAATGAAAATGATTCTTTCATCAGTATTACTATGGTGCAGAGTTGAGTTGAGCTTTATGTATTTATGTATTTGTTTATTTTGGTGTTTAATACTCCCATTTGATTTCAGTGGGAATATTGCTTGGTTTAGGGCTGATGGAAGCTATATATTTATATTTCATGATATTAAATAATGTGTTTTATTTACTTTAAATATCTATAAATTTAACCACACTGTGTGCCACCTAGTCATGTTTGCTTTTTTTACAAGTCCTATTTATTTTTCCTTTTTGTTATTAGCAGGGATTTAATCACAGGTCTGGGTGAATGCATGTCCAAATGTCTGCAGAAGCACAGAGAGGGTACTGGATGCCTGGAGCTGGAGTTATGGGTGGTTCTGCACTTCACACCATGGGTTCTGGCAGCCAAACTTGGGTTTTATGCAAGAGCAGCAGGTGCTCCTAAACACGGAACATCTCTCCAGCCTTATATAAAAGCTTCTTGATATTGGCAGCAGATTATAAGGCTACAGTTTATCTTGTTTTCTAAATATATTTATTCTTGATTAAATTTGATTCTAAAAAATAACCTTCTCAGATTAATACAAATAATCCTTATTTTAAAATGTGATATTTGTTAGTTATAGTTGTATTTTGCTTTTCTAATTTCAAAACTAAATTTAAACATGTTTTGGAAAGAGAGTCATGTGGCTAGCCCAGCTGAAGAGCCTTTATTAAAGACAGCCAGATGTAAAAGCTGTTCCTTAATCTCAAATTATGTAGCTTATATATATATGTCATTTCTTTACATATGAAACAGCCTTAGATCTTTTTATAGTGACAGAAAATAGACAAGTATCTTTGAAAGTCTTTAAAGAACCATTTAATATACCACTGTCATAAATAAATCCTCCAATCTTCTTCCACCCATTTCTCTCCATTGCTCTGGCCTGTCTGAATTTCCTTAAACATATACATACCCAGCTCCTCTTGCTAAGCACCCTGTTTGTTACAGTGCCTTCACTCATAGAACCTCTTTCCTATACCATCTGTCTCCCTCTGGAGACCTCTGTCTGAGTATTACCGGTGAATAAAGTATCCAGCAGCTTTATGGAAGTGTGCTACCCTAAACTCAGTTGCCTCTGTATATGCTGTTTCATAGTTACCTTTAGCTGTAAGATTTTCATTCATTAGACCTTTTAACATTTATCAAAAATTTGGTAAATGAAGGTAAATTTTGATGACATGAAAATGTAAAAATTAAACTGTGGGAAATCCAATTTATGTCCTTTAACTTTATTACTTTTTTATACATGTATTTGTGAACATGTATGTGTGTGGCATAAAATTCCTGTATATGTCAGAAGGCAACTTGGCTGAAGTCGGTTCTTTCTGTCCACAATGAGAACCTATGAGATCAAACTCAATCAAGCCTTTGTTCTTTGCTGGCAATCACCTTCACTTGGGGAACTGTCTCAGAAGTCTTCAGTTTGCTTTTTTGGAATGGTATCATACAGCTTCATCTTTATATATTTTTGGTTATCTATACTTATGATTGATGATTTACCTCTTGTTCATTGTTTTGTGACATTCTAAGAGTCAAAAACTATATCATGAAATCTATAAACAGTAAAATTCATATGCGAGTCTTGCATATTTAATTCCATGTATACTTTATATATAACTAGAGAAAGTGTGCTTTGGATTATTGATCTTAATATGATATTGTCTTACAAAGTCAGTGAAACAATGCTTGGAATTCCAGTACATTAAAGATCTAATGTTAACACTTGAATATAAACACTGTCATACAGTTTTGCTAATAACTCCAGTAAACCCTAAACTGTGTATATATAACTTCAAATGCATAGATTGCTATGTAAATTTTGTTGTAAGTGACTATTCATCAATAATTTACATTAGCAATGTGGCCAGTTAAAATTAGATTATTTTTAAAGATGTATGTACTAGTCATTTCAATGCATGTGAGTGAGGGCTTGCCTCCAGTATGTTTACCATGCACATGCCTAGAGAAGGTAGAGGCCAGAACATGGGCTAAGAACATGTTCTTAGCCTGGGTTCTCTACATACGTAGCAAGTGTTCCTAATCATTGGGTCGTCTCTGCAGTCCAAAGATGAATTATTTTTAAAATCATAAGTTGAACTTAATCCAACATTGTTGTTATTAATTCTGGGGTGCAGATGAAGACTGAGAGCACCTGTCGCTGTCGCTTCCAGATTCCTAAGTCTAGTTGTCTCCTGGTGGGACCCTCTTTGGCCAGTTATTTGAGCAAAAGTATTGGTCTCACCTGTGAACTTTTTTTTTTAAGACTGACAACACTACTGTGAGACCAGTTCTTTCTGGGCAGGACTTGATTACAAAGAGCTGTGCCACAGGGTTAACTCCAAGGAGCAGACTGAGACCAGAAGAATCATTGCCATTTCACTACTTGATGACTTATTAAAATGAAGAACTACTAAACACTAACATTTAAGTTTATAATAATCAGCACATTATCTCCTTAAAATTTACTCCTTCTAGTTCATACTTTCACAAAGACAAAAAAATTAAACCGCTATCAATACCTTTTCCAGTAAATATATTGTTTTTACTTTTTCCAAAATTATTTTTTAATATTATGTTTACCTCCTTTTATTCATTGGTTATTATTTTATACTTCTTACTTGGTTTATAGTTTGTTTATATTCCTATTCAGTATGATTATTTTTCTCTTATTTTTACATGATTTGAAACTAATAGATTATTTTTTTGTTGTTCTTCTCCCATTCTGAATATTTTCTGAATTTTGACATGCCTATATTTCATAAACACACTTCTGTTAGATATTGAATTCTTGATTGATAGTTTATTTTTTTGTACAACGTAAAGAAATCAACTGTGAAACTTTTGGAAGGCAGTTGCCAATACATTGTCATTTTTCTAAAGTAGTATTTTTACTCTGACTGCTTTTAGGTTGTTTTATCATTCAAAACTTTTCTGAGATATCTTTCTGAAATATCTACATTGAAAAATTTATTGTCATCTGCTTTTAAATCCTTGGCCAATTATAAAATGCTTTCTGGTGTTTCACCTAAAATTATAGCACATACCACATTTTGTATTGATTTTTCTTGGCTTTTCCTCTTTTCATGTGACAGATTTCTCTGTTTCCTTTACTGGTATAAAATTCTCCATGTAGATTATGTTGCCACAAACTTCTGATTCTCTGGCTCAAGTCTTCTGAGATCTGAGAATAGATATGGATACTATCATACCTAATACATTCTGAAATGTCTTGGTTTTTAATCTGCGGTATGCATGAGATACATATGTATGCTTGTTTGTGTACCAGAAAATGTATGTGCAACTATATGCACGTGTGAACAACATGCATGTTTTATGCTGGAATGTTGTGTAAATGTCAAAACTGGATGTTTTTTTAAAATCACTTTCTACTGTATTTTTTGAGGCAGAGTCTTTCACTGAACCTTGAATTTGCCAAAATGTGGAGACACAAGAAGGAAATCAATGACTCAAGGCAGTAGATGACGAGCATGTAAGGTTAGGAAGACCAAAAGAGTCTGTTTGGTTATTCCACTAATCAAGCACTAATCTCCTCCATCAATGCTATCATGAGCTGTGCTCAGAAATGCTACTTCATCATGTATAATTTAATCTAGCCAACATACACACATGTCTATCATAATACATCATAAATTTGGCTACAAAGATTTCTTATGAAGAAGGGGTTATGTTTGTTTTCATGTGCTTGCATCTGAACGTTCAAAAGCTGGTGCTCAAGTTCACTGGTAATTTGGGAATGTCCATAGGCCCAAGAACAATTTTGATGCAACTGTTTACTGTTTTTTGTTTGTTTGTTTGTTTTTTATATTAATGGTTTCTCACTGTGCTGTCTCCCTGTTGTTTGGGTCATATGCCTCCTTGTATATTTATCACTTACATTTAAAAATTCATAGAGAAATATACATAATGTTGGAAGAGTTTAAAATTCAGTTATTACATTTAAATGATACATTTTTTATTTGGGGCTTCAAGATTTTTTCTGTTTTGTCCATGTGCATTTCTATTATTAATTGCCTTTGTTAGTGAATTACATAAAGATCCTTTTCACTATTTTTTAGTAGCTTCTGGAATCTCTTTTTGTACCAAAAATAGTAGAACTTAAGAGTGAAGGCTTTATGCCAGTATTTTCTGAATTTCTCTTAAGTCATAGTCTTATGTTAGTTTGTATTGTGCAAGCTATAGTCTTGGCAACAGCCTAAGTTGTTTGGAGAGTCCCATGTGATTCCTCTGACTAATTATTAAATTAGATATAACATAGTACTGATACTGGAAACTTCATTTGGTGGCAGAAGATGTCTAGTGAGGACTCTGTCTTCTCCATTATTTGGTAATTTCATTTAGATCATATTCATATATTTATATTTTACTAAGTTTCTACTAGATTAGGTTTCCATATATTCCCTCAACTGTCCCTTAATTTTAGCTGTCACTTCCTGTATTCCCACATTTGTTCCTATTTTTCCTTTTTTTCAATTAAACAACTTTATTTTTAAAAACAGAGATAAATGTACAGATTTTAAAAGCATGTTTTCATAAAACTATATGAATATATTTTGATAGTACTTAAGATTTTATAGGTTTGATAGAATGCATTGAAATCTTACTAGTTAGAATGAGCATAAAGTACATGTAAAACAAAACGTAACATGGAAATAGTCAAAGTTTTCTTAGTGTGTAAAGATTAAATATAATGAGTTTTAAATGCCAAGAATTGCCTGAAGGCTACATTCTTAGCTCTTGATTTTGTATTGCAATTATGTCCTGACTGCAAGATATATTAGTGCACTTCTAGCACAAAACTTGTGAAAGTAACCAACCAATATCTGGTGTGACTTAAGGCCCACTTTAAAAAATGAAACTCATGTTCGATACTGATTAGGTTACCAAGAACCAAAGACTAGTTATCCCAAGGTCTTTGGGTAAACTCCAAAACTATTCTTTCAAAAGAAGCAATAAAATCATTCCTAATGCCATTCTGCTACATTCATAGATAAATTTCTTGCTTAACTATCATCATCAGAGAAGCTTTGGCCTTTGGCAGATGGAAACAAATTCAAAAACCCAGAACCAGACTTTAGGACTAAGCATACTTAGCTCTAAAAGGAGATCCTTCATCCAAACCACCCTGGAGGGCTCAGAGATTACTTGAGAAGAGACGGCCGAAAGGTGATGGAGGACACCAAGACCTGTGTACATGATGGTGGGGGCTTTCCTGATTGCTTACTGTCGCTGAAAGGCCCAGCCCACTATGGGCAGCATCACTCTTAGGCTGGTGGTTCTGGGGGCTATGTGTAAACTAGGAAGCCATGTTCCTTCTTGTGCTTCATGACCTCCCTGAATGATGGACTATGACTTAATGGGTACAGCAAATAGATCCCCTAATCTAATCTCTTCTATGAAATGTTATAATAAGATTTTTAAAGCAAACATACAGAAAATAGTGATTTAAAATCCTGGTGAGGATATTTGCTTTTTAGTACTGGCAGTAAAGAGCTCCATCTGGTAAGATGAAATGATGAAAACGGAGACACCAGTTCCAGGGAGGTAAATGTAGAACTGTTTGCCTTAGGTTTAGGCCAGCAAGAATTTGTAGACTTTTATGCATGTTTCATTCAATGTTTCAGAATCTTCCAAATCCTCAGATATTCTCTGTAACCAGCCAAAACTACATTTTTATACTTTAAAATATTATTATTTAAGTGAACATACTAAATTCTTTAATAAAGATTTAGTTTATTTAAGATTCACAGAATAGAAAACTTCAATTATATTGTATGGTTCAAAGAGACACAGCAGAATTCTCATTTGGAAATCCAATATACTAAGTGATTTTCTCGAAGAATACAATATTCTAAAAGATATTCAACATATCCAATGACCTGGAGAGCTAATACAGAATGAGTTTAATGTTATAAGGTTCAAAAGTTGAGTATAGCAATGCTGCTTTTCTAAATCAGTTTAAAAAATGAATTTTTTGGATCCAAACTTTTAACATAAAGCTCTGTGCCAGGGCAGACTGTTAACAGGTTGTTGGGTTGGCTGTTTTATGGATTTTCTTTGCTTTGATGCCTTTATTTTTATATGAGTTTTTCAGAAAAGATTTGAGATCCTGCATTTTCTCTTTTGTTTATACACTATATGTTTTTACCCTGTGGTGACTATAAGTCATTATAATGCATCTTCTAATGTAAGAAGATGGAGTATGAAGTGGATAATGTTGATTTCACAAAAATGTTTCTGTAGTTCAACTTATTTCTTTTTTTTCTCACTTACAACTTCATTTAAAAAAAAAGAGGAATACATGTAAAGATTTTTAAAGGCATTTTGGCATAACACTACATGATTTTTTTTGTCAGTACTTAATTCTTTTAGAGGTTTGATAGCATGCATTGAAATCCCACTAGTTACCATAAGCATGAAGTACATGTAGGACAGAACATAACATGGAAACAGTTTTCTTGGTGAGTATAGATTAAGCATAATGATCTGTGAATATCAGTTCAACTCATTTTAATCACATTTATTTCTAATTGTATAATTTGAATCTTTCTACATTTTCTACAATCCTCCAACAAAATTGTTGGCTATTAACATTCTCAGTAATTTTACTTTTTAACCTTCATAGTTTAGGTAAGACTTATAAACTACACATATCATGCCAGAAAACTCAGTCTGATTGTAATACCTAGTTTTCACAAGGAGTTTATATTTTTATACATTTTAATGTTATGAATCAGTATCTTTAATGTCATCATAAGAAATACTCCCTTGTACTGTAGATAGTTCCATTGGAAATGGAATGCCCAGTTTTTGCCTAAGAAACTCTTAATCAATTATTCATCTCCAAGGCATGGTTTTTCAGAACACTACCTGATTGTTTTTTTTGGCTCTTTGAATACTTCTGTGTTTTGAAACTTTTTAATTTATTACATTATTTTATTTATTTACATTAAAATGCTGTCGTTATTCCAAGTTTCCACTCCCAGAGTTTTTCATAGTATCCTCTCTCCCCTTTGCCTCTGAAAGGTTCCTTCCCTACCCAACCACCCACCCACCCTCCCACACCCTCACACCCCCTCCACTCTACCCCCAGCAACCTCTTACCTGTCATATCAAGTCTCTACAGGATTAGATGTATCTTCTCCCACTAAAGACCAGACAAGACAGTCCTGTACAGTTTCTGCTTTTAGGAATGTGGCTG
Source organism: Micromys minutus (assembly GCF_963924665.1). Taxonomy (NCBI): domain Eukaryota; kingdom Metazoa; phylum Chordata; class Mammalia; order Rodentia; family Muridae; genus Micromys; species Micromys minutus. The sequence continues at coordinate 11,398,688 of NC_137983.1, forward strand.
GCTTAGAAATCACACCTCCTATGTAATTTCCTATCCATTCTTCTTGCTGTTTAAAGACCTTCTTTTTGACTATGATTCTTGATAACTCAACTATAATGTATTAATAATGTTTTGTTTTGGTCGAATCTGTCTGGAATTTGTGGAACAGTTTTTATGCAGATAGACTTCTTGCTTTATTTAATGGGTAGAAGGGGATTGGTGGGGAGATACCCTGATTCCAGAATTGAGTGAGTGACATCACTTAATCTCAGTTCAGAAGCATCATCTGAACATAGTGTTGCCAAAGACTAGAGAGCCTCATTGGCTGATGCTATCACTAACAGCAATGGCAGTGAAGCTCACAGCTGCTGAGATTCTCCCAATCTCCATGGAACTTATAACCGCAAGTATCCATTAGCTAGGGATTGTTGGTTTAAGTAGCGGTATGTAATAAATGGTATATTTTCAGTGGCCCTGGAAATGAGATCTGAATAGCACAACCTTAGGAAGATTTAAATGGACAACCATCCTGCATTCTGAGTAGTATTAGTGCTGGTTCATTATTAATGGTTCACATGTGTTTGAAGCACCAGCAAGGGAAGAATGAGGGCACAGGCACAAGCAAAATGAGAAAGGACTACAACATTGTCTTGGTTTGAATAGGTAAATGAGAATAACATGTAAGATAAAATCTTCCGGAAACCTCTTACAGAGAAACTTTCCAGTAAGTATTTTCCTTTTGCATGAACTGAAAACATCTGACTTTAGTACACTGATTATCCTCTCCTAATGTAACTGATGCCAGTTCAATAATACTGTTGGGAAAAAGTTTAATTGTCAGTTTGACAAAATCTATAATCACTTACATAAAGAGTCTCAGGGAGGCGTTGCCTAAATCCGGCTTGTGGCTTGTGGGCCTGTCTGTGGGGGATTTCCTTGATTAGGTTAATTGACTTCTGAAGTCCCATCCACCATGGGAGTTACAGTTGCCTAGGCAGAGGACCCTGAATTGTATAAGAACAGAGAAAGTACGCTGAGTGTACACATGCAAAAATCAATTCGTTTTTCTATGCTTCCTGTGGATGCAATTGCATGAGCTTTCTGTTGGTTCCTGCGGCCTTTACTTCTGGCATGATGAAGAACAACTTGGAACTATCAGCCAGAATAAACTCCCCAGTAAGTTACTATTGTCAGTTTTGGTTCTTGGTGATTATAAGCAAAAAAAGTGAAACCATGATACTGTATGGTGAACAGAACAAGTGGATCATGACTTATATGACTAGTATAACACTGTCTAGTAAATACAATACTCCATGAATACAACTGTGTGAGTGTAGACTTCCTCAGTGAGCTAATTTTCATTATATCAGGCAAATGTGTTGGTTGAACGTTTTAAGTGTTAGCAGACTCTATAAAAATTTTACCTAATTTAAATGGGTCCTAAAATCAAAATGCAATTTTTGGTGTTAGCAAAATGTGTAATTTTAATGTTCACATATAAGTCTTGATTACATTATTGGATAATGAAGCCTGATGAGTTTCAGTGTTTGAAAACCAATCACTCATCTCATCATCCGTGGAGGTAACTGAGGCATTTCAATAATGAAAATCAGTGGAATTTGTGCTCAAATGTCAGGATCTCAGTTCTTCTAGGAAGGGAAACGCGATTGGAATGTGTTAACAAGATCACAGTGCATGCTATGTTAAACACCACTCAGAAACCTTCTCTTAAGCCTCCTTGTCAGGAATGTTTACTATAGTCATCAAGAGCCCATGATAAATCCCCATTTGTTTACTTTTGGTACTTACTTATTTGATCTGCATATATGTATACATATGCATATTTTATACACTTGGTTTTAAGTATTTTATGATTATTATGAAACCCATGTAAGGGCAAGAACTATACCAATTTTCTTTTTTCTTCTTCTTTTGCATGTAAGTTATAGATGGTAGACTTGCACTGGTGTGGAAGTCATGTTCGTGGGTTTTTCTTATAATCTTTTACCATTCCATGTATACCAGAAGATAGTTAAAATATTAAGTTTTGTTGTTTCCATGCTTAGGTATTGAATTTATTTAAATGCTTTCTCATTTGAATAAAATTTAAATACAGAATATGTTATAGTACTTCACAGTCAGAAAGAAAGTCCCTTTAAAGTATTTAAAATCCATTTAAAGTTTTCTTTAAATCCTGCTTTACTTCTAGCATGGGCTGTGGCTTTCATTTTGCTCATTGTTTTCTGTAGGTGGGTTCACTATTGTTCAGTAAGATAATACACTCTAGGTAGAGTTTTAAATTCTCTAAAACTACACAGAAAAAAAAATCCCAAATAAGTTTTAATATTTACCACGAAGAAATTTAAACCAGGATTTTCAAATAATTAATAAGAGTTTATAGAGAAGATATAGTTTATGGTAGAGACAAATGAGTGATGGTAAAGAAGGTATCTTTTAAAAATTACCTTTTATTTATAAGGTTTGAATTGCAAGAATAAAGACATTTGGAAAGAAACTCTCCTGTGGGTTTTGGAGTTGATTTAAATGCAGCTCATAATTCTGTCTTTAGCACTTGAAGTTTAACTCCATATTTAACTGATTAAACCCACATATGATTTGGCAATGCCTACTGTGCATAACATGACTTGTCTCCTGCTCAGTGCGCAAACCACAGGGAGATAAGAGCACTGTTGAATGCATTTGAGAACTTTAGTGATGTGTCCAACTGTGCATAATGCATAATCTGTCACATGGAAAAGGGGTAAGGTGCAGCCTTTCCTGATCCCTGTTTTGAAATACAGAATCGCTAAAATTATTATTTTTATATTCAGTAAAGTGGTATGTGTAAGTACATAGCACAGTGTCATTAAAGGATAGTGTTATTGTTGTACATTATTAAATAATTAGTTAATTATAAGTTGTTTGCATTTGACTGCAGAGATGATTGGATTGTGAAAGGTTGCCTGAGCTAGTATGCTGTGTGTACAGCTGATTGCTCATTATTTTCAAGACACTTAACTGATAAACATATTTTAAAAAGAAAATCCAATATTAACTTTCCATTAAGTTATTCACTTTTCATTCCTACTGCTGTCATCCCTCTCAATGGCCCCAAGTAGTTCCTCCCCCATTACCCCTTTCACATTTCCTCTTTTCTGAATCAATACATTACTGTAATACTTAATATTTTTCGAGTTTAGTGGATAGAAAAGGAATGATTTTCTTTTCTTTGGTAGAATTTCACCCCGAGCAAAAACTTCTTCTACATGATTCAAATAAGGTTAATTTTGAAGTTTGAACGAAAAACCAGAAAATATCAAGTTGTATATGAACATTAAAACCTATAATTTTGGTGCACATATTCAAAACAAGAACAAGTTAGCTGTGTTATACAGTGAGAATTCACAAATGCATAATGATATCTTCTCTCTTCACCATTTTCTGTGATAAAGATATCAAGTGTTTTTATTGGTTTTTCAGCTGAGGCAGACAACCCATTCAGATTAAGCTTGGAATTTGGTTTGCATCTTTAATCAGCAGATTTGCTAAATGGCAAAGAAAACTCTTATAGACTTATCTTCTCTTAGTCGTAATCACCCAATTTAGAAAGACTGATGATAAAAATCATTCCTATTGAAGAGAACTCAAGAACTAAGCCTTTAATTACTGAAAGATGACCTGTCTGCCCTCTCCAGAATACAACCATCAAATAGCTTGTTCCTTGGCAAGAAAAGATCTGAAAGTGAGCAATTCTGGATCAAGCCTGATTGTCAGTAGTGTAAAATCATCAGATTGCTGCTAATTTACTTTTCTATTTGACACTGTGCGTGACAGGCTTTCAGAAAGATGGCTTAATTCAACCTCAGCAACAAACAGATAAATGAACACAAGGCATGCAGTTCAGTAGCCATAAAGTGAAAACTAAAGAAACTTAAAAAAAACCATAATCAAGCCTTTGAGATAATGTAAGTTAAATCAAATATTAGAATAAGATTCTTCTGTGATTATATCCCAGTGAGACATCATTTTCAATAAACACTCACCCATACAAGATACCATCCTCACAAGATTAAAGAAGTGATTAAGTTCATGGTATATGACAGTAATAAGACGACTCTCTCTCTCCCTCCCCCCCCTCTCTCTCTTCCTCTCCCTCTCCCTCTCTCTCTCTCTCCCTCTCCTCCCTCTCTCCATATGTGCATGTGTGTATATATTTATATATATATCATATATATATATATATATATATATATATATATATATATATATATATATAATAGATAAGTTAGAAAGACAGTGTTTCTCTGTGTCAACCTAGGTATCCTGAAATTTATTCTGCTTACCTTTGCAACCTTATTGATTGGACAAAAGGCATTGACCACTATGCCCAATAAAAATGATGTTAATAAGTAAAGAACTATATGTTAGAAAGAGATTGACTGAACTGACTTTTACAAGTTTTCCTCCAACCTCCATGTATGTATTAGTACCAGTGAGTATTCACACACAGACACACACTCAGTCACACAAGCACACACACACATGCACACATGCATGTGCACACACACACATTTAAACAAAAATATGTTCAATAGTTAGTCAACAAAATATAAATTAAGATTTTGGAAAAGCAGAGAAATTTAGAAGTATGCCTTCTAAATTCAATATGGTGTACAGACTAATGTATGGCAAGAAGGTTTGATGTCAAACTTATGAAAGACTTAGGAATACCTCATCCCCATAAAAACAATGAAGAGCAGTTCTACAGATGCTTACTTGTACTCTTTCAGTCCAATATTAAAAAGTCAACTGTAAGCTTTACTTTTTCTCTCTATAAACAGAGCCTTAATAGAACTATTTCAAAATGATTAAAAACTCCTATATATTTTGAATTAGCATTTTAGATATTTCTAAAAAGTGATCCCTCAGTAATTTAAATGATTGAATCAGAAACCTGCTGATTGAGTTCAACAGAAGATGCCCATGGAACTGAAGCTTAGACAACAGAGATAGGAAAATGAACTTTAGACATTTTCTCCATTTTATCAGTTTCATGAGGTTTCTATAGTAACAGAACATAGAAAATTCAGGAATAAGACTATCTTCTACTCATTGGTGGAAATGTGAGGTTTTCCATTTAGAGAAATGGTTAGAGACTCAGATGTTGGATGATAACTGTGAGAATTTTGCCTGGTGATAACTACAGGATTTTTAGGTTCTTAGATTACAAATGGTTCTTATCTGTTAGGTATAGGATGTTATGTAAGATACAGTGATGCATAAAGAATAGTTATTTTGGGTAACTGTCTTAGTTAGGGCTTTCATTACTGTGAAGAGATACCATGACCAGGGCAACTCATATAAAAGACAATACTGAATTAGCACTGGCTTACAGGTTCAGAGGTCCAATCCATTATCATCATGGCTATGGCATGACAGTATTCAGGTAAGCATGGCTCAGGAGGAGCTCAAGAGTTCTACATATTGATCTGATTGCAGCCAGAAGAAAACTGACTCTTTTCCACTGGGTGGAGCTTCACAGACCACTCCCACAATGATAGACTTCTTCCAACAAGGCCACACCTACTAACAATACAATGCCTTATGAGCCAAGCATATTCAAATCAACACATTTTATGCCCTGGCCCCTTTATGCTTGTTCAAACACATGAGTCAGTGGGAGCTATACCTAGCCACAGAATACTGCAAAATATATTTAGTTTAACTTCAAAAGTTCCATATTCTATAACTATAACTATATATATATTCATATCTCATTTATATATATATATATATATATATATATATATATATATATATTTATATCTCATTTCTACAGTGTTAAAAGTTCACAGTTCAAAGTCTCTTCTAAGATTCATGCAATTTTTAAACTGTAATTCATTAATAATCATAATCAAAAAGCAAATTACATACTTCAACATCCTGCATGTCATGGTGAGGGAGAAAAGGACCAAGAAAGACCAAGAACCAGCTGGGCAAATTCCAAATTCCATGTCTCTATGTCAATGTCAAAGCAACCTTTAGATCTCCAACTCCTTTCATATTTGTTGACTGCCTTGTACAGTCCTAGCATTAAACAGCAACAGACTTCATTCTTTTGGGCTGGTTCCACTTCCTGTTATCAGCCTTCCTCATTAGGTATCCAAGGGCTCTGATATCTCCAACATCTTTGCGTACTTTCTAGCTTCTTGTTACAATGTCTGGAACCTACACATAATCTTCTGGGCTCCTCCAAAGTGCTTGGGTAATACCCTAAGCTCTGCCCTCTGTAAAACTCTGGATGACTCCACTCCACTGCTGCTTTTGTTTTTGGTGGTCATCCCATGGTACTAACATCTCTAATATGCTGGAGTCCTCAAGTGCAACTAACTTTTCCCAAAACCATAGACTACTTTCATAGTGCCAAGCCTCAACTTTTTTCATGAACCCTCCAGTCCTGGGCCATTAACTGCAACTGAGGGTGCACCTTTCCTGGCCTCTCATAGTACCAACCCACTTGGCTGCTTGCTGTGACACCATCAGTGCTTTAAAATTAGTATCATCTGGGTGATTCTTCCACACTATCAATCTCAGCTGCAGTGCAAGTTACAATGTTGGCTATCTATGGAACACAGCTTCTCTGTGCTCTTAGAAACCACTTTCAGATGATTTCATCCCAGTAATGTTAGCTAACCAGCATCAATAATCCCAATAGTCTCTTTTATTCTTGACCCTAAAGCTAGAGACACATGGCCAAAAATGCAGAGTTCTGTTGTTTCTTGAAGCTGGAACATTACCCTCTTGTTGTTTTACATTTTCACCATGTTCCTGTATTCCAAATCTCCACATGCTTAAGTTTGGATGTCCTGGAATTTGCTTTTAGACTGACCCTGAACAGAGAAATTTTCATGGCTGTCTCCTGAATGCTAGGATTAGAGGTGTGTTCTACCTTTCTTCACTTAGAATTTGCTGTGTCTCAGGATGGCTTTTTTTGTTGGTTTGTTTGTTTTGTTTTTCCTTTATTTATTTAATCCACATCTGGGAGGTTCAGACAAATAGTTAAAATGCATAACTTGTTGCTCTGTGTCTGTGTTCTTAGCTGTTCTTTATCAGAAACCCCTTTGAACAAAAACAGGTGAGAATTTAGGGGAGTCTGATGAAAATTAAAAGCTAATCAGAGTACAGGGCCTTTAAAATATAAAAAGACTGTTAAATGCTGAAATAATATGAAAAGCATAGTTGTTGTCTTGAAAGTAAGATCTTGGTCCACAAGCATGAAATAAAGGCACCATTCTCAGATCACAGCCAAAGCAACACAATCCCACAAAGCAGTGTAGCTGAGCTAATGCATATGCAGGGTGAAAAGATGACCTACGTTTTTTCCCCTTGAACTTGTTTCTGGGGTGTTCTGAGCTTTCTGGGGTTAGTATCCCATTATCAGTGACTGCATATTATGTCTGTTCTTTTGTGACTGGGTTACCTCACTCAGGATGATATTCTCTAGATGCATCCATTTTCTTAAGAATTTCATAAAGTCATTGTTTCTGATAGCTGAGTAGTACTCCATTGTGTAAATGTACCACAATTTTTGTATCCATTCACCCAGGATGGCTTTGAACTCAGACATTTGCTTACCTATTTCTCCTGGTATTAAAGGTATGTATTTACTACCAAGACTTCTCAAGATCTGGATCAAAAGTCTGTGTTCTTAATTGTATCAAGGATTGGTCCCATTGGCAACCCCAATCCATGCCACTATTATTAATACTCTGTTATACTTGGAGACAGGAGTCTAGCATGACTGTTCTCTGAGAAGATCCATGTAGCATGTGACTCAGAGAGATACAAACACCTAGAGCCAAACAGTGAATAAAGCTTGAGGACTCTGATGATAGAATAGGAGGAAGGATTGCAGCCTCCTGAAGAGGATAGGAATTCCCCATTAAAACAGAGTCCACTAACCTGACCACTTGGGGGAACTCAGTGACAAAACTGCCAAGCAAAGAACATACACAGGACAGACTTAGTTCTTCCTGCACATGTAGTAGATGTGTAGCTTGGTCTTCATGAGGATCTTGAACAGCTGGAGTGCAGAAAATCCTGAGAACTGTTGCTTTTCTATGGGATATGGTTTTCTAGTTCGGCTGCCTAGTCTGTCCTCAATAGGAGAGCAGACTTGATGGGGAGATGTGAGGTTACTTTAGGGAGCTTCTACTCACTTAGAGAAGAGGGGGAAGAGTGTGGGGGCTGAATGGGAGGAGTGCAGTGTGTGGGATTTAAGGTGAATAAGTTAAAAAAATAAATTAAAAATATCTGTGTTCTCCATTTCTGGATTGTAGTTTATTCCAGATTAAGAGTCCAAATGAAAACAGTAGCCATATAATAACACCTATTTATTATGACATAAGTACTTCTTTTTCAACTGCAAAAGTATAAATGATAAGTTTACTTGGGCCTTGCCCCAGATCATGACTCCCTTAATCTGTTTATCTCCTTGAACACAGGACTCAGTTTTATTTTATTTCCTGGTGTTCATTAATTACTTGAGCCATACATTTTGTATTTTTATTTTATGAGCTTGCTCCTTTTTATCAGAACACTCTTCATAAAAGTGAACTTTAGTTTTATGAGGTCTCTTTTGTCAATTGTTAATCTTAGAGTCTGAGTACTCTGTTTAGGAAATTTTCCTATGAACTGATGTGTTTTAATGCTTTTTCCCTATTTCTTTTCAGTTAGGTTCAGCATATCTGGTTTTAAGTGGAGGTCCTTGGTCCATATGGATTTGAGCTTTGTATAAGGAGATAAAAATGAATCAATTTGCATTCTTTTACCTGCAGACTTCCCTTTATACCAGCACCATTTATAGAAAATGCTGTCTTTTTCCCGGTGTATGATTTTGGCTTTTTTCCCCCAGTGGTCAAGTGATCATAGGTGTGTGGGTTTATTTTTGGATCTTCAATTCTATTCCATTGATCTACTTGCCTGTATCTGTACTGATACTATGCGTTTTTGAAAAAATCGCTATTGCTCTTTGGTACAGCTTGAGGTCAGGGGTGGTGATTCCCTTAGAATAAAGCAAAAGACACTGTTAGTAAGACAAAATGGTAACCTACATATTGGCAAAAGATCTTTAGCATTTCTACATCTAATAGAGGGCTAATTTCCAAACTATACAAAGAACTCAAAAAGTTAGACTCGAAAGCACTAAATGACCCAATTAAAAATATTGTGCAGAACTAAACAAAGGATTCTCAACTGAGGAATATTGACTGATTGAGAAGCACCTAAAGAAAAATGCAACATTTTTGTCATCAGGAAATGCAAGTAAAAACTATCCTGAGATTCTACTTTACAGCAATCAAAATGGCTAAGAACCTCAAGTGACAGCAGATGCAGGCAAGGACGTGGAGAAAGAGGAATACTCATCCATTGTTGATGGGATTGCAAGATAGTACAACCATTCTGGAAATCAGTCTGGCTATTCCTCAGAAAATTGGATATAGCACTACCTGAAGACCCAGCTATTTCACACCTGAGCATATACCTGAATGATATGTCTAACACAAGGACATATGCCCCACTATGTTAATAACAGCCTTATTTATAATAGGCAGAAGCTGGAAACAACTCAGAATAGAAAAAATAGGAGAAAGGCTTGCATGCCCCTGAAGGGGATAGAAAATATATAGGAAGACTGACAGAATCCACTAATCTGCCCTCTTGGGGAATCATATTATCTGAAGAATGGATACATATAATATGGTACATTTATACAATTGAGTACTACTCAGCTATTAAAAAGGACAACTACATGAACTTTGTATGCAAATGGATGGAACTAGAAAATATCATTCTGAGTGAGGTAACCAAGACCCAAAAGGACATGTATGATATGTACTCACTGATAAGTGGATATTAGCCCAAAAGTTCAGAAATACCCATGATACAACTCATAAACCTTATAATGCTAAACAAGAAGGAAGGCCAAAGTGTAGATGCTTCAAACCCACTTAGAATGGGGAACAACATAATCAGGAGAGACAGATGTAGGAGAAACCTGGGAGAGAGAGGAGAGGGACAGGAATAAATTGGAAACAGAACTAGGTATGGGAAAAGACAGGAAAGAAGTCCAGTGACAAGAAGAATGAATAGAAATAAGTAGCAGTGGGGGTGGTGGTTAGAAAGTTGGGGAACTACTAGAAAGTTCCAGACACTAGGGAAGTGAAAAACTCCAAGGACCCAATGGGGATGATATTAGCTGAAATACCCAACCATGGGGATATAGAACCTGAAGAGACCACCTACAGTAGATAGACATACCTCCCAGTGGAGAGAGAGAACCACCTACTTGTGTCAAAATTTTTAACCCAGAATGGTCCCTGTCTAAAAAAAAATGCAGGGATAAAAATAGATCAGAGACTGAAAGAATCACCATCCAGATACTACCCTTCCTAGGGATCCATCCCATCTGCAGACATCAAGCCCAGACAGTATTATTGATGCCAAAATGTGCTTGAATACTGTTCTCTGAGAAACACTTCCAGTAACAGACAGATGCATAAATTCACAGCAAATTATTGGCCTGAATTGGAGACCCCAATAGAAGACTTAGGGGAGAAGCTAAAGAAGCTGAAGGGGATTACAATCCTTTCAGAAGGACAGCAGTATATACTAATAGGACCCCTCAGAGCTCCCAGGGACAGAGCTATCAACCAGAGTATAGATGGACCGGTCCATGATTCTCACTATATATGTAGCAGAAGATTGCCTTAGCTTGCATCAGTGTGAGGGGAGAGCAATGGTCCTGTGGAGGCTTGGTACCCCAGAGAAGGGTGATGCCATGGTGGTGAGGTGAGAGTGGGTGGTAGGGAGGACAGCTGCCTTTTAGAGCAAAATGGAAGGGGTATAGGGTGAGGGGGATTATGGATAGGAGGCTGGGAAAAGGAGGAAAACATTTGAAATGTAAGCAAATAAAATGATAAAAAAATTAAGAAGCACTAACTTTAGTAGCCATATAACAGAATATATTACAGGCTGTTTAATTGTCTTTTGTCAAAGCAATTAATCTAATTTTTTTTTTTACATTAGACTCAGGCAGCCTCTTTGGAGAAGGAGCAAAATTAAGCAACATTCTTCATCAAGATATCTTAAGAATAATCTCCAGAGTTCAAATCACAATCAGCACCAATGTCTTCCATATTCCTATTAGGATGGCCCATTAATACCTACTTAAAGCATTCCATAGATTTTTAAAAAATATACCAAAATCAATATTCCAACTAACAAAAACATGGTCAAGTATATCACAACAATACTCTAGTCTCTAGTACCAACGTCTAGGGTCTATTCCGGCGAAGGTACACCATGACCAAGGACTGAGTTATAGGTTCAGAGACTCAATCTATTATCATGAAGGTGGGAACAAGACAGTGTTCCAACAGCTATGGCACAAGAAGAGCTGAGGGTTCTATATCTTGATCCAATTGCAGGAAGGAGAAAACTGACTCTTCTGCACTGGACAGACCTTCAGTGACACACTTCCTCCAACAATGTCATAGCTCCTAATCATCCCACTCTCTATGGGCCAAGCATGTTCAAACCTTCACACTAACCATAGCCTAAGGTAGATTGTAATTAGGCTGTGGACATAAGAGATTTAGGATGTCCATTATTCTATAAGATCTAATGAGGGAATCAGCCTGGCAGAAGGTTCCAGCTTTACAGGGTGACTTCTATCTGTCTTCTTTTGTCCACAAAATGATAACAGGTTTAATAATTTACTTAGTATAATTTCATTCCTATTTTTCTTTATTCCTAATAACTTATGGATATAAGATAGAAATCTAATTAGGTAATTATTTCTTCTTTTTAAATTTCAAAAGATAGATGACAACAGAAGTATTTGGCAATGAGAAATAACTTGGGAGTTTGATATTAGTAATAGAAATTTTCATACTTTAGATATGTAAGGCTTTGTATAATTTCTTTTTTTTAATCTAATACTAGCTGTATTTTCTCTTTGTTATATTTGTTTCTCCAAGTAGCATGTGTGTCATATGTGTCTCATTAGAGCAATGAAAAGAAATAATACGTATATATTTAAAAGTATTTTTCATGAAATACTTAAAGGACATCATCTTTTCATAAACTATTCATTACTACAATAAAATGTAGAGTGAATGATCTGTATTTCCTAGTCTGCTGTGAGTGAAAGTCAGTGGAAAAGACCTTTTGGACTGGATGCTGAACAACTGTGGTGATAGTAGAGGAAGAGGGTGTAAATTATGCCAGGTGTGGCAGTATGTCTTCACTGCTTTGTCATCTGGGTCACAGCAGGGGACTACCCTTCAAACAATGTCATCCTCAGACCCATAGGTGTGACAGCTTAACCTCCTTCCTTTGAAAGAGATGAAAAGCATCATGATGTAGTGTATCAAACTTTTACATCTAGCCAGTGTTTCGTCAGGATTTAGTTGAGCCAACCTAACATAATTTTAACAAAGAACAAGCAGAAGAAGGAAAAACAGGTAAAGAGGTTTTCCGTTAAAAATTGCACTATTTTGTAATGATAATAAATGAAATGCCTGTCAATTACTCTTTAAATTATATGATTGAAGAATCTATCATCTGAACGTATACTACCAATAAACACCCTCATTTAATCCCCAGCATATATTGAGGAGGGTTATAAATAATGCTAGTTTCTGTCAAGCAATGAAGTTCTTGGATACATAAAGGACATCAAACATTAAACAGAATTATTACTTTTTGACTTACAGGGTTTCAGGATTTTGTACTATAGTTATTTTGTTATGAAATATAACACAGTGAGTGGATACCTGCTGAGCCCATGCCAAGGTGTCTCTCTGAGAAATCATGTCATGCAGCAGACCCAGCATAAAGGTGGTTTACTTGGGGGAGCAGAACAAAGTGAAGGCCTAGAGAAGGGATAATGGCAGAAAAACAGGAGCAGAGCCAGGGGGCAGAGAAGTAGAAACAGAGAGAGAGAGAGGGAGAGAGAGAGAGAGAGAGAGAGAGAGAGAGAGAGAGAGAGAGAGAGAGACAGACAGACAGACAGACAGACAGACAGACAGACAGATAGACAGACAGACAGAAACAGACAGAGAAAGTGAGAGACAGAGAAACAGGGAGAGGGGAACTGGCCACATGGGAACACACCAACATACACACATACACACATACAGGGAGAAAGAGAGAGAGAGAGAGAGAGAGAGAGAGAGAGAGAGAGAGAGAGAGAGAGAGAGAGAGAGGGAGAGATGGAGGGAGGGAGGGAGGGAGGGAGAAGGAGAGGGAAAGAGGGAGAGGGAAGGAGAGGGAGAGGGAGAGAGGGAAAGAGAGAGAGAAGGAGGGAGAGAGGGAGGGAGGGAGGGAGAGGGAGAGGGAAGGAGTGGGAGATTAAGAGGGAGAGAGA